>NC_136434.1:272389324-272989324 GCF_052849685.1 Lactuca virosa
TTCTCCATAAAACTCTTTCATTCTACACTTAGCAACCAAGAACACTCTCCAAAAATTCTCTCATCTTTTCTCTCAACTTCAAGAACTTCAAGGCTTTCTCCAGGGATTTATTTCTTCAATTAGTAAGTATCTTCATCATTCACATAATTATTAAACTCCATTCTACTCAAATCATTGATATCTTACACAAGTTCCATCTTATTCGGTGTTAGATTCTCGAATCATCAAGACATCTTCTTAGTGTTCTTGGGTTGAACACTTCCTCTCTCTCACTTTCATCTACTGAAACCACATAAGGTGAGTTCATACCCCTACATTTACATGTTTTCTTAAGTTTTAAGGGGGGAATACAAGTAAAATCATCAAAAACACAATTAAACTTTTTCTAACAGATTTCATCAGAAAAGATGGACGTTAATCACGGACTGTTTTGGTCAACTTAAATATTTTAGTTTTCAAAACTGTTCCAGGTGCAACTAGTTCAAACTCTTAGCTTTAAAATGGCTACTTGCACATCTCCATATGATTTTTCTACAATTTATGGTGATTTTTACAAAACTGCCTGTCATTTCAGAGGCAAACCCGGACCAGACTGTGATTATGAACATTTTCACCTCTGTTAGAGATCACTAAAAATCATGATAAAATTTATGAACAAACTAGACTCATGTTCCAAACTCTCAAAATTTGCGGATTTGGATTTAGGGCTTTGATGATTTTTCTATAAATTTTCTAAGAACAGTAACAGAAACTGTTTTCAAAGGAAAGTTGCTGTTAATTTCATTTCACCTTGTAACATGTTGAGCAAGGTGTATATCTTTATGTGATTATATGTTATTGCAATATATGACATTTTATCTTAATATTTAGACACACATCAGTTTACAAATGGATTTGGTCATATAAAATATAAAGAATAAAAAGTGATTATAATCAAAGTACAATCGATACATTCAAACATTTAATAAACTATTTTGAATATAGTTTGCATACATTACCACGTACTACCCTTGGTTGATAAACTATAATATGTATAGTTTATGATACATTACATAACATATACATTTAAAAAGGGTACATTTATACAAAGGATATTTTCATTAAGCAAGGTACGGCCATACGGTACCAAGTTTTCATAACACGTAATTCCGTTAATGACTTTGTGAGACATTTACTTCAAATTACTATTAAGTCCTGTATTGTAACCAGAGTCTCCTTGAGGGAGAGCGTGATACTTGTGTATAGATCTGTATTGGGTTTGACAAACCCACACCTAAGCTGCATGCAACAGCTAGACCGGCAGGTCTGGGGTGACAAATGTCATAACATTTCCGACGCCTGAAGAACGTCGTTTCAGGCAAACTAGGTCATAGCATGGTTATAATAACTCACATAAAGTATTAATAAACATTGGAATTTACGGGAACTTCATTAAAATTTAACGAGTTTATGTCGATTTAAACTTGCATTGTTTTACTATAAATATGACAAATTACTTGTACATTTCAGTCTTTGGGTTTTAAGACTACATTTACACATTAAGGAAAATATTGGATTTTCTAATACTACTTTTACAAACGAAAGGCTTTTAATAATACCAAACAAAAGCTTATGAACTCACCAACCTTTGTGTTGACACTTTTTTCAAATAACTTGTATTCTCAGGAAATCATTAAACAGGTAATCAAGTGCTTTTGAGGATGGGACGCTAAGGCGTCTACTATTTCATATTTTATCAACATATTGTAATTGATTCGTAAACATGTAAAATCATACAATGATGTAACTTTTTCAATTATATATATGTTGGTTGTGTTTGCTTGAATTACTATTACAATTGTTGTTATGATACTATACATGAAGTCCTCCACCCCCGGACGTTTCCGCCATCCTTGGTTTGGGGGTGTGACAGATTTGCTTAAAGCTTGAATGTTGCGTGCTTTGTGCTTTTAGGAATTCTCATTAATACCAACTAACTGGTAGGCGAATGCACTTGGTTAAATATTGTTGAGATTAGATGATTTTAGAGGGTTATGTTTAACTCTATTGAGCATCTATTGTTTGAGTCCAACCGTTACAGTGTGAGACCTTTCATTTAAAGGATTATCTAATATCAATAGTATTTAATTAAATTTGTTTGGTAGTGAGATGGTATTTTTTTTGGGGGGGGGGGGGTGGGGAGGGAGAGTTCCTTCTGCAGCTGATAGCAGAGACTGATGAGGAAAGGAACCCTAGGGAGTTCCTAGAATATGTAATGGCGGATAGGGCGCTCTATAGTCGGAGAACAATACTAGATAGAAAGGAAGTGACTTGGAGGATTCGAGACAACCCTTGGGGTGACTATAGTGTAACATCCCCCTCCGGCACATATCATAATATTGTCCGCTTTGGGCCACTTGACACGA
The DNA here is from genome assembly GCF_052849685.1 of Lactuca virosa. Classification (NCBI taxonomy): domain Eukaryota; kingdom Viridiplantae; phylum Streptophyta; class Magnoliopsida; order Asterales; family Asteraceae; genus Lactuca; species Lactuca virosa. Next base: position 272,391,730 of record NC_136434.1, read on the forward strand.
GGACTTCCCAGGGGTCACTCATCCCGATACTACTCTCGCCCGAGCACGCTTAAATGCAGAGTTCTTATGGGATCTACTGCCATTACGGCTTTAAAAAGCGTTGTGTCACGGAAGGTATCCACACCCCTTATAAGGAATGGTTCGTTCTGCTTCTCAGTCGATGTGGGATCAGGTGCAACCCACCTTCACCCCCCATTATAGGGTTCGACGTCCACACTCTCTCCTTCAAGGATTTCAGGGGATGTGGGGCGCCAAATTTCTTTAGGGTGAAGGACCCCATTTCATCCAGATGATGGATTGATGATATTGAGTGTATCAGGATGACTAGCTTCTTCCCTGAAGGGTCGAAGGTGAGGTTTGCTGCAAGTTGTCTGAGGGAGCGAGCCCAGGATTCATGGGAGGGGTTGGCTATGCTCTGGGACCCCCATCCATTGAGGCCATGACCTAGTTAGAGTTTGTAACCCGATTCTGATCAATGTTTGCACCAGCTTTTGAGGTGAAACAACTGGCGAGGGAGTTCCTAGATATGTGACAACTGATTGAGACTGTGGTGCAGATCACCGCTAAGCTCAAAGAGAGAGAGAGAGAGCTTTATTGGAACCCCAATATGCTGCACACGAGGAGATGAGGAAGAATCAGTACCATGACATGTTGAGATAAGATATCAGGGATTTTTTCAATTTTTCCCTCTGTCCGACATTAGATGACATGATATCTAGGGCTCGGGAACGGGAGATTGATTCGTAGCATATAGGAAAGAGGAAGGCAAAGCATAGGCAGACGAGTAGGGTTTCGACGTAGAAACCCAAGGGTTTAGATTTTTGATAGAGGCCAGCAGGGTCGGGGCCACAGTGGCAAGTACAGCAAGACACACGACAAAGTCTGCAGGGCGGGTGGTTCAGGCTGCTACAAGTGCGGCAATACATTGCACTTCGGCAGGGATTTTACTGCCACTACCATCACCCTGGTATCTGATCTTATTTGCTGTTATGGTAATCAGAAGGGGCATAAGAAGGCCAATTTCTCGAGTTTAGTAGCAGTGGTACCAATAGAAGCACCTGCTCTGGCGACTTTGAGGATCACCGATGGCCGCCAGGGCAAGGCGGAGGCACCAGTTCTTCAGATTAAGGTATTTCAGCTGACAGTCGAGGCGGCTCGTGCAACACCTGATGTGGTCATTGGTATGTATCTTCCCTATCTTTTTCTGTATGTTATTTATCATGCTTATATGTTTGGGATATTGTTTAGGGTCGTTCCTGGTGAACGGTATTCATGTGTTGGTTTTATTCAATTCGGGAGCTACCTGATCCTTTGTATCTTTTACGCTTGGCAAGAGGTTTGACGATACTCCAGGGAAGCTAGATTATCCATTAGAGGTTGAGATTGGTACGAGAATTGAGGGTTCACTGGGGGATGCACTTTGGAGTTATTCAGCCAGGAGTATTCGATTGATTTTGTTCCTATTCCCCTGCGAGAGAGCAAGGTCATTGTGGGGATGGATTGGTTGAGCCCCAATGGGGCGATGATTGATTATGGGCTTCAATTGGTATGATTTCGAGCCTCAATTGTGGGAGATTTGGTGATTCACGGTAAGTAGGGATGAGATTGGGTCTAAACCCATACCGATAGACCCGGACCCGTAAAACTCGGGAACTGGTTAACGGGAGTTTGTAGGATCGGAAACTGGACCAGTATATAGGAACCGGTTCCGGTTCGGTTCCGGGTAAGGTACCGGATAAAGTGGGTCTAGAACCAGAAAACCCGAAAACATTAAAATGGGTTGGGTGGAACCGGGTAATGTGGGTCCAGAACCGGAAAACCCGGGAAATCCGGAATTTTTTGGTTATTATATAGTGGTTCAAACTTTGAAAATTTTCAAGTTTAATATCCCAAATTCGGGGGACTGTAAGTCATTGAATATTAAACTAAAAATGACAAAATTATAGTCTAAAGTCACGTACAAACTCTAAACTATTTACTGCAAAAAAACCTCATAACAATCCGACTTCAAACGAATTAGATATGCATTTTTAAAACTTTACAAAATATAAAAATAAAGCTGAAAACAGAAAATACGTAGCTTTGGTATGCCGATTTTGGGGGGCTGTAAGTCAATGAATGTGAAACCAAAAATGACAAAATTATAGTATAAAATCATGTAAAAACTCTAAACTACATGTTGCAAAAAACCTCATGATAATCCGACTTCAAACGAATTAGATATGCATTTTTAAAATTTCACAAAATATAAAAATAAAGCTGAAAAAAAAAGAAAATTCGCAGCTTTGATATCCCGACTTTGGGGGACTATAAGTCAATGAATATGAAACGAAAAATGAAGAAATTATAGTATAAAATCATCTACAAACTCTAGACTACACTTTGGAAAAAACCACATGCTGTTCCGACTTCAAACAAATTAGATATCCATGTTTTAAAACATTCACATAATACACAAAAAATCTGAAAAACATAAAATGTCCAACTTTGATATCCTGAATTTGAAGGACTGAAATTCAATGAATATTAACTAAAAAATGACAAATTATAGTCTTTAATCATGTACAAACTATAAACTACACTCTAGAAAAAATCTCATGCCAATCCGACTTCAAACGAATGAGATATGCATGTTTTAAATTTTTCATAGAAACCGGTTCCGGCCCGTAAAACTGGTTCTGGTTCATAAACCCGGTTTACCCGCATCCGAAGGACCCAAAACCCGGATTAAACAGAACCCAGATAAAGCGATTCTTTAAACCCGGGACCCAAACCGGATCTACATATTCTAGTTCTAACAGTTCCGATTCCGGTTCCTGTCGGTTTTCCAGTTCTAAGTCTCATCCCTAACGGTAAGGGTGCTCAACGTAGGTCGTCCCTCTGTTTGGCAGTGAGGCCATGTGTTATGTTCAATAGGGATGTTTCGAGTTTTATGGCCTCTGTGATGGATACCCGACAAAAGGGTAAGGTGATCGTCCATGATATATAGATTGTTCAGGAATATTTGGAAGTTTTCCTGGAGGATCTGCTTGGAGTGCCTCCGGAGAGGCAAGTGGAGTTCCATAATGACTTGGTTCCAGGTGCGACTCTGATATCCAAAGCACCTTATGGGTTAGAACCTCCAGAGATGCAAGATTTGTCTACACAGCTGCAGGGGCTGTTAGACAAGGGATTTATTCGACCAAGTAGTTCACCTTGGGGAGCGCCGATCTTATTTATAAAGAAAAAGGATGGGTTATGTCAGATGTGTGTCGACTACTGGGAGCTAAATAAGCTAACGGTGAAGAGCTGTTATCCACTCCCGAGGATCGATGATTTATTTGATCAGCTTCAAGGCGCAACTTAGTTTTCCAAGATTGATATACATTCAGGAAATAACCAGATGAGGGCTATAGAGGAGAATATGAAAAAGACGGCCTTCCAGACTTGTTACGGTCATTACGAGTTCGTGGTGATGCCCTTCCGGCTCACCAATGCTACAACCACATTAATGGACCTTATGAATCACGTATGCATGCCTATGGTGGACCAGTTAGTGATTGTGTTTATTGATGACATCTTGGTGTATTCCAAGACTCATGAATAGGATGAGGAGAATCTGAGAGAGGTATTTGAAACTTTGAGGATGGACAGGTTGTATGTGAAGTTCTCAAAGTGTGAGTTTTGGCTGTGCGAGAACCTTGTCAACTAGAACAATATTTTGGTCGATACGGCCAAGGTCGAGGCGGTGATGAGGTGGGAGGTTCTGAGGTATGTATCCGAGATTCGAAGTTTCCTTGGATTGGCAGGTTATTATCGGAGATTCGTTCAGGATTTCTCCAAGAGAGCGGTTCCTTTTACTTAATTGACGAAGAAGACCGTCACTTTTCGTTGGGGGCCTGAGCAGCAGAAAACTTTTGAGACTTTGAGGCAAAGTTGTTTGAGGCACCGATTCTGACCCTGCCTGAGGTTGTAGAGGATTTTGCGGTATACTGTGATACGTCGATCACTGGTTTGGGGATGGTATTGATGTAGCGGGATCATTTGATCGCATACGCTTTGAGGCAGCTGAAGCCTCATGAGGCGAACTATCCCACACATGATTTGGACTTGGGGATGTGGTTTTTGCCCTCAAGATTTAGCAACATTACCTCCATGGGGTCCGTTGTAATAATTACATGTATCAAAAGAGTCTGAGGTATCCAGGGAAGGCCAATGTGGTTGCCAATGCTCTCAACTGCAAGGTGGCTACTGCCCCGATCAAGGATGTATGTTTAAGGATGACCGTGATTACCCCACTATTATAGTAGATCCGAGAGGCTCAGGTTAAGGCTATGAAGGAAGAACACCAGAATAGTGAGCACATATTGGGTCAGGTGGCTTCCTTTGATTATGATAACCGAGGATTATTAAACCATCATCGGAGGGTATGGGTTCCATATTGGGGTGGAGTGCGTCAAGGTTTGATGGAGCAGGCGCACAAGTCAAGGTTCTCCATTTATCCTGTAGCGACAAAAATGTATATAGATCTGCGACCTGACTATTGGTGGCCATGCATGAAGCGGGATCTAGCATGGTACGTGGAGAGGTGCATGACTTGCAGGAAGGTTAAGGCGGAGCATCAGCGACCCCACAGAAAAATGGAGCCGTTGGGTATTCCTGTTTGGAAATGGGAAGATATTAAGATGGATTTTATCATGAAGTTACCTCAGACGGTACACGGAGTGGATTCGATATGGGTCATCGTGGATCGATTGACTAATAGCGCACACTATTTATCCTGATTCAGGATAGTATATTTACGGAGAAGTTGGCAGACATCTACATTCGGGAGGTTGTGGCACGTCATGGGGTGCTAGTTTCAGTTGTTTCTAATAGATATGTTCGGTTTACTTCCAGGTTCTGTAAGAGATTCCACAAGGAGTTGGGTACTCGTCTACATTTCAGTACGACTTTTCACCCACTGACTGATGGTCAAAGAGAGTGGACTATCCAGAAATTGGAGGACATGATGCAGGCATATGTACTGGATTTTAGCGGGAGTTAGGATACGTATCTTCCTTTAGCGGAGTTTTCGTATAACAACAGTTATCATGCCAACATTGATCGACCTCCTTTTGATATGCTCTATGGGAAGAAGTGTAGGACCCCGATATGTTAGGGTGAGGTCGGTCAGAGAGTCATGGGGAGTACAGAGGTAGTACTTCGGACGACTGATTTTTTTAGCAGGTTCATGGTATACTTCAGACAACCAGAGCCGATAGAAGAGTTACACAAATAAACACCGGTCGGACTTTGATATTCAGGTTGGGGACATGGTGCCCCTTAAGGTACCATGGAAATATGTCATTCGATTTAGGAAGAGGGGTAAGCTAGGCCCCAGATATATTGGTCCTTTCAGGGTGTTAGCCCGGGTGGGCAAGGTTGCGTATCGCTTGGATCTACCATAGGAGCTCAGCCAGATCCATAACACTTTCCACATCTCTCAGATGTAGAAATGTCTGGTTGATGGTTCTGTAGTGGTTCCATTGGAGGACATCCAGGTGGATGATCGCCTGAACTATAAAGAGAGACGAGTGGCCATCCTCGACAGGAAGACGAAGAATCTTCAAAACAAGGTTGTGGAAATGGTAAAGGTGCATGAGCGGCACCAAAAGGGATCAAAATGGACATAGGAGACTGGGGAGGAGATGAGAGAGCATTACCAAGAGTTTTTTTTTTCTGAGGCAGACTTTGAGGATGAAGTCTGATTCAAGTGGGGGAGAGTTGTAACGCCCGATATGTCAGTTAAAATCCTAGCTAATTATTTCCTTTTATTTTAGACTTTAGGACCCTAGTACATTGGGCGTACATAGGTACGACAGGCGTACTTCGAAGATTGCATGAGTCAGGGTAGCCCCTGGTACATTGGGCGTACGTTATTCAGGGGTAAGCACTAATTTTTATTGTTTGTACCTATTTAAACACATTATGTCCCTAAAGTATCCGCCTAATCAGCCTACATTTCCTCTTTTGAGCTATATCTCGAAACCCTAACCAATTTCTAAAGATATTGACCATTGTGTGCGTGTGTTTTGGTGTGTGTGGTGCATATTGAAGAAGAATAAGGCTTGTAGAGAAGCATTGGTCAAGTAGGAGCATGTAGATCTAGGGATTACTCACTCTTTCTATCTCATTCGAGGTATAAAGTCTTAACCTTGCTCATTCCATGTATACATATAGATTTGGGGAAGATATTAGCATATAGTGGCCCCATGGATGAAATCTTGTGAGTAAATGCTACTCCAGATGTTATGAGATGTTTCTTTTGATGTTTCCGAGTTCCTTGGTCCATAAAGCGTGTATGTTGATGGTTGTAGATCAACCATGTATGAGTTAGTGATCATTTAGTGGTAGTAGAATGCTAAATCTAGGGTTTGAGTCCCAATAAGGCATGCAAAAGAGTAAAGTTGCCAACTTTATTGTTTAGGATGTGCCTAGAGAACTAGATCCGAGGTTGGACGTTAGGTATTAACAAGTTAAGACCTTAAAGGGAGGTTTTGGCCAACTGGGGCATATGTTGGGCGTATGAAGGCGTACGCCGAGCGTATGCACCTGGTATCCCGATCCGTGTGAAGCAATCGAGTAGGTCAGGCATACTGGTGGTATGCTTAGCGTACTCTTCAGAAAGATTTTGGGCTTTTGATTTTAGGCCACCTTGGACTCTAGGGTTTTGGGCCCTTGTTGGGCCATAAGTTATTATGAGTTGGGCCATTGTTAGGCCTTGGAGTTTTTTGGATTTAGGCTTATATTGGGCTGTGAGTGTCTTTTGGACTTTGGGCTATTTTGGAATTTGACCATGAGATGTTAGGCCCATTAAGGGAAGGGTAAAGCGGCCTGTTAACCCGAGGAGCCGGGATTTAGAAATTGGACCCTCGGTTTGAGTTAATGACCTAATGGCTAATTAGGGTTATATTATTTGTGATTTAGTGTAGGGATTTGAGATTCAGCAGCCCGAGTATGATTTGTTGATCATCAGACTGAGGTGAGTTCTTCACTGTACTTGTGGGTCGAAGGCACCAATGGCGGCCAACTTATTTATGTTTATAGGATGAAAGTGCCTTCTTGACAATTTCCAGTTATGCCTGTTTATGCTTGTTGTCTCGGTGACTCTTGTTGTCATGATTGTATGCTAGCTGTAGGGGTGAAATAGACTCGATACTGAATTAAAGAGAGCGGAGGGGGTGAAATAGACTAAATACCGGTTAAAAGTGACCGAATTGGGTGAAATAGACCCAGTACTGGTTGAAAGAGAGAGAAGGGGGGTGAAATAGACCCTGATATGTTTTTGACTATTATGTATCTATGGTGTTAGGGCCAGGATCCTGAAAGCATTAAGGGTCCTCAAATCTCATCAGATATTCAGGATCCTCAACTATCTTAGGATCCCAACTATTATCGTTATCATTATTTACTAAAATTTATAACGATTGTATTTCATTTCTAATTAACACATGTGAAGAAATAGTCAAAAGAAGATTTATTCTCAACAGAGAGTCCTCTCAACTATGCTAAAGACCCGGAATACCAAGTCCAACAACATTCACAAAGCTAGTCATAGAGGATCCCAGGAATATCAGACATCTTGTTAGCTAGTATAGACTATAAATAGACACATTTATCTCGTACACAACACACTCTACTTACTCTTAGCTTAGTCTACGAACTTTTTCACTTGTTCTTACTAAAATACTCTTGGTAATCATCATTTTATATAAATGAAATCATTAAGGTAGGTGATCATTATCACCTCCCAAGGTTTTGTGCCAGATATCCTAGCAAGGATCAAGGGCTTTCCTTGTATGCAATCATGATATTCTATTTACTCTTTTCTAGTGCACAATTCGAACATCACAGCCTCTTATTCAATTTGGATGATTTATACTTGTGTAATTTTTAACCAAAACAATTTGGCGCCCTCCGTGGGGCCGTGGTGTTCAAACCAAAAAGGAACCGGGTTAGGGATCATACTAAACTCGCCACAGGGGGGAATCCTGCCCCAGGCAATTATTTGCAAATTCAACGCAACCAACAACAAAGCGGAATATGAAGCACTCATCATGGGACTACAATTGGCTAAGGATCTTCAAATCAAAAATCTTCAGGTATTTGTCGATTCTTTATTATTAACTAATCACTTCAATGGATCTTATGCAGTGAAAGGTGAAAGATTAGCATCCTACCTCGAGATCCTCAAAAAATTAGCCTCTGATTTTGAAAACTTTAGCCTAACCCAATTTCCTAAAGAAGAAAATACAGAAGCAGATGCATTAGCCAACTTAGAATCCTCTCTAAGGATCCCACCAGAAATGAAGATCCCTATAACCCACATAATAACTCCATCCATAGAATCCCTTTCCGAAAAACCCAATGATCCTGAACAACCAATAAGTGTTGCAGCCATCGGAGATCCTGACCCTCAGATCCCTCCTTAAAGGGATCCCGGCGAACAGGATCCTCGAAGAAGTCCGTGATCATGGATCCAACCCATTATGGATTATCTCCAAAATGGCACGATCCCAACAGAAGTAAAAAGCGAAAGAGCATTCAGAACAAGAGTCTTAAGATTCGTAATAATTAAGGTAAACTCTATAAAAAGTCTATGGCAGGTCCATATCTCAGATGCTTAGAAGATCCTGAAGTTGTGGAAGTCTTGAAGGACATACATGAAGGAGACTACGACAATCACACTGGGGTAGATCCTTATGCTCCAAGATATTGCCAAAGACACAATAACATCCTACATCAACCGACAGAACCTCTACATCCGATTATCTCTCCATGGCCATTCATGAAATGAGGAATGGATATAGTAGGAAAATTACCGATAGCTCCAGGAGGAATAGTCTTCATGTTGGTGATGACTGATTACTTCTCGAAGTGGATCAAAGTTGAATCCTTCGTTCAGGTTAGAGACAAAGAGGTAGTCTCATTCATTAAACGTAATATCTTGATTAGTTTCAGGATCCCCGCTAAAATCATATGCAACAATGGATCCCAATTCATAAGCAAAAGGACAAGAGACTTTTGCACGAGTTTCGGAGTCAAAATGATAATGTCTACTCATGTTCATCCCCAAGCTAATGGTCAAGCAGAATCTAGCAACAAGATCATAGTAAACAACTTCATGAAAAGGCTAGATGAAAAGAAAGGAAGATGGGCAGAAGAGCTTCCTTTCGTCCTATGTGCAGATAGGACTACTTCCAAAGTAGCCACAAGTTAGACCCTCTGTTCCTTAGTGTTTGGGATAGAAGCAATGATCCCTACTGAAGTAGTGATCCCAACAACAAGATACTTGCTCCAAAATCAAGAAAACAATGACAGGATCCTGGCCCAGGATCTTGACACTATTAACGAACTCAGAGATCTTGCCGAGATACGCATTGCTGCTCATCAACAAATGGTCACCAAGGCTGACGACAAGAACATAAAAGTCTGAAGATTCCAAATAAGATACTTGGTATTAAGGAAAACATTCCAAAACACCAAGGATCCTAGGTAAGATAAATTAGCTCCTAAGTGGGAAGGACCATATCTCATAGATGTTGAAGCAGGAAAAGGAGCATATTGGCTAGAAACACTTGAAGGAGACATTTTACCAAGATCCTGGAATGCTATACATCTCAAAGCATACTACATGTAAGGAATATCGATTGATCCTCAAGGTGCACTTTTTCTTTACCTTAAACTTTTCATCATTAATTATTTTCTCCTCGAATAGATTACTAACTTAAGCATCGGAGGGGCATTAGCTAGACTAACGCCCATCCCTAGCTAACATTTGCTATGCTGAACAACGTACAACTAAGGATCTCCATAAGAAAAGATCCCGAAACATAAGGATATTGACATACGAAGATCTCAACTTCTTAACACTCAGACGATTCCACTATATCAACGATATGGCCTTTAAACTGTCATATACGCAAGCTAGTGTAGAAGTGTGAAATCAAGTATGAATCAAATCAGAGTTATACGAATATAGAATGAACACATGATGTATATATGATCTGGTTTCAGCTCTATTATGCTTTCAACTATTACAGAGAGAAAATAGACAAGTTCATCTCGAGACTCTTATCTAACTCTAAGTAATGTCCCTATTTATAGGAAACGAGAAAGCACACAAAAAACTACAAAGACTAAAACAGTACGCTTCGTTACATAAAATGCCTTGAAAAATAAACTTATGTCTTCGACATATTACAACAAGTCTTTGACCCTTACATTCTCCCCCTTTGTAATACTGTCGACCATTTGCCCTTGCAACATAAAAAGTAATGCAACTTATATAAGATCATACAAGTTCATTAGTGGAAAATCAGCTACAGAGAAATCAAATTCCTGACCATTTGCCCTTGCAACATAAAAACGAAGGTTCTGCATCATGTTCTCAAACAGAACATCCTTCTTAATACTGATCACCTTCTTTATCTTCACAAGTGACCATATTTCTTCAGGAAGTTTTCCTAGAACAACATGAAACCTGAGCTTCATGTATGTGTAATCATCATCATTATCGAATTTCTCAGCAATCTTGTATTGAGCCATGATGAAGATCATCTCATTCACCGGGAAATCCAGTTATTTCATATCAGTGTTAACAATAGCATAGCTTTGCTTCGGCTTCTTCTCAAAAGCATACATATAATTATATGCAACTTTTTCTTCAATCGTTTCGTAGTTGTAATGCTTCGCAGGATCACCCTTTTTCATACCAGGTGGGTCATTTTCACGAAGACTTAAAATGCTTTGAACTACTCTTAACTTCTCTAGCTCAGCTTCAGCTTCAACTTTCTTCTCTTCTTTCGACTTTTCGACCAATATTGTTTTCCATTTGTCTTTGATCGAAGAACTATCAACAACTTCTTTGGGCTTCGAACTACTTCCACCTTCCCCAATCATAATTCCTTTAGAAACTGGTCTTGGAGTTGGCTTCGTGGAAATTGGCATTGTTGTAACAACTGTTGAAGTAACAGGCCCAGCAGTTGAGACAATTGGCTTTGACAATGGAATTGTTGTTTGAAAAATCTTCCCAACAGTTTTCCCAGCTTCATGCGAAATCTCACCAAATTTCGCATTACCAACCTTCTTTTCTCCCCCTTGCACCCCTGTGACAACAAGTGGGGAATCTGTTGGAAGAAGACTAGAAAACTTTGATAACGGAGCCAACTGTTTATGCAACACAGCTTCGAATTGAGAAAATTTTTGAGACAAGAATTTTGGGGTTATTATCGAAGAAGGAACAAGTTTAGTAGATAAATCCTTCAACTCCTTTAACAAAGAAGTAAGCTCCACAAAGCTTCGACTGTTTTCCATAGAAAATTGAGTTACTTGAGGACTCAAGTTTTCATATAGCTTGACATATTTCGTGACTGCATCACAAATAATATCCACCTTTTGATTTAGAGATGCATAGTCTTGCTGAGCACTAGCAATCTCTTTGATCATATCTTCATGAAGTTCTTGAAGCTTGAGATTGACATCTTCGCATACTTGCTTTACATCTTTAACAAACAAGACATGTCTTTCTTTAGCCACCCTTCGTAAATCTTGAACTTCACTGATAAAATTCAAAGATTGAGACTTCAATCGTAATTCATTACACTTATCATTTTGATCCACTTTCTCCATGATTTTAGATTCAGAATCTTGAATCATCCCTTAAACTTTACTAACCATTCTGGCTTCGAATGCTTTGAGCATAACATCAAGTTCCAAACTTGAAAGAGACTGACTTCCCCCCATGTCAGCTTGAGACTGAATAATCGAATTCATCTTCTTATTCAGAATCTTAAATTGCTTCATCGTCATTAACATATTGTCAGGGAAAGTTTCTTCTTCTTCATCAAATTCCATTTATTCAAACGTTTCCCCAAAACCCCCTTCATCAACATCAGTGTCCTCAGTAGAGTGAAGTGGATCAGTGGTTTGAGATGAGAACAAAGTAGTGATGGGTTGAGTGAGAATGGTTTCAAAAGTGGGTGAATTGGTAGTGTTCGAAATAGGAATAATGAACGGAGGTAAAGAAACACAAGTATCAGAAGGTGCAGGAATACCTTGAGTAGAAACAACGATTTCTTTATTCGAATTTCCTTCACCCATAATGACATTTACATCCGTATCAGATACATGTGTATTGATGTCTGAAGTTCGAACCTCCTCAATAATTGACTTGGTTAACGAAACTTCGGGTGGTGTGACCTTAGTCTTCTCAGGAATAGATATTGCTTCTGGTGTTTCAGGAACTTTCTCCCCTTCAGATGATTCCGCTTGAAGAACCAACTTTCTTTTCTTTAGCTTCTTCTTGGAAATATATATAGCAACATCTTCTGCTCTTCGTTTCTTGGATGAAGGAGAAACAAGAGCTGGAACTTCACGAATGAGAATGCCTTGGTGATTCAGATATGGTTTTCGAACCATAGAAGAAGACTTAAACGAACCATCAGAAAGCTTTCGTGATCTACGAGACTTTTTCCTAATTCTTCGAAAAATACCTGACTTTGATGGGATTGTTTCCTTTGCTTGATCATCAGTAACAGACTCGACCGGCTCAACCATAACAGTCGAAACTTGCGCGTCTGGCTTCGTCTGTTTTGGTGGTGATTTCTTTTTATTTGGCTCATGAACAGGTTTCTCAGGAGTAATGGTTTCATCCTTCCTTGATTTGCGTGACTTCTTCGAAGGACCAACTATTTCTTTTGGCAACAACTTCCCAGACCCATCATCAGGATTGATTGTTTCTAAATACTCCATAAGAACCAAGTTTGTTGGATCAACACACTGTAACATTGCATCTGGAATTCTTGCAATGTGCGTAAAGATTTCAGCATCATCAGTAACCTCCTTCGGAAATTGATACTTTATGAATTCAGCTGTCTCCTTATCAGTAGGCACCGCAATTCCTTCTTTAGCATAGAAATATCGAAGAACTAAACTCCAATACCTTGCACACGAAATTCCTTGAACAACATTCGTGTTTTCTACACTCTTCTGAAATTCCTTCCACAGCTGTGTAGAATAATCCACAGTGATATCATAGTACAACCCAGCTACCATTGCATACACCTCCATTCGACCTTTATCCAAACCCAGACTGCAACCAGTCAAGCAGCGTAAAAAGATTCCGAAGAGAAAATTCCAAACAGTCGGAAGTCCAGACTTCTTGAAATCACTGATCTTGGTGAGTGGAGGTTGATAACCCATATCATTAAACATGTGGATGATTTGTGCAGAAGAAAGATCAGTATAGATTGGAGAATTAGGGATATCAAGAATCTGACAAAAAATGTTCTTGGATAATCGGATCTTCTTATCATTCACCAGTTGAAAAGTGATGATATCCATTGCTTTGCTGTAAGTAGCAGTGGATCCTGCCTGTGAAAGCCATGAAAGTGGAACATCAAAAGAATTAAACATGGCAGTCGAAAGAACAGAGCTCTTCAATGCGACTACCAACATCTTCAATTCATCTGGATAAAGAGAAACATCATCTTCGACTTGATAGTTTGTGGCTTGAATCTTCATTATTGGTTGGGAAGTAACATCTTCAGTGTTTTGTGATTGAACAATGACATCAGTAGAATTTGCCATGATTAGGGTTTGTTGAAGCTATGGAGAACAATCGGAGATTTTCAGAGAATAGTTGGGAATTTTACGTTTGGAAGCGTAAACTGATGATCACCCTTTGATTCCCCTTTTATATGTAATCCTAGTGTTTGAATTTGAAGCGGGATTGACATTAAATGAGATCCGACGTGGCACCTTGAATCTCTCACCACTCTGCCGATAAAGTAGCCATGCGTCAAAAAGTAGCTGTCACATCACTTAGAAACCCAGACTGAATACAAAACGTCTTTTCAAACAGTATGATCGTATATCCCAATTGAATTGTAACCGTTACCAGTCTTCGGATGGAGGTAAGGCTCTTTCACTTTTGGGATAAAAAGTGAACTCATGTGCCAGATGTTTGAAATCATCAGCCTGAGTTCGTATTACCCAGAACCTCAAGGATTTCGTAAGTGCAGTGTGCCAAAGAAAAGATAAGAAGCAAATTAACGAAAATTTGGATCTGTGATGTCAAAAACAAATTTTGACACAAAAGCAAATAAACCCCGGGCAAAGGTTGCTTCGTTAATTATCAAGAGAGATAATCAACTGCTTGTGTATGTTCCCGTGAATTTCAATCGAATACTTATAGAGAAGTATCGAAGGGCTTCTTTTATAAGGCTTCATGGGTAGTTTACAATTTCGTTACATATCAACCTAAACATAAGGTGAGTAATTGTAACAGAAATTACTTATTTGACAATGTAGTCAGTGACAAGTATGATTTGAATTATTTTGAAAGTGACTTTGAAAGCAAATGAAACTCACACGAAAATCATATTCATGAAAAAATTGATACTGAATCCTGCTGGGTAACAAACATCGTGGGCTTCGATAGTTTGATCAAGACTACTCATATGAAATGAATATGATTTGGAGTTTCGAAAAGTGGTACTGAAACAAATGTTTCATCAAAACTGGAACAAAGTTCCCCGTCAATTCCTTACGAAGATAGAATTTTGGGTTTCACTTTCATCACGGCCTCATGATATCAGATCATTAACACAGAAGTTGGATATGCCTAAGTCATGATTGGTTTGATCGATGACCTCTTGGACATATGTCATTGTGTGTGAAATGTGTTAGAATTTTGTGATGAAAAAGATTGGTTCACGAAAACAGTTGTACCTCTATTATGATTGGACCAAACCGACAACTCTTAACTCATTTGAGAAGAGTAAGGTAGCTCATTCGACTAATGTGAATATAAGCCTGACTTGGGAAGAAATTTTCGTATGAAAAATTTCATTAAGGCTTTCGTAAACACACATTGAGTCTATGGAGGCTTGGGTCGATATGCTGCAGCATGCTTCTAGGGACAGTCTAACTAGTACAAAGTTGTCGAAAATGTACCTTCCCAGAGAAACACAAGCATGACCCTTGTATATCCTTCGTGAAATCTGTACAAACAAAAGATAAAGAACAAAAGAACAAAAATCTTTTTGTTATTTTTGATTTTTCTAAAAAAAAATCTTTTTGGATTTTGTGATTTTTCGAAAGTAAAATGACAAAATAGGAATTAAATATTTTTTTAGTTTTTGATTTTCAAAAATAAAATGACAAAACAGAAATAAAATCTTTTTGTAGTTTTAATTTTTCGAAAATAAAACTGAGATACAAAAGAAATTTGGAAATCTAACGAAAAGTGTTACTCCAAACCAAAATGCTCCATGTCACAAAGACGAAGCATGTCGAAGCGTTGACTATGAACAGTAACCTCTGAATGGTTAATACTATCAGCCTCTGAATGAATCATGACGACCTCTGAATCGTCATATTATATAACACTTCGTTGTTATATATTCGAAATCATTCCTGGAACTGAACTTTCTTCGATCATTCCCAATCCTGTCAAAATTCGAACAAATGATTTTTCATCCAAAGCTTTTGTAAAAATATCTGCAAGCTGATCAGTTGTTATTACAAAATGAACTTCAATGTTGCCATCTTCCACATGATCTTTGATAAAATGATAACGAAGAGCTATATGTTTTGTTTTCGAATGTTGTACTAGATTATGACAAATGCGTATAGCACTTTGTGAATCACAATACAATGGAATTATTTTCATATTAATGGCATAATCTCGCAAATGACTCTAGATCCAAATAATTTGTGAAGTACAAGCAGCACCTGCAACATATTCAGCTTCAACAGTAGAAATCGAAACACACGTCCGCTTCTTCAACTGCCAACTAACCAACTTTCCATCCAAAAATTGACAACCACCACTTGTGATTTTTCGATCCAAAGTACACCCTCCTAGATCTGCATCTGAAAATGTCTGAATGAAAAATCCTGTTTTCGAAGGATACCACAATCCTAACAAAATTGTTCCCTTGAGATAACGAAAGATATTCTTCACAGCAGTTAAATGTCGTTCTCGTGGATTTGCTTGATACCTAGCACAATTACATACATAAAACATGATATCAGGTCTACTTGCAGTAAGATAAAGCAATGAACCTATCATGCTCCTGTATAAGGTAAGATCAACCGCAGGCATTTCTAACGAAGGTGATACTTGTCATTCCAAATTTTTCGAGCAAATTCCTTGTATACTTTTCCTGATTGATGAAAATGCCTTCTCTGCTTTGATGAATGTTTAAACGAAGAAAATTATTGATTTTACCCATCATGCTCATTTCAAATTGGCTTTTCATCAAATTTTCAAATTCACTAGACAAAGTAGGGTCAGTAGAGATAAAAATAATATCGTCGACATAAATTTGAACAAGCATTAGATGATTCCCAACTTTCTTTCGAAATAATGTAGGGTCAACTGATCCTTGTTTAAATTTTGACTGTTTTAAGAAACTGATAAGAGTTGCATACCATGCTCTTGGTGCTTGTTTTAACCCATATACAACTTTATCTAAAATGTGTACATGATCAGGATGCATTTCATTTACAAAACCTGGAGGTTGCTCAACGTAAACAGTTTCTTCAAGTTCACCATTGAGAAAAGCACATTTCACATCCATTTGATAGACATCGAAATCCTTATGAGCTGCATAAGCTAAAACTATTCGAACAGCCTCGAGTCTTGCAACAGGGGCAAAAGTTTCTTCATAATCAATCCCTTCTTGTTGCGAATATCCTTTTACTACTAGTCGTGCTTTATTTCATACAATATTTCCATCCTTGTGGTTTTGTTTTTGAAAATCCATTTTAACCCGACAATCGAAACATTTTCAGGTTTAGGAATTAATCTCCATACCTTGTTTCTATCGAATTCAGCCAGTTCAGATTGCATTGCAACAACCCAATCTGAGTGTTCCATTGCAACCTTAACTGTTTTTGGTTCAATTTTCGAGATGAAAACATTGAACATGCAAAATTCTTGATGAGTATTTAATACATCATTCTTTGCACGAGTTTGAGCTCTTGTTAATACTCCATCTTGAGGATTCCCAATGACTTGATCTTTCAGATGAGTCTTTGTCCATTTCTCTAACGGTGGATATTCCGGATGAAATTCCAAAGGTGCATGTTCGTACATCTCTTCATTTTCAGATCCTACAACAGAAACATTATCATTTAGATCATGGAACTTGTCATTTTGATTAATATTTATTGTTTCAGATTCTTCATGCTCCTCCTCAACCCGATTATCATTTTGTTGCTCCCCCTCAACAAATTCATCCATTCTCCCATTCTCCCCCTTGAAAGAATGCTCCCCCTCAACGAGAGTATTCGAATCCAAGTGCTCTCCCTCCACTGGATTATTATGCATACTTTTGGCAACTCCTGGAGAATTCGTTGTTGAATTAACATCTACAATAGTTTGAGGGATTTCCAAGTTATTAGTATACTTCGAATATTCAGAGTGATGATTATCATTCGCATCAACTTCATCATCCACAGCCCTGTCAGGAATACCAAAAATTAAATCATAATCAAAGTCAGATGAATTTGATTCTTCAGTTTCATCAGATGATTCATTAATAATTGGTTTTTGTTCAAATTGCTTTTCAACTTGTTTGACATAATAATCATCAAAAGTAAGATTGAATGTCTCTTCAACTTTTCGTGTGCGCTTATTTAACACTCTGTATGCAACCGAATTGTGAGAATATCCCAAAAATATGCCTTCGTCAGCCTTAGCTTGAAATTTTGAAAGGCTATCTTTAAGATTCATTATAAAGCACCTGCAACCAAAAACATGAAAGAATTTGACATTAGGTTTTCGGTTATTGATGATTTCATACGGAGTGATATTGAATCGACGATGAATGAAAGATCGATTTTGAGTGAAACATGCTGTCGAAACTGCTTCAGCCCACAAATATTGAGGAAGATTCGCATATGTCAACATAGTTCTTGCAGCTTCACAAAGTGACCTATTTCGTCTTTCAACCACACCATTTTGCTGAGGTGTATAGGGCGAAGAAAAGTTATGCGAAATTCCTTTTTCTGTTAAGTATGAATCCAACACTTTGTTCTTAAACTCAGACCCATTATCACTTTTGATCTTTCGAACATTTTTCTTCAGACTTATTTCAATTTTCTTTATAAAATAGATCATTGTTTGAGCAACCTCAGATTTTAACCTGATAAAATACACCCAAGTAAATCGTGAAAAATCATCAACAATAACCAAAATGTACCGTTTCTTGTTGAGAGTTTCAACAGTTGATGGTCCACAAAGGTCAATGTGAAGAAGTTCCAACGGTTCGACAATTTTCGAATCTATTACAATTGGATGTCCTTTCCTATGCTGTTTCCCTTGTTCGCAAGCTGCACATAAGGTATCATTGTCAAATTTTAAAACCGGTAAGCCTCGAACAAGATCATCAAGTACCAACTTATTTAAATTGCGAAAATTTAAATGTGATAAACGGCGATGCCATAACCAGCTAACATCAGATGTGGCTTTCGAAAGTAAACAAACTGAAGGTTTCCCAACAATCAATTTTAGATTAAGAGTAAACATATCCCCAAAACGTTTCGACTTCAGCAACACTTCGTTCGTTTCAACCTTTGAGATAATACTCCCTTCTTCGTTAAACAAAACTTGATTGCCAGTGCCCACAACGAGTTGTGAAACACTTATCAAATTATGTTTCAGACCTTCGACATAAGCAACACGATTTACCGTAAACTGTCCATTTGTTACTTTCCCATAGCCTTTCACTTGACATTTGTGATTGTTTCCAAACTTCACAACACCTGCATTTTCCAAGCTTCGAAAATCTCTCAAATTTCCCTTTCGACCAGTCATGTGACGAGAGCAACCACTATCGATATACCATTTTTCATCATATTGCTCGTCACATAATACCTGCGATCAATGAAAGAATTTAGGTACCCAAGGCTGTTTGGGTCCTTGGAAATTAGTTTTGAAAACAGAATGAAATGCAGAACTTTTAACCCAATCACAAACTTTAGTTTTGAGACTATCAATTAAGTCCACATCACTAGGTAAAGGAACAGAAACATAAGTTTTTGTTAGTTTGGGATTGTCACTGACACATGCCTTCGTCTTTTTAGATTGTGTTTGTACATGTTTTTCTTTCGAAACCGGTTGCCAAGTTTTTATTGAAACATTTGAGTCTTTTGAAGATGAGCTTTCAGTTGACGAAGTATTCACATATTTCTCATAAGCTTCGTGAATTTGTTGTTGAAAATATTTCCTCGATTGATATATTCGTCCTTTTCCTTCAAGCCAATGATCGATGTTTTTGTCACAAGACAACCCTTTTGTATATGAAACTTTTAAGGTTTGTTTCCCTGTAGAATTTGGAAAATTCGGTTTTTGTGGGAAGAAATAAACATTTGATTTAGGTCGAAATGCCATTGCGTATCGACTGCCATCATTATTTCCAACACTTATATTTTTAGAAAATCGATTTTGAGATTTTTGTTTTTGAGAAAACCTTGTTTGTTGATTAGAAGAAAATCGTTGTGTTGATGGTTGATTTTGAACACTCTTTGAGGTATTTTTGTTATCTTTAGAAAATGATGAGTTTGAAACTTTCGAAGAATGTGTTGAATTTGATTTTGGATGAAATTCAGATTTAGTTTTATTTGTTTGAGCGGGATTTTTCTTTTGATCTGAATGAATTGTTGAATGTGAAGACTTGTTCTCAACAAATTTAGTCTTTGTGTTTCCAGTTGTTTTTAATGTCAAACCATTTTGTTGCTTTCGTAACTCTACGGTTTGCCAAAAAATCTTCTTTCGAGCTTGTCTTTTTGAAATTGAATTTTCTTTTGAAAACTTGTCAATTTGTTCTTTAAATTCCTTGGAATTTAGTTTGACAACAGTTTCATTTTCCACAATAACCTCTTTTGTAACTTCTTTCACAATTTTCGATTTTTCAACCCATTTGCGTTGTGGTTTTTGCCTTTGAAAAACATACGAATTCTGTGTTAGGTTATTTTCAACACTGCTTTGATTTGAAAAGAATCCTTCGTCTGTTGTTTTCTTGTTGTCATCTTCGACCATTTTGTTCAATTCTAGTTTAATGCTCTCAACATTTCCAGTAGTAACAAACACTTGATTTGGGAAAACAACATCATCAGTACACTTGAAATTCGGATACACCACTTGATTTGTTTGCAAATAATGGGCTCCTTTTTCAGACAACACTTTGTCGAAATTTTCAGTGTCCCCAAACACTTGATCAACAACCACACGTGGAATTTCATTTTCTTTCGAATCTTTGTTTGATGAGACCTTTTTGTGCGAATCATCTTCATCATTTTCATCATCACTACTATCTGTTTGACTATCTCGGATATCCACAAACTCGGGATCACAAACTTTCGAAGTTGAAGGTTTGTCAATGTCAATCTTAACCATCAAATCCTTAAGTTTTTATTTTCCTTTAGATTTTGATGCAACATTAATGACAGACAACTGAGAACAATCAACATCCTAAATATCACTAATTTCGCTAATACTGTCAGAGTTATCTTCAATATCGGCAAAATTAGATTGAGAATCAGATGTTGAATTCTCAGTCTTTTTTAAAATTTTGATTTGTTCTGATTTTGTCAAAGTATCATTCACAATGTTAACTAATTCACTTGAATCAAGACATTCGTCAATTTTGACAATTCCATAAGTATATCTATCATCAGGAATTTTGTCAAACTCAGCAATATTTTTCTCACAATCATACGAAATATTATCAACCTTCGCTCTCTCATATGCTAGAAAAGGTAATAATTTCCTATGTTGTTCCGTGCTAATTTCACATGAATGATGTAATGCAGTTAACTTGCCATATAAACGTTTAGCAGAATTGCAGTAGATATTTCGTTGAGCTAATAAGAGTTTAGCAGAATTGCTCTGATACCAATTGTAGAAGTGTGAAATCAAGTATGAATCAAATCAGAGTTCTACGAATATAGAATGAACACATGATGTAAATATGATCTGGTTTCAGCTCTATTATGCTTTCAACTGATACAGAGAGAAAATAGACAAGTTCATCCCTGGACAACGAATCTCTATCACACATAATGTTTGTTATTTGCAATTCTAAACATTCTATCTTAAAAACTTTCGAATCTAACTTCTTCTGAGTCTCTAACAAGTGATTGCTTAATTTCTTAGCTTCATTGCTAGCAGAAACAACCAAATTATCAAAATAAGCAACAGTATCATCAAAAGCAACAATTTAAGAATCATATGAACTCAAAGGAATATTGAAATATTGAAGGATATTACGTACCTTAGTTGTCATTGGAGAATTATCAACAAACTTTGACACAAAGCATCGACCCTTCACCTCTTCGTCCGAATCTTCCTCAAGCTTCGCATACATGGCTTCGTGCGTAGGATTACGCATTTCTTCATCATTTGAGCCCGAGGACCAAATCTGATACGTACCATCATCCTCCTGTTCACTATGAGCAACCAAAGACAAATTTTTAGACTTCGCACGTACCTCCTCTAATCTCTCCACATAATATGCTTCATCCTTCACTTTATTCTTTTTCTCATCCTTCTTATGAAGCATGCAATCATTCGCTAAATGATTTGCTTCGTTGCAATAATAGCAATCCATTCCCGAATCTCCTTTTAGTTTCTTCTCCTCAACACCTTTGCCATCATTCTTCTTATACTTCTTCTTCTCTTCTCCTGTAGTCTTATTCATTAAACTTCCTTTTCCCTCACTTTGCTTCACCTTTTGATTAAACGGTTTCTTGAAAAACTTTTTGACTCGATTGTTTGAGTAAAAAGCTATTGCCTCATCATCCAAATTCATGATAAACCCCCCTTCGTCATCAGAATCACCTTTTTCGACTACTTCCCTTTTCAGATACTTTAGAGACAAGTGCTAATGGACCTCCCAGACTAAGCTTCGACTCTTCTGCCATTTCGTTCACTTCACTTTCGTGAGTTTTCAGTTGATTGTACAAATCATTAAAAGAAGATGTGTCGAAACTTTGTTGATTTTTCACCATCATGCTAACACTCCTCCATTCTTTACGGAGTCCCATAACAAAGGTGAGATTGAATTCCATGGCAGACCTCGTGATTCCATAACGATTGCATATGTAAATCAGATCGTTCAGCCTATCATAGTAATTTTCAATCGTTTCACCATCTTTTTGCTTAAAATCCTTCAATTCAATAAAACATTGCTTCACTGAATTGATTTTGGTCTTCTCGCTACCTTGAAACTTTTCTTTGAGATTATTCCAGATGTCTTTTGCAGTTGTACAACTTCTGACATAGTTATACACAACTGGAGGCAATGCACCACGTAACTCCCTTATGCATCATTTTTCAAGTTTCTTCATTCGATCAGTTTGGTTTTCCACACTCGTAGTACTAGATGACGATCCAATTGGTTGAATATTCGTCGGAAGAGTAACATTCCCTGAGATACAAGACCAAAGCTCTTCATCGATTACATTCAAGTAATCCTGCATACGATCAGACCACTGATCATAGTATTGTGGAATGAGCATAGGAATCTTAGTTGAAGATCCTAGCAGATAAGAGTATGAAGTCATCGAGTTGAGATTGAAGTTCGCCATTGATGTACGGAAGAAACTTTTTGAGAATTTTGAGAAATCAAAGAGAATTTGAAAGCAAATTGCTGAATTGAACAGAAATATCAAGTAGAATAATCGATTCAACAAATCAGTTGTAGAATCAAATCACAACTGAAGATCTAGAACGCTTTTTCACGTCAAAAGGTGCGGAACTTTTTGAACCAGAAATTTGATTTAAAAACCTTTTGAATCAGAGTGAAATCAAGTATGAATCAAATCAGAGTTATACGAATATAGAATGAACACATGATGTAAATATGATCTGGTTTCAGCTCTGTTATGCTTTCAACTGTTACAGAGAGAAAATAGACAAGTTCATCCCGAGACTCTTATCTAACTCTAAGTAATGTCCCTATTTATAGGAAACGAGAAAGCACACAAAAAATTACAAGTACTAAAACAGTACGCTTCATTACATAGAATACCTTGAAAAATAAACTTATGTGTTCGACATATTACAACAGGTCTTCGAACCTTACAGCTAGAGACTGATCATCTCTCCTACGTCTGAGGTTACTTATTACCCTCTAAGGTTTAAAGAGATAATTACTTCTTTCACACGTACTAAGGTTTATACACCTCGCTTGAAAGCACTATATCTAATTATGGGATACAAATAAGGGGATCATTTCACGATGCAGTGGCTTTGCAACCCTTTTATCTTTGAACATAAGTTAAGATCCTTAAGGTTTATAACATTTTCATGTTATCTAAAATTAGGATCTTACCCCTAAAATAACATAGGGTTTATAACATCTTCATGTTATCACACGTTGGGGTTTTTCCCCAGAAAATACACACAAATCATAACATTTTCATGTTATCATAAGTACTGATATTTCCCATGAAATATATCACAAGTTGCGATCCTCCCCGATAAATAACATTAACATGTTGAACTTATGATATTACCCAAGAATTTTGTCAAGGTTTATAACCTAACCAGGTTATCCTAAGAAGGGAATTCCCTCGTATGATCTAATGATTAAGGATCCTCATCATTAAGGATACTCCTCCTTAAGGATCATCATAATTAAGGAACCTCATCATTAAGTATCCTCATCGGTATGGATCCTTATCAGTAAGAACCCTATCATTAGAAGTCAACATCGATCTTAAGTTTTCTTCTAAGTTAAGATATATCCTCAGTAAATTCTAAGATTGAAAAGCTCATGAAGCTGAAGGAAAAACTTGAAGACAATCAGGTTCCAACTATCCTTATTCTTGAGAAACTCTAAGTAAAGTTTAAGGATCCTCAACTTTCTAGGATCCTAAGCCAAAATCAGATGGTTATCAGAATTCAAGTATACTAAAAATGATTCACTAAAAGAATTTTGTCTCAGGATTGTTTGCGGGAACCAAGTTATCCGGGATCCTGATTATTTAAGGATCCTAGTTTCATAACAGTCATGCAGAGGAATCAAGAGAGAGATATGAAAAGAAAACACAACCATTGTATTCAAAAGGGGTTGCGCACCAACCCAACCAAAATATTAATTTCTTTACATTACTGGTAAAACAAAAAACTACCTAAACTAACTTTTTGCAGGCCTAAACCTTAGCCTGGTAATCATCGGCCGCATCCTTATTCTTCGCTCCTTCGGTCAACCGCAGTACAGGATCCTGATTGGCGGTAGCAGGCTTGCTAGTAAATTTGGCCAATGCCTCGTGCCAACTGTCCACATCCCAGGAACCTATAGTTTCCAGATCCTCCGCAAAACGGATCTTGGCCTCCCAAACACCCATCGCAGCACTGACTTTCGCATCAGAGATCACTTCCTCCATCTCGAGCAAGTGCTCCTCCTACTTCTCAACCTTCTCCTTATTGAGGAGCTCCACTCTCCTCAACACATCCTTGTTGGTCTCTTTCCATATCCTCTCCTCTCCCTAAAGGGCTTGTTCAGCCCTCTCTGCTCGGATCCATAGATCTGCGAAAACATGATCAGAGACATAAAACAAAGACATAATGGGTCAGCAAAAGGTAAAATAAAAGATAGAATGAGAATAAAACCAACACTTACAGATCGGGAGAAAGAAACCAATTTATGGAGCGCTTCCTCGGCCCAAAGGCTTTCCTTTTTCAGGATCCCGGGGTCTTCACTATCAAGTCAATGGTAAATCTTGTGGGAGGAAGAGAAGATGAGCTCTTCTCCTTTTTCACCATCAGCTGATCCTTCGACATGGCAGTGTCAAGATCAGCGAGTGTGAAGCGAACACTGGAGCGAGTGACTTTGGATCCTATATAACAGAAGACTATTAAAAACCTTCATCACAAGAGAAAGGAATCAAGGGTCCTTACCTGTCGACATGAGGTCAGTGGCAGAAGAGGTTTCTTGCAGAGTGGCTTGAACGAATCGAAAGGATCTCTCAGCTTTAGACAGGGCCAAGAACTTCTCGATCTTCTTTTCAGACTCCTCAGCAACAGGGATGAGCTCTTCGATTTTGAAAGTTGCAAAAAAGCAAAAAAAATAATAATAAGAAGATGTGAATTTTAGGATCCTTTTATAAATATAAAAGAATCCTATCCTTCTTGACCCAGGCATCCGACAGGAGATCCCCACTAGGAACATAATCATGTCTCACAAAAAGGTATTTTTCTTTCCAAGATCCGTCATTATGTTTGGTTTTGAGGACTAGAGGAGATCTATGGGTTTTGACTTTGAGGAGAAAGCGAGAATTGTCGAAGGTTGTGAGCTCATACATGCAGGCCAGTTCAGGAAGACCTATATCAAGGCCTTTTGACTGATTTACTTGCTCAATCCAGTATTGGATCCTCCAAAAAATCGGCATGGATTGAATGTATGAGATCCTAGTCACCCTGAAGAATTCCGAGACAATCCCAGGGAAATGGTATTTCAAACCCAGGGAGAAGGGTATTTGGGGAAGCACACCCAGGTAGGAGAAACAAAGTCAGGTTGGATGAGAGGGTTGAAGGGCCTAAAAACGGCTTTAGGAGGGAAGGCTCCATTGAGTGTCAAACACTCAATATAATCATCGCCGAAGGAACACGTCTTCTCGTAGGAGAGAATCCCTTGGTCGATGAACTCCTCTTTAGGGAGAGTTAAGATGTTTTTGCGAGAAACATCAATCTTTTTAACCATGATGGAAGAAGTAAAAACGTAGAAGAAAAAGAGATAATTTCCTTCTAATAAATCGCCGGTAATCTAAAGGTAGAGCAAGTAAAGATAAGAAAATCGAGACAAGTAAAGAAGTGGAACTGATATCCTTTATTTATACTGAGGATTTGAGGCTGATTTGACCATTAACAGCTAGCTATCCACCCGTTGGATTTCAAAATTACCTAGTCGTTAAGGGTTAATTTTGAAAATTACTTTTCTCTCTTCTTTTAACTCTTTAATTTAAGTTATCCTTTTAATATTCTCCAAATTAACTACTCCTATATTTTCAGGAATAACTCGAGGACAATTTTTAGGGCCATGATCCTCAAAGCATTCATGATCCTCAACTATCTTAGGATCCCGACTATTACCGTTATTATTATTTACTAACATTTATAATGGTTGTATTTCGTTTTTAATTAACACATGTGCATAAATAGTCAATAGAAGACTTATTCTCAACATAGAGTCCTCTCAACTATGCTAAAGACCAGGAATACCAAGTCCAAAAATGTTCAGAAAGCTGGTCATAGAGGATCCTGGGAATATCAGACATCTTGTTAGCTAGTTTAGACTATAAATTGACACATGTATATCGCACACGACATACTTTACTTACTCTTAGCTTACTGTATGAACTTTTTCACTTGTTCTTATTGAAATACTCTCGGTAATCATCATTTTATATTAATAAAATCATCAAGGCAAGTGATCATTATCACCTCCCAAGGTTTTGTGTCGGAGATCATAGCACAGATCAAGGGATTTCCTTGTAAAAAATCGTGTCATTCTCTTTACATTTTTCTATTACATAATTCGAACATCACAGCCTCTCATTCAATTTGGTTGATTTATACTTATGTAATTTTTGACCAAAAAATATGGTATGGGGTATTTTTGGCGAACTCCCTAAGCTTTGTGCTTATGGTTTTTAGGTTATGTTTCAGGTACTTCCAGCTCGAAAGGGAAGGGCCCGACATGATCGCACCGCATCCGACCATGTTTTCCGCATTTTGTGATTTTGGAATTTTGTACTCTAATGCTATTTTCACTACGATACATTTTTGGTTGATTTTACATGATTATTTAATATTTGAGAATGATTTAAAAACAAAATTTTTATATGAGTTTTTGGGATGTTACATGTTCATTCATTTTTGGTGTGTTTTACAGAATATCCTTTATCTCTAGGTTTGAAATACCCTTTTGCTGGTATCATCTTTGAGTTTTTCGATGTCACCAAGATCTAGTTCATTCAAGCAATGCCTTTCATTTGGAGGATCATGTTCTGGATCGACCGAGTAAACCGCTCTTACGACCTAGATATAGATCTTGCTGAATTAGCTCACGTTTACTACCTTCCAACATTTGGGAATTCTTGTTTTTTTTAAAAGCTAAAACCAAAAAATCCCCTCTCTTCCTGAAATCAAAACACAATGATGGAGCCAGGAAAGAAAAATAATTTTTTAAAAGGCGTGATTCCATTCCTGGTAGGGATCTCTTACCCAAAGTTTAGGTCAAAAGGGTAGGATTTATTTCTTGATTTTAAGGATCATGGGATTTACTTTTCTTATTTTATGTGCTTTGATGTAGGTTTCATGTTTGGAGAAGCTTTTTCTGCCGCTGAGGATACTAAGGACAAGGTTAAGATCTTTCTTGCTTTGCCTGCAACCGTCAGACCATTCAAATTTTAGTGTTCTAGCCTCCAAGAAGGCTCATCTACTACAATTTCAATGGCCAATGGTAATGATCATTCCTTATCTATCTATTTGTTTTAGTGTATGAGGAATCCTGAACTTATAGGGTTCTTTATGATTAGGATCCAAGGTTAGGCGTTCGGATGCCCGATTTACTCTCACCACTATTGATGACGCCATGTCTAGTGGCCAAGTGGTTAATAAGAAGGAAAATAATTCAACCTCCATCCCTCTGAAAAGAACTCTTGTCGCTCTCACCATCAAGACTCCATGATCCTGAAAAAGGAAAACTGTTGAGATCAGAGATTTAGGCTTGGAGAATCTCGGGGCTGAAGAGGCACTCAGGAAGCTAGTCTCCTTCTCTCAACCTGTAAACATTTTGTCATCTTGGTAATTTGATCCTTTGTCCTTTGATTATGCTTTTGTTGAACTCATGTATCTTTCGGGTCTCTGATCACATTTCTCAGTCCACGACCGATCTGAGAAAAAGGGCTGCGAAGGCTGAACTTTCCCTAAAAGATATGAAGAAGATCTAGAAGTCAACCAACAAGGACCTTATGATGAGGGTCGAGCGTTTGAGCAAGGAGAAGAGTAAGAATGAGGAGGAACATGTTGCTGAGATTGAGGAGGTGATCATTGAATTCAAAAGCAGTACTGCTAAAGCCATCTGGGAGGACAAGATCAAGCCGAAAGAGAACATGGAGAATGCAGGATCCTGGTAAATTGAGGGCTAATGCAAAGCCCCGACCAAGTTTATCGGGAAGTATGTTGACACTAGTGAGGATCCTTTAAAGAAGAAGGACAGAGAAGAAGAGAAAAAGAAAAAGGAGAAGGAGACGGCTATAGGTGGTGAGGATCAAACCGTAATTTATTTTTGATTTAGTTTAAATATCATGCATCCAAGAGAGGGTTGCCAAGTCACTAAGGCA
This sequence comes from Lactuca virosa, assembly GCF_052849685.1. Classification (NCBI taxonomy): domain Eukaryota; kingdom Viridiplantae; phylum Streptophyta; class Magnoliopsida; order Asterales; family Asteraceae; genus Lactuca; species Lactuca virosa. Next base: position 272,420,116 of record NC_136434.1, read on the forward strand.
TGAAATGATCCCCTTATTCACATCCCATAGTTAGATCTCGTGCCTCCAAGCGAGGCATAGAAACCCAAACTCATGTGAAAGAAGTAATTAAATCTTTAAACCTTAGAGGGGATTAAGTACCATTATTTGTAGGACATATGATCAGCCTCTATTTGTAGTTGCTAGGATCCTTGAGTTTATGCAGGTTGCAAACGTCGGCTTAGGATGGGTGTTAGCTTAGCCAACGCTCCTATGATGCTGAAATCGGTAATGGTTTTTTGAAAAAGTAAATAAAAGAACTAGATAAAAGTAACGGGTAGAGAGTATGTACCTTTGATCTTGTTGGAAAATCAAAGAATTTAACTTACATGAAATATGCTTTTAAGTGTATGTCTTTCTAGGGTCTTGATAAGATGTCCCCCTCGAGGGTAGCTAGCTAATATTTCCCTTTTCCTGCTTCTGAATCGATAAGATATGTCCCTTCCTATTTAGGCATCGACTTACATGTACTAGGATCCTTGGTATTTTGGAACATTTTTCTAAGAACCAAGTCACCTACCGGGACTCTTTTAAGCCATATGTTTTTGTTGGATGTTTTGGCAATTCTTTGTTGATGAGCTGCAATGCGGATCCTGGCAAACATCCCTGAGTTCATCAATAGTGTTAAGATTCTCAACAAGAATGTCGTGGCTATCCTCCTGATATTGGAGTTGATACCTTGCCGTTGGGATCACCACTTCAGTTCGGATCATGGCTTCCGTTCCAAAAACCAAGGAATACGGAGTCTGACATGTGGTTGTCTTTGATGTGGGCCTATCTGCCCATAAGACTAAAGGAAGTTCCTCAACCCATCTTCTTTTCTTTGCATCTACTATTTTCTTCAAATTATTGACTATGATGTTGTTGTTAGATTATGCTTGACCAATGGATTGAAGATGAACAAGAGTAGAAGTTATCATTTTAATTCCCCACCTCGTGCAAAAGTCAATAGTTCTTTTACTTATGAATTAGGGTCCCATACCACATATAATTTTTGTCATGATCCTGAATCTGATCAGGATATTATGTTTGATAAACAAGACTACTTCCTTATCTCTTACTTGGACAAAAGCCTCAACCTCGATCCATTTCGAGAAATAGTCTTTCATTACTAGCATGAAGAATTTTCCTCCTGGTGCCTTAGGTAGCTTTCCTACTCTATCCATCCCCCACTTCATGAACAACCAAGGGAGATGATAGGATGTAAATATTCATCTAGTTGGTGGAGGATGTTGCTGTGTCTTTGACAAGCATCACATTTTTTTGCGTGTAAGAAAGCATCCTTTTTCATTGTAACCTAGTAATATCATGTCCTTAACACCTAGAGTATAAGGATTTTCCCCCGGTATGGTTGCCATAATCTCCTCCATGTACGTCTTTTAACACTTTTACAATTGCGTGATCTCCCAAAAATCTAAGGTATGGACCTGCCATGGATTTCTTGTATAATTTCCATTGGATCGTCACAAAACGTAAAGTCCATGTCGCTTTTCCCTTCTCTTGGAATCGTGCCATTTTGGAGATATTCAACAATAGGTTGGATCCAGGATCTTGAATTTCACAGAGGATCCTAAATAATTTGATCAAGATCATGATTATTAGGATCCTAGAGAGAAGTTTGAGGATCAGGATCTTCAATTGATGTGATGTTAGTTGTTTGATTGTGGTCCTCGGGATCCTCTAGTCTTTTGCCAGGATCTTCAATTATTGGGATCATCACATAGATTATTGGGATCCTGGTCTTTGGTGGGTTCCTAAGAGAAGATCCTATATTGGCTAATGCATCTGATTCGGCATTATCTTCTGTAGGAACTTGGCATAGGCTAAAAGTTTCGAATTCCTCAATTAATTTTTTTAACAATTTAAAGGTATGATGCTAGCTTTTCACCTTTAACTGTATAAGATCCATTAAAGTGGTTAGTTGTTAATAACGAATCGACATATACCAGAAGATCCTTAATCTGAAGATGCTTGGCTAGCTGTAATCTCGTGATCAATGCTTCATACTTTGCTTCGTTATTGGTTGCAATAAATTCACAACTAAGTTTTTGGGGTAGGATGTCCCCCTATGGCGATTTTAGTATGATCCCTTGGCTAGTTCCCCTTTGATTGGATGCTCGATCTGTGAAGAGTGACCATTTTCCTATGTTTCCTTTTGCTGGAAGTTGTTTAGCTTCCACTTCAACTGTAGCTTGTAGATCATCACTAAAGTCAGCCACACTTGTGACTTTATAGCGGATATCTGTTCATACTTGATATCATATGTGATGAGCTTCACAGACTAATTTTTCCATTCTACCTAACATCTCTAGTTTTCTCAAAACATTCTAAAGAGGATAATTAGATCTTACATGTATAGGATGTGGTTCAGAATAATGTATTAGTCAATTGGAAGCTGTTACTAGTGCAAGCATTAGTTTTTCGAGGTAAGAATACCTGGTCTAAGGATCCAAGAGACTTTTACTTACATAGTAGATGGGATACTGGTCCCCATTAAGATCCTTGTCCAGGACTACACTTACAACATTAGAGGATACTGAAAGATAAAGTAGGAGTGGTTTTCCATCTAATGGTTTTACCAATAGTGGTGTTGAACTTAAATACTTTTTAATTTCCTGGAAGGCATCTTCATGCTCCTTGGTCTACTCGAATCTTTTATTCTTCTTCAAGATGTCGTAGAAAGGTATACACCTCTCTAAGGATCTTAAGATGAACCTATTTAGGGTTACCACTATTCCTGTTAGTCTTTGAATGTCCTTAGTCGAGGATGTGGATTTTATATAAATGATAGCCTTGATATGTTCCAGGCTTGCTTATATTCCTATTATAGTTATCATGTAACCAAGGAGATTGTCGGATTTCATTCCAAAGTGACATTTGGAAGGATTCAGCTTCATGTTATACTTGTCTAGTATATCAAAGGCTTCTTCAAGAACCCTAAGGCGGTTTTCAGGTGTTTTGTATTTGACCACCATGTTATCAATGAAGAGTTCCATGTTGTCCCCCAATTTGTCCGTGAACATCCGATTCACCAGTCTTTGGTAAGTTGCACATGTATTTTTAAGACCAAATGGCATACAGTGTAACAATATATACCCGTTGGAGTAATGAAGGCAGTATCCTCTTGATCGGATAGTTCCATTTGAATTCTATGGAACCCTGCTGGGGCATCCATGAATGTTAATATTTCATGGCCTGTCGTGGCATCTATCATATAATTTATGGGTGGCAAAGGGAAAGGATCCGTAGGGAAAGCCTTGTTAAGATTCATATAGTCCATACACACTCGCCATTTGCCATTCTTCTTTTGTACTACGAACACATTTTCTAGCCACATTGGGAACTTGACATCCATGATCATTCATGTTTTAAGGAACTCTTCCACTTCCTATTGAATGATCAGGTTCCTTTAAGGTGCAAACTTCCTTTGTTTTTGATGTACAAGTCTGTTAATGAGTTATAATGTTCTTTTCTATACATGTCATGTCTTTTTGTTTCCATGTGAAGGTTTTCCTTCTTTCTTTCAGGAACATTACTAGGTCTTTTTCAATGTCTTCTAGTATGAAGGATCCTATGAGGACTTTAGCATCAGGATCCTCAAGGTTTAATTGTACTTCTTTTATATCTCGGTCCTTTGCTTCTATATGTCTTGTGCCCTCTACTATAGTTGTTATGCTTGTCGTGGTACTGTGGAACTATTCATTGAGGTTTTATAGCATTCCTTATATGCTTGTTGATCACCTGTGATCTTCATTGTCACCTAAGGAGTGGGTATCTTTACATATTGGTGGTACGTCGATGGTACGGCTTTCATATCGTGGATCCATGGTCTACCTAATATAATATTTTATGAAGACAAGGTATCATTTACACAAAATCATTGTATATAATTTACCCTATTGATGTAGATAGGTAACTTGATCATCCTGACCGTGTGCTTTGTTTCACCACTGAATCCTAATCGCACCGAGGACCTTTTAACTATCATAGATTTTGGGATGTTCACCCTTTTCAGTATGTCTAGGAGTATGATATTGACTGAGGATCCTCCATTGACAAGGATCCTTTTGAGAATGTGGTTGGCAACAAAGAGAGTGACCACTAATCCGTCATGGTGGGGATCCCAGATGTCTTGCCTATCTACTTCATCTAATATGATTTCCTTATCATTCGTGACCAACATATTCTTCTGGGGTATTTCTTCTTTTTCTGTCTTTGACACCTTGGCATGCGTTTTTGCTACAGAATAAGAAGTTTCACAAATGTCAGAACCTCTAGAGATAACATTGATTACCTTGGCTTCTGTTGGAGGGGATCCTTGTTTTTCTAGGATCTTGGGTGGATCCAGATCTTTCTCTCTAGATCTTTTGTTTCTTCTTCCTAGGATCTCCTAGAGGTATAATTTTCTTAGGAGGTAGATGATATCCTTCCCAAGAGCTATACAATTCTCAGTAACGTGGCCAAAGTCTTCATGGGATACATACCACTTAGACTTATCCTTCCAACCGGTGGACTTTTCTCATTTCTTTGGCCACCTTGCTTTGTTGCTAAGATCTTGCATCACATAGATTATAACCGAAACATCAAGAGAAAAACAATAATCAGTGATCTTGGGAAATTCATCTTCCTCCCATTCCCATAAGGACATTAACCATATGATGATCAAGTTTGGAATAAGGTTTTAACTTATAGGATCTTTAGACTGAAGTGTCGGCCTTCCTATTGCGGTTATCATATGAGTTGCGAGGATTGCTCCTCATCTGGATGTATTTGTCCTCTTCATAAAAAGGAGAGTCCTTCTTCAGTCCCTTTTTGAAGGGCTCTACGACAACTTCCATATCAATGTTGGGGATAGTCAAGGCTTCCCTGCCAGTCCTGTTCACAAATTCCCTAAGGGATTCCTTAGGATCCTGGACTACCCGATAATGATCGCTAGTGATCTTTTCAAAAGTTCTTCTACAAGAAAATTGATTGTTAAAGATATTAGCTAAATGTAAAGATGAAGTAATAGAGTGAGGATGAACATTAAGTATCCATTTTAAGGCTGATCTTGTGAGGGTCGAACCAAAACCTTTGCAGAGGCAAGCTTCCTTCAAGTGTGAGGGAATGGGGATGATATCCATTCTTTCCTTATATTGTGCCACATGTTCTTCAAGATTCGTAGTCCCATCATAAGGTTTCATGCTGGGAGTTTGGAAACATTTTGGCACTTCAGTATCAGCTATCGCAGGACCAAATCTTGAGATCATGTGACGGGTGGGAGATACATCAGGTATAAGCTGGACTATCCTCGGTACACTTGAGATCATTTGTCTTAGCTGTTAGAGTTCTTTGGCCATAATTGGACTTATTCCTGCATCACGATCCATATACTTAGTATTGATAGTGTTACTATTAAAGAAGTTACTAGTATTTTTGTTATTAGGAGTATTGAAGGAGTTCAAATGTTTGGGATTGTTCTCCCTGTTAACGTAGCAACGAATGTTGGACCTATTGATTCTGGGCGTTTCCCCAGGGATCCTGGATTATGGAAATTCAGGATCCTAAGTTGTAACATGGAAGGTTTCTCCTCTTGAGGTTTGCAGATCTCTGCTCTTATCCTTTCCATTTCCTTGAGAAGCGTTCTATTGTCTTCTTGTTGCTGAGCAACCTGTTGTGTCAACGTCTTCATCATTGAGAAAAGTTCGTTATTGGAGACCGAGGCAGTAGGATCCTGGGATCCTAGAGCAACCGGAGTAGTATTCTTTTACTACACATCAACAGTTTTCCTCTTACCAGTTAGCTCGCTCGGAGGGAGTGGAAGAGTTTTTAGAGGAAAATATGGAACATAGGAGAAAGAAAGTGTTGGTTGTGTGGACATGATTTTTGAGGATTACAAACACCATGGCCCCACGGTGGGTGCCAAATTGTTTTGGTCAAAAATAAATCGAGTATAAATCAACCAAATTATATAAGAGGTTGTGATGTTGTAATCAAAACAAGTGAAAAAAAATCAAGAGTAGGTAACACAAGTGGTTTACAAGGAAAGCCATTGATCCTTGATAGGATCTCCGTCACAAAACCATGGCAGGTGATAATAATCACCTGCCTTTTTATTTTTATTGATATGAATTGTTAATTACAAAGGAATAATATGCATGCAAGTACAAATGTCGTAGATAAGCTAGTCGTGTGTGTAGTATGCATATTACATGTGTATTTATAGTCTAGCGTAAGGAACAATAAGTTTGATATTTCTGGGATCCTGTTGAATGAGTATTTCGATGTTGTTTGACTTGGTATTCCTGGGTTTAAGCCTAGTTGAAGTGATTCTTCTTAGAGAATAAGTCTTATGTTTACCATTTCTACACATGTGAGAAAAAGACCAGAAATATATATGTTATGAATGTTAGGAAATAAATATAATAATGGTCAAGATCATGATATATTTCTGGGATCTTGAAAGCTCTTGAAGATTTGGGATCCTGAATAGGGTTCAAGGATCCTGCTCCTAGCACCAACTTAGATTATGCTAGGGAAGATCCCAACTTATATTATACTGGGGAATATCCCAACTTAGATTATATTGGGGAAGATCCTAACTTAGATTATAACGGGGAAGATCCCAACTTAGATTCTACTAGGGAAGATCCCAACTTAGATTATACCGGGGAAGATCCCAAATAATAAGATAACATGATAATGTTATAAATCATAGATTGACACTTAGGATATTCACATATGTTCAGAGATAAGATGGTTTCCAAGTCATTAAAGCATGAAATGATCCCCTCATCCACATTCCATAGTTAGATATCGTGTGTCCAAGCGGGGTGTGGAAGCCCAAACGCGGATGAAAGGGGTTATTAACTCTTTAGAATTTAGAGGGGATTAGGTACCCTAAATTAGAAGAGAGATGGTCAATCTCTATTTGTGGTTGCCAAGATCTTAAAGTCTCTACATGTTGAAAATGTGAGCTTGGGTGGGCAGTAGCTAGGCTAATGCCAGTCCGATGCTTAAGTCAGTAATGATCTTAAGAAAAAATATCAAAACGAAAAGTGAGTGTATGGAATAGGTGTGTACCTTGACTTTGTTGTAATTAACAGTGATGAACTTGACTTACTTGAAGTATGCTTTGAGGTGTATTGCATTTCAGTATCTTGCCAAGATACTTCCTTCTAGATTAGCCCACTAATATGCCCCCTTTCATTCTTCTGAATCAATGAGATAGGGTCCTTGCCATTTGGGTGCTAGTTTACCTGCCTTAGGATATGTGGTAATTTGAAATGCCTTTCTGAGGACCAAGTCACCTACTTAGAATCTTCTAACCTTGATATTTTTATTATAAGTTTTGGCAATCATATGTTGATGGGTAGCGATATGGCTCTTGGCGAGACCCTTTAGTTCATCAGTCGTGTTAAGATCCTGAGCCAATATCCTATTGTTATTATCTTCAGTCTGGAGTTGGTTTCTTGATGTCACAATCACCACTAAAGTTGTGGTCATGGCTTCTGCCCTAAATACGAAGGAGTATGGGGTTTGACCCATTGCTGTCTTTTTGGTAGTTCTATATTTCCTTAGAAAGAAAGGATGTTCTTTATCCCATTTCCCCTTTTTTCATCTAGTTTCCTCTTTAGGTTGTTGAATATGATCTTGTTACTAGATCCTACCAGTCCATTAACTTGAAGGTGAAGTGGGGTGGACACTATGATCTTGATTCCCCAACTAGTACAAAAGTCTCGTGTTCTTTTACTAATGAACTGGGATCCGTTATCAAATATGATTTCCTCTAGGATCGCAAATTTAGTCAGGATATTGTGTTTGATGAATGAGACTACTTCTTTATCGCTAACTTTAACAAGAGCCTCAGTTTCGATCCATTTTGAGAAATAATTAGTCATTGCTAGCATGAAGACTTTTCCACCCTGTGCCTTAGGCAATTCGCCGACTATGTCCATCCCATATTTCATCAATAGCCAATGATAAATGATGGGGTGTAGAGGTTCTACTAGTTGATGAAGAATATTGCTATGTATTTGGCAAGCGTCACACTTCTGAGAATGTAAGAAGGCGTCTTTCTTCATGGTTGGCTAGTAGTATCCTGTTCTTAATACTTTGGAACATAAACATCTACCCCTAGTATGGTTGCCACAATCCCCTTCATGTATATCTTTTAAGACTTACATAGCTTCATGATCTTCTAAGCAACTTAGATATGGCCATGCCATAGACTTCTTGTATAATACTCCTTGGATAATCAAAAAGCATGAGAATCTCATTTTGAATTCCTTGTCACTCTTTTTTTTCTTTTGGGATCGTACCATTCTGTAGGTATTCTCTGGTGGGTTGGATCCAGGATCTTGTATGTTGTTGCGGATCCTGAATGTTTGGACCAGGATCTTGAATAATAGGATCCTGGTGAGAGGATTGGAAAACTGTATCTTCGATTAATATGATGTTAGCTGCTTGATCCAGATCATGGGCGCCGGGATCTCCTAGCATCTTGGTTAGATCTTTTAGTGTTGGGATCATTATGTGAACTATTGGGATCTTGGTCTTTGGTGGGATCCTAAGGGACGATCCTAGATTGGCTAGTGTGTCTGCTTCGACATTATCTTCTTTAGGAACTTGGTTTAAACTAAAATTTGAAAATTCTGAGGCTAACGTTTTAAGTATTTGAAGGTATAATGCTAATCTTTCACCTTTGACTGCATATGATCCATTAAAATGGTTAGTTATTAATAGTTAATCGACATATACCTGTAGATCCTTGATCTGAATATCCTTATCTAGTTGTAGCCCCATGATTAGTGCTTTATTTTCTACCTCATTGTTAGTTGCATTGAATTCACAACAAACTGACTAGGGTAGGATGTCCTCATATAGTGATTTTAGTATGATCCCAAGGCTTGTTCCTTTGAAATTTTGTGCTCCATCTCTAAGGAGTATCCACTCCCCTATGTTTTCTTCTTTCTGATATCATTGAATTTCTAATTTTACCTCGGGTTTTAGGTCATCAATAAAATTAGCCACAAACTCTGCTAATTCTCATGACATTCATAATAGGATAGTTAGTTTTGACGTGTATAGTATGAGTTTGAAAATAATGTCTTAGTTTGGTAGAAGTTGTAATTAGTGCAAGTATTAATTTTTCACGGTGAGAGTACCTAGTTTCAGGATGTAAGAGACTTTTACTTACATTGTAAATGGGATATTGATCTCCGCCAAGATCCTTGGCTAGGACTACACTAACATCATTGGTTAAAACTGAAAGATAAATGAGGAGTGATTCCCTATCTAGTGGTTTCATCAACAACGATGTTGAATTTAAATATTTTTTATGTTCTTGGATATCATATTCATGTTCTTTGGTCCATTCAAACTTCTTGTTTTTCTTCAAGATATCATAGAAAAGGTTTGAACCTCTCTAAGGATCTTGAGATGCATCTATTCAAAGTTGCTATTCTTCATGTCAATCTTGAGATATCCTTGGTTGAAATTGGGGATTTTAGATTGAATATGGCTTTGATCTGCTACAAACTTTCTTCTATTCCCCTCGTAGTGATCATGTAACCAAGGAACTTGTCTTCCTTCATTCCAAAGTGGCACTTGGATGGGTTTAGCATCATGTTTTATTCATCTAGTATGCTGGAAGCCTCTTCAATATCCTTGAGGTGATCGTCATCTTTTTTGGATTTGACCACCATATCATGAATGTATAATTCCATTGTGTCCCTAGTTTGTCTTTAAACATACAATTTACTAATCCTTGATATGCCATTAATTCATGGCATGTTATGGCATCTATCATAGATTCAATGTGTGGCAAAGGGAAATGATCCTTAGGGAAAGCCATATTAAGATCCATGTAGTCCACACATACCTACATTTTTCATTCTTCTTTTGTACTACTACCATGTTGGCCAACCACCTTGGGAATTTGACTTCTTTAATCATTCCTATCTTAAGAAGTTTTTCAACTTCTTCTTGGATGGTTTGGTTCCTTTCAGGTGCAAAATTCATTATCTTTTGATAAATGGGTTTGAAAGAAGGATCTATATTAAGCTTGTGATTTATAATTTCTTTGCTTATACATGTAATATCTTTGTTTTTCCATGAGAACTTCTTTCTTGTTTCCTTTAAGAATTTTACTAGGTCTTGCTCAATTTCTTCGGGTATTGAGGATCCTATAAGTAGTTTGGCGTTAGGATCCTCAAGATTTAAGGGCACTTCTTTTATATCTTGTTCTTTTGTTTCTAATACGTCACATGCCCTTTGCTTTAATTGCTATGATTTTCTCGATACTATGGACGGCTTAATTGGGGCTTTATAGCGTCTTTGCACTATTGTTGATCACCGATGATCTTCACTGTCCCCCAAGGTGTAATCATCTAGACGCATTGGTGGTATTTCGATGGTACTGATTTCATGTCATGGATCCAGGATATACCTAATATAACATTGTAGGAAGACAAAGCACCAATAACACAAAACCTTTGCATAGAGTTTACCCCTTCGATGTAGATAGGTAGTTTGATATCTCTAAATGTATGATTCGTTTCACTGTTGAATCCTATAAATACTGAGGGATTTTTTTCTCAGATTCTGGGATACTCATCCTGGTCAGAGCGTCTAAGGGTATGACTTTTACTGAGGATCCTCCATCTACCAGGATCCTTCTAACAAAATGATTGGCGATTTTGAGAGTTATCACCAATCCATCATGGTGAGGATCTTGGATGTTCTCTCTATCTTGTTTATCGAAGATGATTTCTTTCTCACTTGCTATTGATGTGTTCTTCCGGGGTCTTTTTTCTTTCTCCATATTGGATACCTTAGCGTGTCTTTTCGCTGAAAAGTAAGAATTTCCACAAATATCAGAAGCCCCAAAAATAAAGTTAATTAACTTGGCGTCTGAAGGAGGGGATCCTGGTTTTTCCAGAATTTCTTTGGATCTTTCATTCCTTCTTCCAAGGATCTCTTTAAGATATCCTTTACTCAGAAGATGGCTAATTTTCTTCCAAATGGCTATTCACGCCACTTAGATTTGTCTTTCCAGCCACTTGATTTTTCTCCCTTCCTTGGCCACTTTGCTTTCTCATCAAGATCCTGCATAGCAAATATCAAACCTTAAAGATCCATAGAAGAACATTACTCAGTGATCATGGGGAATTCATCTTCCTGCCCTTCGTTATCAAAGGCATTAACACTATGATGATCAGGCTTGGAGTATGGCTTTGGTTTAAAGGGTCTTAAAGCCAAGGAATCAACCTTCCTGTTAGGATTTTCATATAAATTTGGAGTGTTGGTCCTCTTCTGAATTTCATTGTCTTCTTCTTGTCTGATGAATCACAATGTCATACTTATGACATCATTCATTCCCTTGCATGGGTCATCACAAGATCTTCATAGAAAGGAGAATATTTCTTTAGGCATATCTTGAAAGCTTCTACGGTTGTGGCCATGTCAATATTAGGAATGTTCAATGCTTCCCTACCAAAATTTCGTACAAAATATATAAGGGATTCTTTAGGATCATGGACAACTCGATAAAGATCACTCGTAATCCTCTTGAATATCCTGCTACAAGATAATTAATTGTTAAAAAGTTTAACTAAATGAGAAAAAGAAGTAATGGAATAAGGAGGAACATTGAGAAGACATTTCAAGGATGATCCAATAGGGGTTGATCCAAAACCTTGCATAAACAAGCCTCTTTCTGATGCATTGAAATGGGAATGATTTCCATCCTTTTTCTATATTGTGATATGTGTTGTTCAGGATCTGTAGTTCCATCATGCGGTTTCATGCTAGTAGTTTGGAAGCGTTTTATCACTTCAGTTTTAGCTATTAAGGGAGCAAATTTTGATATTATGTGGCTAGTGGAGGATACTTTAGGTATAGGTTGAACTACTCCTGGTACACTCGAGATCATTTTCCTTAGTCACTAAAGTTCCCTAGCCATGATTGGACTTATCCTTACATCAAGATCCACAGAGTTAGTATTAAAGGTATTATTTTCCTAGAAATTATGCGCATCTTTGTTTTTAGTAGTAATGAGAGTTTCGTCAAGATCTTTGATCGTAGGAGTTCGATTGTTTGGGACTACACGCCAAATTAAAAAAGCAACATATGTTGGAGTTGTAGTCTCCTGGCAATTCCTTGAAGACCTTACGCTATCAAAATTTGGGATTTTGGCTTGCAAGATTGAGGGTATTACTTAATGTGGTTTGTGGATCTCTTCTCTCACTCTTTTCATCTCCTTAAGCAATATCCCATTCTCCTCATGTTTTTGACGTACTTGTTGATACAAAATCTTCGTCATGGAGAAGAGTTCGTTGTTGGATATCAAAATGGGAGGATCCCAGAATGTCCCGGATCCTATACTTCCATGGTTAGTGAACAGAGAGGTTCTCTTCTTAGAGATATCAGAAGTTTTCTTCTGATTAAAATACCATGTTGCTTCATGAGGTTGTGTAGAAATGGTTTTTTGAGAACTATGGACACCCACGGTGGGCGCCAAATTATTTCGGTTAAAAACGATTAAGGAAATATCAACCAAATTGTATGAGAGGATGTAGTGTTGAAATCAATACGAACGTGAAAATGAAATGAAAGTGACATGTGTGATCTTACAAGGCAATCCCTCGATGCTTGCTAGGATCTCCGACATAAGACCTTAAGAGGTGATAATGATCACTTGCATTGTTTAATCTTATTAATCAAAATATAAATTACAGAAATGTGTTTTAGAATACGAGTACAGGTGATTTAGTCACTCTTGGTATTTTTTGTGTGATTTATACATATGTATTTATAGTCTAGGTTGACTAACCAAATGTACAGTATTCTTAGGATCCTATTGAACAAGCTTTTGCATATTGCCTTAACTTGGTAAATTCGGGTTTGAAGCTTGATTGGAGCAATTCTCCAGTGTAGACGTGTCTTGTGTTTACTATTTCTACACATGTGAATAATAAACAAGAAATATATTTTTTAATCTCGTTAGGAAATAATATTGGTAATATTCAGGATCTTGACTCGTTAAAATATATCTTTCATGATCCTGACTCCACTTTAAGATCTGGGATCATGGAGATGTTTCAGGATCTTGACCCCTAACATTTAGTAACTTCAACTTTGAAAAATATCCCTCTACAGATGAAACAGTTACATTAATGGTTAATAAGGTTCTATGTGTGATAAAACAATTTGGTTAACAAACAAGAGTTTTAAAAATTCCAAAATTTCAACTACAAACTATATATTACTAGGAAAAGTCAATTGCAACACTTTAAATAATAAAATTAATTTGAATACATGTCAAACACGGTGTCATTATACAAAGTAGTTGCAAACTTTATGCAATATTTTTTATGTCCAGTTTCATTTAATGGCTTTAATTTCTTTGAAATGTATTAACATCAAAGATACTTTAAAATATATTTAATTTTCCAAATCCAGTATGTTGGTGAAATAATTTCTATATACACAACAACACACAAATAATGAACCTTAGTATACTCTTTAAGTGATTCTATTTCTTATTCATAGTTAATTTAATAAATTGTTTATTCTTCAAATAACAGGGTGTTTTAGTAGAAATGCAGGTTCGCATCCATATCGGAGAGGGTTTCTTACTTGCTAAATCTGAAATCGCTTTCTTGATCATGGTTTGATTTTCTTGGAATGTTGATAGGAAATTGAATCCTTTATCTTAAAAGGTTAAAATCATATGATAAATTGGATCAAAAACACATAAATTAACAACAATCAACATCAAATCATGATTCAATGGACTAGTGAAAATTTGAAGCATTGAGAAGATGAAAATTAGATATCTTTTAAGATTTTTTTGGAATGTACGATAAAATACAAAAACTAACATCATAATATTTACAATATTGCAAAAATCTTTAGTTTTTTTTCTTTTTAGAGCAACATACTTTTTGTTTCTTACACTATAACAATGTACTTTTAATTTGTATAATAGGCTAGTTCAACTCCATATGTGTAAAACTGTTTTGTAATACAGCCTGCTGCATCATGCCTTTTTCAAAAGCTAGTTATTATCGATTTCCAATACTTTTCTAAATATTTGGTAACATTCTTTTAAATATATCCTCTTCTTATGTTTGAATCAAGAAAAGTGAATCTCTAGCAATCTGAAGCAATCAAGTTCCCATGTCAGCTGAGTCCGAGATGAGTTGAAGTTCTGAGATGAAAATCAATCTGAGATGAAGGGCAATTCTGAGATTAGAAGTCTGTTTAAGCATTTAATGCATTTTATCGTATTATTGATGTAACAGTTCATACGACTTTCTTTAATAGAAGTTTGTCAAACAGTAATGACTATTCAATCCTAGGAATGTTTCTCAGTTTGTACTATGTTCCTCCTTCACTATTTAAGGAGTGAATGTCTTCACCATTAATGGAGGTGTGATCGATTCAAAGTATTAAACTAAGAATAGCAATTATTCTCTTCATGTTATTTTCACTTTTCCTTCAAGTCAAAGTTCTTTCATTACATTATTCTTGTTCCTAAAATATATTTGCATTGATTATACACTAAGTTTTCTTCATTTATTACTTGAATACTTCGTTGAATATCTTCTTCAAGTCTTAACTGGTATTACCGGATTCGACCGGAACCATACATTAAGAGAAGACGTTGATCTTAAAGATTAACTCAAGGTTTGAGTTTTCAAACCTTGTCCATGCGCATTGATTATTCGTTCTCACAAAGTGATGTCGTTTATTTTTTTTCCATATCAACCTAAAACGAAATAGATAAATGCCATGTCATAAAAAATCTTTAATAAAACGGTTATTTGGTTAAGAGTTTATCTGCGTATAAATAAAATGTAAGAGTTATTTTGAATGATAATAGATAAATGGTTGTGTTTTTCTATATTTTATATTTTATATATTTATTTATCTTGAAATATCCTCTAACACGTCCGATAATAGAGTCATATGATTAATGAAAGAGAGAGATTACAAGGTTCTTGAAAAGCATGAAACCAAAGAACAACAAGATGGGAAATATAAAGTCAAGCTATGCTAACCCTAACCCTAATGGTCTAAAGATAAAAGGAGCCCAAAACAAGTGGGTTTATAATAAACGTATATATGCTAACATTCCCCCTCAAACTCACAATGCCATAGTTATATGAGATGTTAAAAAATTCTTCATAAAAATATCATACAATAACCAAAATTGAGATGTTAAAAAATTGAGATGTTAAAACATATATATGCTAAATCTGGTGGTGGATTTTCAATCATGAGATGTTAAAAAATTCTTCATAAAAATCAGATTTTGTCATACAATAACCAAAATTGAGATGTTAAAAAATTCTTCATAAAAATATCAACAAGCTGCAAGGTGGATGGAATAAACAGAAACGACATGGTCCCGAGCTGTAAGCGATGGCAGGTAAAGTGACAGTCAATCTCAATATGCTTCGTCCGGTCATGGAATTTTTATTTTCGCAATCTGTATCGCACTTTAGTTATCACAATGCAGGGAAGCAGGTGAAGAAATGTGAACCCCCCATATTTGCAAGAAGCCACTGTAACCAGATAATCTCACATGTAGTCACAGCCATAGCACGATACTCAGCCTCCGTGGAAGATCTAGAAACAACATCTTGTTTCTAGCTCTTCAAAGAAATGAGAGACTCTAAACACGCAAAATATGGTGGTGGATTTTCAATCATGACGATCACCATCCCAATCAGCATCACTATAGGCACGCAACTCAAGAAATCACGTCGAAGGAATCAAACGGGTCTGAAACTGAGTGCCACGAAGATATCTCAAAATAAAACGTACAACGCCAAAATGAACAGAAGTAGGAGCCATAACCAACTAACTGACAACATGAACAGCATGCGCAATGTCCGGACGATTAACTATGAAATAAAACAAATTTCCCACGATAGTTCTGTAAAGATTCAGATTGGATAAAGGAACCCCAATCAGTAGGAGAGTATCGTGCATTGGTTTCAAGAGGAGTATCTACAGTCTGATTGGTAGAGAGGCTCGCCCGTGTAAACAATTTTGATATATATTTAGTGTGAGAAAGAAGATACCCTTTCTTAGACTGATCTACCTCAATACCCAAGAAATAACACAGCAAGCCCAAATCCTTCATAACAGATCGACGAGCCAAATCATGCTTCAAAGACTCAATACTACCATGGTCATCACCAGAAATAATCATTCCATCCACATATAAAGGACAACGAATATGTCCATCACTTGAGCATCTAATAAAAAAAGTCGACTCATGATTACTCTGAACAAATCCAAGAAAGGTAAGCACTATGGAGAATTTCTCAAACTAAGCACGAGGTTCTTGCTTGAGACCGTACAAAGCTTTGCAAAGCCGAAAAACCTCACCCGGCTGATGATGAATTCTTGGGGGAGGAGACATATAAACCTCTTCATGGAGGCCAGCATTCAAAAAGGAATTTTTGACATCCTTTTGAAAGATCTTCCACTATCGAATAGATGCAAATGCAATCATAGTACATACTGTCATCATCTTTGCCACTGGAAAGTTCGAATGAAAAGGTTCTTACTAGGTAAGTAAAAAGGTGAAGAAATATGGAGATTCGTGAAAGAAGGTCCACATGTTCCGGTCAGACAAACCGTAAGAGATGCTGCTGCAACTCTCTTCGGCCAAGTGGTACATCGTCAGACACCTCTCACTGCTACCGATAAGGAAAAACTATATGCAGATCAAGTTTCATTTTCCGAGATGGTGTTTGGTGTTCCCCATTCTCTCTTTGAGCACATTAAGTTGTGCAATTCTGCTAAAGAGATTTGGGACACTCTCCAAGATCTATTTGAGGGATCAGAAAACATGAAGGATAAGTGTCTAACTTCGGTTGTCTATGAGTTTGATACCTTCACCACAATTCCTGATGAATCAGTTGCCTCTGCTTCCAATAGATATCGAATCATCGTCAACAATTTGAAAACTTATGTGATTGTCCGAACTCTGCTCGAATACAACCTCAAGTTCATCAATAGTGTTGGTAAAGGATAGGGAAACGTGAAATCGTGTCTTTAGAGTAATGGATCCCTGAAGAAGTTGAAGCTTTACCAACTATTTGATGAGCTTCAAGGACATGAATCAAATGTTGCTCAAAAATTGAGAGAACTCTTAGGAGGTCCTTTAGCTCTAGTTAGTTCTTTCGATCCTCAAGTCTCGAACCCCTCTATTTCAGAACCTTTCAAAGTTGTTATCCCTTCTATTCCATTTATTCAACCCTCTCCACAAACTATACCTATTCTTGCTAATTCAAACTATCAGCTTGATGGTGATCTCGACCCTGAAGCGATGGACTCCAAAAGTCTCTTTGAACAAGATTTTTCTTTGCTTTCCATGAAATACAAGCGAACATGTAATCCCACTCACCAAAGTATTCCCAACCATTTCCAAAACCCTCAGAGAACCCACCTGCCTACAACCCAAACGTCTCGACACCAAGTCACTCCTTGGAATCCCAAGATAATACGAAGTCAGACAAACAAAAGGCAGTTGGTCACAAGTGTGGTCACGGAAATCACTTTGCTAAGGATTGCATGGCTGAAGCCACATAGAAACCAAAGATCAAGGCCTCTGCTTACTATACCCGTCGAGCCCAACAAATGGCTGCAAGTGAAAAAGAATTCGCCACAACCGTGTCGAGAGATGTGGATGGGTATTGGTAATCTGGAGATGAATATGATGTGTGTCACAACTCGAAATTTTTAGATCAAGTAAAGCCTAAACCCTAACGAAGTACAAGTGAAACTGCATTGCAATTCTTGTTGCATTTTATCATCTATAGCCTTAGGGCTTGTTTAAAGAGTTAACAAATAAGTATGGATTGAAAACTACGCTAATTTAGGGTGTTATAAATGAACATAAGTTAAAAGACTAAGGGTTTAAAACATAAATATAACCATTCAATGAGTTTTCACTCAAAGTAACTAATGGAGCAAAGGGGTTTACAGCCAAGAATGAATCGTAAATGTAGTTTACGGTTTGGAAATGATGATCAAAAGGGTTCACGGCCAAGTTATGACCGTGAACATCACCCAAGGCCCATTTAGGGGCGAAAACCCCATGGAGTGAACCAAAAACACATCAAGCCCAAGCCTTTTAAGGCCGTAAACACCTCACTATATATATATATATATATATATATATATATATATATATATATATATATATTTGCAGCCGTGAACCAATTCATTTCTCACATTTTCCTTCCGTGAACCCTCCCATTTTTCTCTCAACTAACATCCGTAAAACTTCATAAATTCATAAGATTTCGCCCAGATCTTCAAGTTTTCACCTAGAACACCAAGAACATTTATTAAAATCTTCAAATCTTCAAATATTCACAAAGAACACACCATAAACTCATCAAGTCAACCGAAAAGTCCATTTTTCCAACCGTTAACCCATTTCAACATCTTTAACAATTCCAATTATTATTGTAAGTATTTTCCTTACATAATTAGGGTGTTGTCTAACACTTTAATTATTATTTACAACATTATTTAAATTAATATCTTATTAATTTAAATACGATGATATGGGATAATTATTTTTAGGATACGACTATTGTCACGTATTCTAATCCGAGGATCACCGTTAGTACTTCGCGACTCAACCGAGCACACACATTCGAGGTGAGTTCATACCCCTACGTTTTCACATTTTTTCACTGTTTTCAGGGTGGGGGGAATACAAGTAAAACCCAAGTACTCTTGTGTCTAAACGATTTTAAAACCGTTTTAAAACATTTGAAATTATTTCAAACTGACTTAGTAATTATGTTTTCTCAAAATGTATATATATATATATATATATATATATATATATATATATATATATATATATATATAAGGTTCAATGGACTTAGAATTGACAATTTCGTCCTGGATCCTCTTCCTCATCTGGTTGTGGGTTCAGGATAGAATTATTTATTCGAATGTCTTTTCACTCTTATTTATATATGCTGTGAATATATGTGAATATAAAATATTACTCGTAAATTTACAACCCTTTTGTAATACGTCGAGCAAAATGATATTTTTCATAAATCTCTTATCATTGTCTTATACATTGCTAAATCGCAAAGGTTTCCAGTTCATTACAAAGCTTACATCTAAACTATAATCGGTACAGTTTGTGCGTCGCTACACTATTTTACAAGATTCAAGAAACGATATAGGAACACTACTCTATTTTACTAAAATCATGGTTACATAACTAAATAATTATTCAAGTATAATTATTTGAAATTACAAAGTACACCACTACAGGATAATACAAACGGTTACAAATGCAAGAGAACACTATAACACTACACGTAAACTAGTTAATACAAGATTGTGAAGCAGTACTTCATTGTACCCACCAGGGTACAATTTCAAATCCTACAAATTATAACCAGAGTCTCCTGGAGGGAGAGCGTGAGTTTGTGCATAGATCTATACGGGGCTGACAATCCCGCACCTGAGCTGCTTGCTACAGCGAGCCCGGCAGGCCTGGGGTGACAAACTTCATAACATTCCGACGCCTGAAGAACGTCGTACCGGTCACTAGTCATTTAGCATGGTTATATGAAACTCACAATAGTATCAACTAAATGATGTTGACGGTATTAATACTACTTAATAGGCTTTATTCTAGTAATAAGGCCACACTGTTTTACAAGTAACATGAACATACAAATCCGAAGGGACCTATAATGTTAACACTGTGATTCCTTAGTTTATGCGCTAAAGGTTATTTATATTTATAGGGTCTGATATGTAGTAGGATGGGTGATTTCTGCTTTATTTCATGTTCCTTGTTTGGTTCTGGGCTTAGAGCAGATTCACAAAGTTTACTATCTATTCGATCTTGGTTATACATGACTTGCATACACTAAGTAATCATAAGGGGGAAACAGGTATGGGTCAGGTCACTATATACAAGTACAATACACTATTTTCTAGTGCAAAATATACTTTTCTGAAAGAACGTATAACAAAGTAAGGCACATAAAAAGGGTTGCACTACAAACACAACCGTATTACATTACTTTTCCAAGCACGGGTTAGCAGAACTTACATTTCATTACATCAGAAAATATAGGATTTTCTGGGGCATATACTTACATTTCAAAAAGAACCATTACAGTTAACTCTATAAGTACCTAGTGAATGCGTTAGGGTTACATACAATGAAGATCCGACAGACAGGGGAATGTGTGATTTCCTCCTCATTTCATGTTCCTTGTTTGGTTGTGGGCTTAGGGCAGAACCACACAGTCGACTGTCTGCTCGATCCTGATTATATATAACTTGTATACACTAAGTGCTCGTACAAGGAACTAGCATGGGACACATTTCTTACTTTACATCACATCAGAAAATATAGAATTTTCTGGAAGAACATACTAAGGTTTTCAAGGAACAAAGAACATGCTTTCTAAAACAAATGCTTATGAACTCACCAACTGTAGTGTTGACACTTTCAAAACCACTTGTATTCTCAGGGCACTAGTAAACAGGTACTCGCACAGGTTCTTGAAGACGTAGCATAGTAGCTTCAAATATTTATTTTACAAAGTACTTTTGGAGTCAATCATATGTGATTCGAATACAATGTAAACACCAAATTATTAATACAATGGTTGTTGTTACTTTGATTACTATTATTCAATTGTTGTGATACTATACATGACATCCTCTGCCCCTGAACATTTCAACCGTTCCAGTTTGGGGGTGTGACAGATTGGTATCAGAGCATTGTTTATAGTGAACTAAATATATCAACCCATAAAAGATATACAACTATAAATAGAATGGGACAGGAGTCCTCTGACTAAAAGTATACTTTTATGTCACATCTGGATTTCCAGGTATTATGTTTGATCATTTATTTTTTTAGTAAAAGAGAGGGACTCGACGAGTTGAGACGTAGACTCGTCGAGTAGGACCGCGTTTGCTGACTGGATTAATGAACGGACTCGACGAGTCGGAAAGGGTGGACTCGACAAGTCCGCGCTGTGGATTGAAACCCTAAATCCCCGGGCCTGTACCCTATTTAAAGGACCTTATGGCCCTTAATTGCGGCTACCTTTGTCCTTGAGAGTACCAGAGCATTTGTGAGACTTGTGAGTGAGAAAGGAGGCCATTGTTCACCATTTATTGTGTGTTTTAGCAAGAAGAGAGGAGGAAGGTCAAGCTAGATGAGTTGGGGAGCTTGGATCTACTTCCATTGGACTAGAGGAAGCTGTTGGAGGTATCAATCTGTGCTTATTCTCGTATTTATGATGGTTTGGTTGAACCTAGGGTTTCTTTACGCTTTATTTTAGCTTGAATCTGGAATATGTGAGGTCCCAAGGTGAAATGGTTCTTAGATCTGGACCTTAAGGGGTCCATATAGTCCCTATCATTATGCTTTATGCCACCCCTTTGGAGTTATGAGCCTAGGAAGCCATTTTAGTAGTTATTTCACCAAAAGAAGCCTTGGGTGCATTGCATGTGAGTCAAGTTTCGACCTTTATGTGGTTATTGGTCTTGGGGAAGTCAGATCTATAGTTTAGAAAAGCAGATCTGACCTCAGAAGGTCATTTGAGAGTTGTTATGGGAGCAACTCGCCGAGTTCATAAGTGGGCTCGACGAGTCGAGTTGGGGTTGCCCCGCGATTCGTTGCAGAGTAACCCGGCGAGTGGAGGAGGGACTCGACGTGCCAAGAGAGGCTTAGAAGGATTCAGGGGACCCGCGTGGACTCGCCGAGTCGGCCGAGTGCACTCGACGAGTCTGGTCAAAGTTGATCGTTGACTGGAGTTGACTTCGTTGACTATTAGGGTTAGTCAATGTTTGGACTTTTGAGCCATTGGAGGGGTACAATGGTCTGTTACCCTTCTTAGAGAACTTAGAGAGGGATTAGCCTAGTCTTTGAAAGTCGTATTGATTAGGGTAATTATTTTATGTGATTAGGCGGAGGCTAGATCAATATTTCCGAGTTCGAGGGTTACCGAGTTATCTGTGGTGAGTCTTCTCACTATACTTTACCTTGAGTGGTAATTAGAGTTATGTGACAGAGTATATTGTGTGTTATGTATGTGATGTGTTGCACTGCATTATTTCTATTTTGATTTATGCTGTATGTACTCCAGAGTTTACAGAGTTAGGACCAGAGGGTCCACAGAGTTAGGACTATAGGGTCCACAGAGTTAGGGCCAGAGGGCCCACAGAGTTATAGCCTCGAGTGGCTAATATGTGTTATATGTGGTATTTTGGGGAACTCACTAAGCATTTATGCTTACAGTGTTTTGTGTTATGTGTTTCAGGTACCAGTGAGGATCGCGGGAAGGCGCCGGCATGATCAGTACACACTATTGGAGTTTTTATACAATTGATCTTGGGATGTGTTTTTATGGTTTTAACAATGTGATACATTGAGATTTGAGAACATGCATGAATGAAATTACATTTTTTTAAAGTGAAAAATTGTTTTGAAATTTACGTTGTTACATTTTAGAATATAAGTATTTTATATGAAGTATACAAACAAGCATACATACTAGAACAAGTATCACGAGAACAACAAAACAGAAGTACTTAGTTGTGGGCTTAGGGCAAAACCACACTGTCGACTGTCTGCCCGATCTTGATTATATATAACTTGTATATACTAAGTACTCGTAGAAAGAACTAGCATGGGACACATTTCTTACTTTATATCACATTAGAAAATATAGGATTTTCGGGAAGAACATCCTAACGTTTTCAAGAAACAAAGAACATGCTTTCTAAAACAAATGCTTATGAACTCACCGTCTTTAATGTTGACACTTTCAAAACCACTTGTATTCTCAGGGCACTAGTAGACAGGTACTCGCGCATGTTCTTGAAGATGGAGCATAGTAGCTTCAAGTGTTTATTTACAAAGTACTTTTGGAGTCAATCATATGTGATTCGAATACAATGTAAACACCATTTAATAATAAAGTGGTTGTTGTTACTTTGATTACTATTATTCAATTGTTGTGATACTATACATGACGTCCTCCGCCCCCGAACGTTTCCATCGCTC
Organism: Lactuca virosa; assembly: GCF_052849685.1. Taxonomy (NCBI): domain Eukaryota; kingdom Viridiplantae; phylum Streptophyta; class Magnoliopsida; order Asterales; family Asteraceae; genus Lactuca; species Lactuca virosa. The sequence continues at coordinate 272,443,214 of NC_136434.1, forward strand.
CGGTTTAGGGGTGTGACAATGTGAGTTCTGGTAGAAACATGTGTCTAAAAGTTAGAAAGACAATTAAATGCGATAAAGGCTACTGGTCATCTGGATCAGAAGGAGATAACAAAGATGCTGAGCCAAATTTCTGCTACATGGCAACCAACAATCCACCAGGTAAAATCTATGACTAATGATAATAATTTTTATGTATATCTTTGTGAACCATATCTAATCCAGATCTAATCAGATATGAACATCGTCTATAAAGCCTATGAGTCTGCCATAGAAGCGATTGAGAAGATGGAAAGTGAATTGAGTCGTCTTAAGTTGCGTTTCGAGGATAGGAAGCTTAAAATAGAGTTATTAGAACGTAAACTTATAACGTCACAAGATGATTGTGTGATTCTTAAAGACAAATGTGAAATCACTTATTCTGGAAGGAATGTTTTAATTTCTGATAACAAACGTCTAAATGCCAAAATTAATGCTTTACATCATGCCATAGATATTCTTGAAGCCACTTAACGGACGACTCATAATTTTCGTCATCCTTGGTCCAAAGCACCTGGTCTCGGAAGCGAGTTTCTGAAACCAATTCTGCAGCCCTTGAAGGAGTTACGAGATCTAACTTTCATGGGAGATGTTCCGAACCACACATATTCGAATACTACTGTCTCACCATTTTCACCCCTTCCCGACACGTCGGACCAATTTTCATCTCTGATTCCTGAGTTTCAACCCATAGTCGTTAAGTGTCATGATTTAACGCCTCTTCTGCCTCTGATACCCCTTGACCTGAGACACACCTCGAAATCTTCCCTAGCATCACACATACTGTTGCTCAAATACCGAACATCACTCTACCTAACAATTGTGTTGTTGAGGAAATTATTTTTAAGACTACTGGACCTGACTCGGATAAATCAGATTTTGTCTGGGCATCTTTTGATAGTGATGTAGAAGAAGAAATATTTGTAGATTGTTCATCTGACTCTTGTGTTTCTAATTCTCAAGTGATTTCAAAAACAACATTAGTGCCAATCAAGCCTACGTTTAACAGCCCAGGTGCAGGCTAATCTTCGAAGTCATCATTTGACTCCAGGAAGAAACCATCGTTAAATAGGAAGGATGTTGTCGATCCTAAGATAGAAGCCAGAAATTCTATCAAACGGAAATTAGGTCAAGACATGACTCCATATTTGTTGAAAATTCTAAGAAGAAAGTAGGAACCACAACACATTTGTGCCTGTTAAGATTCTTAAGAGGCCTTCAAATCCTCCTAGTTTAGTAACTCAAAACAAGGTTGCCAGTCCCATTCTAAAAAAGACTATTGTTGATACTCATCCCACCAATACTAACTCTTCTCGGACAGTTTCCACTGTGTTCATTGATAAATCTGATGGTACGATTTTCAAACCACGTCATCTTTCAAAGCCAAATGTGCCATCAAAAGTAGCAAACAAAGAACGAGTGTTCAAAAACACTGTTACTCAATGATTTTCAAAAGATTCAAACCACAAATTTGAGTGGAATGTTAAAAATGCCAAAAAAGAAGCTGCAAACTCCGCCTATTGCCCCCGAACTAGATAATGAATTGTATCTCCAACTATTGCTACAAGCTCCGAAAAGTTGTTTATGGCCTCAAGCAAGCTCCTCGCGTCTGGTACGAGACTCTCACCGACTTTCTCAAGTGTTCCGGTTTTCAAAGAGGAATTCTCGATCCTACCTTTTTCCGAAGATCAATGGAAAATATCTCATCCTGGTCCAAATCTAAGTTGATGATATCATTTTGGGTCCATAGATTCATCAATGGTTGCTGATTTTGCCAAGTTAATGATTAGTCGATTCCAAATGAGCATGAATGGTGAACTAATTTTTTTCCTCGGTCTCCAATTAAAGCAAACCAACAGAGGAATCTTTATTCACCAAGAAAAATACATTTTCGAGCTTCTTAGGAAATATTCAATGGACACCTGTGCATCTGCAAAGGTTCCAATGGGTTTTGGACACTAGATCTTTTCGGACCCATCATGTGTTGTTGTTGATGAAAAGAAGTACATGGGTAGATTGGATCGCTAATCTACCTAACAACGAGTCGTCTTGACATCATGTTCTCTACATGTTTGTGTGCCATATTTCAGGTCAGTCCAAAGATGTCTCATCTTTTGGTGGTTAAGCAATTATTCCTCCTACAAGATTACTCCGATTCAAATTATGGTGGTCTTAAATTGGAAAGCACTTCTGGTGGTTATCAATTTTTGGGTGGAAGATTGGTTATTTGGTCATCTAAGAAACATAATTGCATTTCTCTTTCAATAGCCGAAGCGGAAAACATTGATGATGCTAGTTGCACTTCCCAAGTTCTTTGGATAAAATCACAACTTCTGGACTATGGTTATTGATTTCAACAGATTCCAATCTATTGTGACTCTCAAAGTGCCATTGCGATTTCTCACAATCCAATTCATTACTCCATGACGAAGCACATCGATATTTTGTACCACTTCATGAAAGATCATGTTTTAAAAGGAACATCAAACTTATTTTTCTTCCATCTGACGATGAAATTGACGATGTCTTTACTAAGGCATTAGACGAAACCAAATTCAATGGGTTTCTGAACAAAATGGGTATAATGTTGCCTGATCCTCAATTCTCCCAAGAGGCGTGTACTCTCTGATGGAAACATCAGAATGTGAATTAATTCCGAAGTCAAAATCTTTTTATCTCGGAATCATTTTCTCTCAAAATAAATAGGATTATTTTACGTGTCTTTTTGTCTAACCATTTTCCTCTCGTTTAAGTTGTACATCTCCGTCCATCTTTTCAATTTCATATAACCAATATAGTTACATTGGTATTTTGCTTTGATCTCACCACAAAATCTATCTCAAAAGGATGTTATGAACTTCACCTCGAAATTCAAGTCCGAAATGGTAATAAACCTTCACCCCTTACCCCTGTCTTAGCTCTTACTCTTCACGTCTCGGAATCTCAAAAACTATTTAAAATATATCCTCTAAGTTCTTCTTACACTTTACCTCTGATATTCAGTCCGAGTATGTGCAATCTCGAACTCTATATCATGTACAAGTGTTTTCATTTTTTTCCTCGGAAGCATCATATGACAATCCATTTCGGAACATCCGTGTGCCGAGATCCTCCATTTCAAAAGAGGTTCAAAAGGTTTTTCATTAATTTTTTTTCGAAACGCATTCTTTAATGATTTAAACGGTTATTTTTTTATGATTATCTTTTCACCCTAAATTATTGCGCTTTTTGCACACGTCTCGATGAAGTGCACATCCTTTCAACTGAAACGACGGTTTTCCAATTACCAAGTATTGCCATCGCACCTTTCGTCCTTGCAGATCAAACGTATGCCAATTTTGGCAACACATTTAATGCGATCCATTTGCAAATCAGGTATAATCAGTACACCTTTTCTCAACCTGACCCAGTTCTCCAAACTATAAAAGGATTTCAAAACCCATCAATTTCGTTTTTACGCTCTCATCATCTTCTTCCCTTATTCTCCCTGCAAAATCTGCTCTTCGAGCTCCAAACCTGCAACAACGGCTTCATCCCAAAGTGCTCCTGAAATCCCAAAAACCATTCCAAAGAAGAAATCCTCTAAAATATCTGCCTCATCTTCTTCCACAAATCCATTCCTTCGTGAAACCACATATCTTTTCTCCTTTGATCCCATGGACTATGACGAATCCATCAGCGTAATGATCGAGTTCATCTCTCATCATCCCATCGCCATTCCACTCACAAAAACCCAAATCCCCAAATTCCTCTCAGGATCCTTCATACTGAATTTAAATGGACCAAGATTGAAGATGGAGTGCTATAAACCAAGATCACTGGAGATTGCATCGTTCCAGTATTGAAGAAAACCTTTCTCAAGGAGATTGGAATACCAGAAAACCCCAACGGTTTTACGGTGCAGGAACCAACCACTGAAGAGTTCCAGACGTTTTTGTATGAGATTGGATACACAGAAGAATTTAAGGCCAAGAATGTCACACCCCCAAACAAGAACGGCGGAAACTTTCGGGGGCGGATGACATCATGTACAATATCATAACAGTTGAGTAATAGTAAAGAATGGAAACACAACCATCATAAATATAATTTAAAAGGTTACATTGTTGCATCAGTTACATGTTTCCAAATAAATTACAATATGATGACAAAATGACTTTTGAACCGGCGCCTTAGCGCCCCGTCCTCAAAAGCTAGTGATTACCTGTATTACTGATTTCCTAAGAATACAAGTTGTTTTGAAAAAGTGTCAACAAATAAGTTGGTGAGTTCATAATCGTTTGTATGAGAAAATGTATGCCTTTCCGTGTAATGTAATCGTGTTTGTTTCCAGAAAATCCGATATTTTCCATAAAACGAGTTTGTAAGTCGTTGTTCGTAAAATGATAGTGTTTGTTTCTGAAAACCCAATGTTTTCAATAAAATGAGTTGTAGTCTTAAATGTTCCAAGACCAAAATGTATAAGTATTTTTCATACTTAAAATAGTGTATGCAGTTTTATATGTATTATAAAACATTTAAGTGTTTGTTAGCCTCGTAAACCATATGTATTGTTAATACCCCATATGAGTTATTATAACCATGCTAGTGACCCAGTCGGCCTGCAAAGACGTTATTCAGGCATCGGAATGTTATGCCATTTGTCACTCCAGACCTGCCGGTCTAACTGTAGCTAACAGTTTAGGTGCGGGATTGTCAGTCCCGTATAGATCTATACATAAGTATCATGCTCTCCCTACAAGAGATTATGGTTACAATTGCAGGACTTTAATGCAGTACTTTAAAAGTACCATGATGCCGAATGTCTCACAATTTAACAGGTTTACGTCAAATGAAATGAAAACCCTTTTTGTTGTATATGTAAGTATTACCCTTTCATAGCGTTTGTATAGTATGAAAATAATTATACTCTTATATAATTATTTCTAAATCCTGAAATAGTAAAATAGAGTAATGCTCCACAAACTATACCTATTATAGTTAAAAATGTTTGTTTCATTGAAATGAAAGCCTTTGTGTTTTAACAACTTTGCATGTATAATTTATATGTTTGGTAGTAACGTTGTTTCACATATTTGGTATTTTCACGTAAAATGCATATAAAAGGTAAGAAAACATAAATAATGGTTTGTGCTTTTACACAAGTTTGCTTGTGTTTTTCTTTTATTCCCCCCCCCCCTTAAAACATAGAAAATCATTCAAAAGTGTAAGGGTATGAACGCACCTCGAGCGTGATTGTGGTTAGGTAACGAGATAAAAACGGGGACTTCGAGCTAGAACACGGGAAGCTAGTCATATCCTAATTGTTTAAACACATATTAATGTGTGAACATATGAAACTAGAAATGAAATTGTTGCATAAACACTAGTTTATATAAAGATTTCTTACCAAATGATTATAACTATTTTGAAGAAAAGGTCTCCTGGAGCTACTTGATCATGGGTATTTGAAAGGAAATGGGTTTGAATTTGAGAGCAAATGTGAAGTCAATATGTTAACTTAGAAAATGTCTTTCATGGTTTCTAATTCGTAACTTAAATAGGAAGAGTAGGATAAGGTTATGAGTTGATGTTTACATTGAAATGCACAATTATTACATTGGGAAGATAATTATCTAATCAGGTGGCACCACTTGGCCACTTTTATGGTGATTTTGGCCAAATCTAAAACAAAATCAAAAGAGTTTTTGGCCTTGGCAGCAAACACAAAGGAGTTTTCGGTCCTAGCATTCTCGAAGAATGAGTTTTCCGCCTTAATGGGCCTTAGGCAAAGTGATTTCGGTCTTGGCTACTCCCATGAAGGCGATTTCAGTCATGGTGTACTTCCATGAAGATGATTTCGGTCTTACCTTCTTCCAAGGAAGAGATTTCGGTCATGGAGATTTCATGGAGGTGTTTTGCGGCCCAATACAAAAGAATCTCTAAGATATTGGCTTATAATTAAGTAATGTAATTCATTTGACTTTTGTTGACTCTCCAAGGTTTATTACAACATGGATTTCAGAATAATGCATATGATAACTTATATAACATACTTCATGACAATCATAATTCTATTGCATCAAGTTACATTGCAATTCACTGTTACATGGTTAAAGTTTAGGCCTAGTTTTCTCTAGAATTTTTCAAGTTATCACATCATCCCCCCGTTAGAGGAAATTTCGCCCCGAAATTTGAACTTTGAGTGGGATTTCAAGTGTTGGGGAAAAGATGTGGGTACTTTTGTTTCATCTGGTCTTCTCATGCCCATGTGAATTCAGGTCCTCGCTTGGCATTCCATCGGACCTTCACTATGGGTATGCGGCTTTGCTTCATTCGTTTGGTTTCTCTATCCGTGATTTCCATTGGCTCTTCGATGAAGTTGAGGCTATCATTTATCTTGATTTCGTCGAGTGGGATAACAAGAGTCTCGTCGGACAAACAATCCTTTAGATTGCACACGTGGAAGGTGGGGTGTATGTTACTAAGTTCTTGTGGTAGTCAAAGTTTATAAGCCACCTGACCAATCCTTGCGAAGATCTCAAATGGTCCGATATACCTTGGATTTAGCTTCCCTTGCTTTCCAAAGCATATCATTCCTTCCCACGTCGAAACCTTTAACACAACTTGGTCGCCCACCTAGAATTCCAAGGGTTTGCGTCGCTTATCTGCATAGCTCTTTTGTCGATCTCGAGATGCCTTCGGTCTTTCTCAAATTTAACAATCTTCTCTGTTGTCTCTCTTATGATCTCAGGGCCGGTGAGAGTGCTGTCCGGGACTTGCCCCTATGCTAGCTACGTGTCACCCACTTCAGCCCATCACAGAGGTGATGTGCACTTGCGGCCATAGAGGGCTTCGAATGAAGCAACTCCAATGCTAGTGTGATAGCTATTTTTGTATGAGAACTCGACGACGGGTAGATGAGAATCCCAAGCTTTACCAAAGTCTAGCACACAAGCTATCAACATGTCTTCCAACGTTTGAGTAGTTCTTTCGCTCTGCCCGTCGGCCTCATGTCCAACCTACTCCGCAGGGATTTTTGTAGTGACTGTCAGAACCGTGAGGTGAATCTACTATCCCTGTCGGACATAATGGATATTGGCACCCAATGCAGTCGCACGATCTCTTTAATGTATGTTCTGGTCATTTTCTCCATCTTGTCCGTCTCTTTTATTGGTAGGAAGTGTGCGGATTTTGTTAACCTGTCGAAGATCACCCAAATGGTGTCAAGTCCACCCATTGTCTTGGGTAACTTGGTTATGAAGTCCATGCTTATCCGTTCCCACTTCCACTCGGGTATTTCTGGTTGTTGCAGCAAACCCGAGGACTTTTGGTAATCTACCTTGACCTTGGCGCAATTCAGACACTTTCCTACATAAGTAGCGATTTTGACTTTAATGTTCGGCCACCAATAAAGTTTCTTGAGGTCCAGGTACATCTTGTCTGCACCGGGGTGAACGGAGTATCGAGTCTTGTGAACCTCATTCATGAAAACATTTCTGAATCCACCGAACTTAGGTTTCCAGATCCGATTCATGAGATAACGAACTCTGTCACTCTTGACTTCTAGATTTTTATCCATACCTCTTATGGATTCACCTGTGACATTTTCGGGTTTCAAGGCTTCTAACTGAGCCTATTTGATTTGCATGGATAGGTGTGAATGGATAGTCATGGTTAATGATTTTACTCGGCGGCCCGAGTATTCCTTTCGGTTAAGCGCGTCTGCTACCAGATTGACTTTTCCAGGATGGTAATGAATTTCGCATTCGTAGTCGTTTAGTAGTTCTACCCATCGTCCTTGTCTCATGTTGAGCTCTTTTTGGTTGAGGGTGTGTTGGAGACTTTTATGGTCTGTGAAGATGGTGCATTTGGTGCCGTAAAGGTAGTGCCTCCAGATTTTCAGGGCAAATACTACTGCTCCCAGTTTGAGGTCATGTGTTGTGTAGTTGACCTCGTGTGTATTTAGCTGCCTTCAGGCGTAGGCAATGACCTTTCCTCGTTGCATGAGGACACACCCAAGGCCCTGGTTTGATGCATCGCAATAAACCACAAAGTCTTCCGTTTCTTCTGGAAGGGACAAGATCGGAGCACTGCATAGAGCTTGTTTAAGTGTTTGGAAAGCAGCCTCTTGTCTATCCCCCCAGATGAAAGTCACTTCTTTTTGAGTCAAGGTAGTGAGTGGTTTAGCCATTTTGGAGAAGTTTTGTATGAACCTTCAGTAGTAGCCAGTGAGGCCTAAGAATTGACGGATTTCTGTAGGTGTTTTTGGTGCTGCCCAGCTTTCAATTTCCTTGATCTTGGAGCGATCCACATGTATTCCTTCCTTGCTAACCACGTGACCGAGGAAGTCCACTTTCCTTATCCAAAACTCACATTTCAAGAACTTTGCATATAACTTTTTCATCCTTAATGTCTCCAAAACTTTCCGTAGGTGTTGACAATGTTCTTCTTCACTTCGTGAATAAACCAAAATGTCGTCGATGAATACAATCATGAACTTTTCTAAGTAAGTCTGGCATACACGCTTCACTAGGTCCATGAACACCGCAGGTGCATTCGTTAATCCGAAGGGCATCACTACAAAATCGTAGTGACCATAACGAGTTATAAATGCAGTTTTTGGAACATCTTCCTCCTACACTCGTAGTTAGTGGTATCCCGACCTTAGATCGATTTTTGAAAAACAGCATGCTCCCTGAAGTTGGTCGAACAGGTCGTCAATTCGAGGTAAAAGGTATGGGCTCTTGTTGGTAAGTTTATTCAGCTCTCGATAGTCGATGCACATCCGGAACGATCCATCCTTCTTCTTTACAAACATGATTGGTGCTCCCCAAGGAGAGAAGCTTGCTCTAATGAATCCTTTGGTTAGAAGTTCTATCAGCTGGCTGGATAACTCCTGCATTTTTTCCAGTGCTAGACGGTGTGGGGATTTTGCTACGGGGGTAGCTCCGGGGATATCGATTCGGAACTCGACTTGGCATGCAGGCGGTACTCCTGGAAGATCTTCTGGGAATACATCAGGGAAATTACAGACCTCCAAAATGTCTTTGATGTCTTTTACTTCTTTTTACTTATCCACCACGTAGTCTAGGAAGGCATAGTATTCCTTGCGGAATTGTTGCCCCCTTTCGTTTGCTCGGGGATAGGGGCTATTATGCCTTGGCGGACTCCATGATCGATGAGTTTTTGGGCCAAGCGTTTGGTACTGTCAAAGGTATTCGGGTTTAAAGCTATCATGTTCCCCTGAATATGGGGAGATAGTCCCCAGATGTATCTCTCCACCTTTTTACTTTCCGGGGTGACCATCCCAGGGCATAGTTCTGCTAGATCACTGAATATGGTAGTATAGGCTGCAATATTGGAGCCTGTCATTTTGAGGTTCCACAGCTCCTCTTCCAATTTTTGCACTTCGCCCCTCAGGCAATACTCTCCCAGCATTAAAGTCTTTTAGTCTTCCCAGCTCATTGAATTAGCCACTAGGAGGTTCAATGACTAGACATGGCCGTTCCACCAGGTAAGGGCCCTGTCAGAGAAAGTGCAAGCTGCAAATTTGACATTGCTTACTTCGGGGCAAGCACGAATTTCAAAGACTGATTCATTTTTCTCGAAACATTGCATTAGAGTGATGACACCTCCGCTTCCATTGAAGGATTTAGGTTTTCCATTAGTAAAGTCTTTGTAGGAACATTCCCTTGTGCGTCCTTGAATGTCTCCTTGATTAGAATATGTAGTACCATTTCCTGCCCCACTGGTACCATTGGTGCTGATTTGTGACATGGCAGCAGCCACCGCGGCTGTTACTACAGCCTGGAAAACAATAGGGTCAAATTGTTGAGGTGGTGGCAGTGGTGGTTCTGCTGTGGTGTTGTTGAAACGCCTGTTAGATTTGCGGGGTGGCATTTTTTTTTCTGCCATAGAGTTTAAAGACGAAATGATGGTAAGTCTTTAGTAGTGATTATAAGTCGGGTGTTATTGAACTAACTATATTAGTTTTTAGACGCATTATGTTCCGACTTAAAAGTATTTTGTAACCAATTCATAATACAAGTCTATGTAACATAAACTTTTGAATTTTAATAGTAATTCCCCCAATGAAATTCTGTAACTTGATCCATACGAGGTCCTTATAAAATCACTTAGTGTATACAAGTCGTATATAATTAAGATTAAATAAACCGTCGATTCTAATGGGTCTGCCCTAAGCCCACAACCAAACAAGGAACATGACCTAAAGCGGACCCACCATTTCTAAGTCGATAGGATCTTAATTACATATAACTTTAATGTATACACTAAGTAATCATAGATTTACCTTAAGTATCCAATTTGCAAAAATAAGGTTATGAAACTTGTGGTAATACTCCTAATGAAAAATGCATGCCAATTTCATTGATATAATTTTTAGTACATAGTGTTTGGAAAACTTGACCTTGATATAGGTCTACATTACATCAATGTAAGGGAAAATTTTGACAACATCACGATCCCTCGATTACTGTAGACACTTAATCCCAGGATCAAATCTATATGTATAGAAAAGAGTAGCACCAACGTCTATTCGTATACCTAGTCTATATCAAAATGTGAGTAAGCACTACTCGCAGCGGGTGCTGCTCTGAGGGCCATAAAATGAAGATGTGAAAGTCTGCATTGCCCTAGCCTCCGCTCTGGCTTCTATCACTTGACGTTCTGCCGCTATCACCCGTTCTTCTAATGCGGCTTGACGTTCCTGAAACTCTCCAACCTTTGATCGAGCTGTGGTTACTTCGTCCTGGTGACGAAGGCGAACTGTGATGATCTCAGTGGTAGCTCCAACTTCCATGAGGTGGTTGATGGATGCTCTTGCTTGTTCACCATGGTCAGCGATGCGACGAACTATGACTGGAAGAGACCTGTCTGCAGAGCCTCCACTGTCGAGATTGTAGAAGCCTCGTTCCATACCTTAGGGTGGGCGTTGGCCCTGTTCTTGGCTCCATCTCTTCATGTCTACCGCACATCGAGGCGTCGGTCCCTGAAAGTTCCATCTGGGAGCTGGGAGCGGGGACAGGAGGTGGACTGTAGACTTGTTGTTCCAAGTCGGTGTCTTCCTGATCCTCCTCCTCGTCTTCTTCCTCCGAGTCGTTTTCTTCCTTTGAATCGTCTTCGGGATCTTCTTCCATCATTTCCTTAGGATTCTCTTCGGGATCCTTTACAATTCAACCAACATTCCCTTCGTGATGGAAATAGGGGTCTCCTCGTATGTGAAATCATGCCATTGCGTCTGTGCGAGAATATATGAAAAATTTAAGTGTATAATTGTGTAATACTTTTTACGGAAAAATAAAATTTTAAGGGAAATAATTTTTAATAAAATTTTGGCCCATACCGGGTCCTTCTATAATTACCTAATGTATACATGTTGTATATAATTAAGATCGAATAGACCGTCAGATAAGTAGCTCCTCTCTAAACCCACAACCAAACCAGGAACATGATTTAAAGCGTAATCACAAATCCTAAGTCTATATAATCTTAATCATATATAACCTTTAGCGTATACAAGCTGCAATTATAGACCTACCAGCAAGGGTCTTTTAGTTTTTATGTGAAGGATTTGATTTATCTTTGTGAGAACGTTCCTAAAAATTACTAGTTTTAGTAAATATCGAGGCTTAGACATTGTCGTTTTGGTTCTTATAGTATCATAAAATACTCTTATAGTATTTTAAACTTTTATGTTTGGTTCTAGAGTTTCTTTGGTAAGTTTTAGACTTGTTGTTCACTACGACCATTCCTCGGCATACATTGGTCACATCCTGGATAAATATAGTTGACCAGGCTATATTCATCCCAGATCTGATTACATACCCCGAGACCTACTCGTAGTGTTCAACTTATCTTAATACTTTTTGTTTGGTTACTGTTTACGATACTGGACTAGTAAGTATGATTGTACTTATACTTTTATAAAAATATCATAATATTTTAAAGTATACTTGTACGAAAACGTTACGTCAAAGAGTTTTAGTCGTATTGTATTTATAGTTTGTATATCTTTGTGTGGTTTGATATACTTAGTTCACTATAAACAATGCTCTGATACCAATCTGTCACACCCTCAAACCAGAACGGCGGAAACGTTCAGGGGCGGGTGACGTCATGTATAGTATCATAACAGGTAAGTAATAGTAAAGAAAGCAAACACAACCATCATAAATATAATTTAAAAGGTTACATTGTTGCATGAGTTACATGTTTCCAAATAAATTACAATATGATGACAAAATGAGTTTTCAACCGGCACCTTAGCGCCCCGTCCTCAAAAACTGGTGATTACCTGTATTACTGATTTCGTAAGAATACAATTTGTTTTGAAATAGCGTCAACAATTAAGTTGGTGAGTTCATTAGCCTTTGTATGCGAAAATGTATGCCTTTCCGTGTAGAGTAATCGTGTTTGTTTCTAGAAAATCCGATATTTTCCATAAAACGAGTTTGTAAGTCGTTGTTCGTAAAATGATAGTGTTTGTTTCAGAAACCCAATGATTTCAATAAAATGAGTTGTAGTCTTAAATGTTCCAAGACCGAAATGTATAAGTATTTTCCTTACTTAAAATAGTGTATGTAGTTTTATATGTATTATAAAACCATTTAAGTGTTTGTTAACCCCATAAACCATATGTATTGTTAATACCTCATGTGAGTCATTATAACCATGTCAGTCCCGTATAGATCTATACACAAGTATTGCGCTCTCCCTACAAGAGATTCTGGTTACAATTACAGGACTTTGATGCAGTACTTTAAAAGTACCGTAAAGCCGAATGTCTCACAAATTTATTCATTAACAGGTTTACGTCAAATGAAATGAAAACCCTTTTTGTTGTAGATGTAAGTATTACCCTTTCATAGCGTTTGTATAGTATGGAAATAATTATACTTTTATATAATTATTTCTATATCCCGAAATGGTAAAATAGCATAATGTTCCACAAACTATACCTATTATAGTTAAAAATATATTTTTCGTTGAAATGAAAGCCTGTGTGTTTTAACAACTTTGCATGTAAAATTTATATGTTTGGTAGTAACGTTGTTTCACATATTTGGTATTTTCACGTAAAATGCATATAAAAGGTAAGAAAACATAAATAATGGTTTGTTTTTTTACACAAATTTCCTTGTGTTTTACTTATATTCCCCCTTTAAAACATATAAAAATCATTGAAAAGTGTAGTGGTATGAACTCACCTCAAACGTGATTGTGGTTAGGTAACGAGATAAAAACGGTGACTTCGAGCTAGAACACAGGAAGCTAGTTCTATCCTACTTGTTTAAACACATATTAATGTGTGAACATATGAAACTAGAAATGAAATTGTTGCATAAAAACTAGTTTATATAAAGATTTCTTACACAACCATAAACACGTATACGGCCGTAAACACAAGCTGTTTACGGTCCTAGACTTAAAAATACATTTTCCTAGAAAAGTAAAGTATAAACCATAATTTTGACCCAACACCAAGAGAAGTGAAACCACCAAGAAACGCAAAATTGTTGTGTCCTCGGAAGAAGCTCCTGCTCATCCTCAAAGCCCTCCAGCCAATATTGAAGAAGAAGAGTCTAATAATGACTCCGGACCACATTCACAAACGACGGAAGACCAACCCAAGTCCTAGCCATATGCGTGACTAGACTAGTACCGCAGTCTCTCAAAAGACTTTGGTATTCATTGGGGTCCCCACAGACCTATTCGCTACAACCCTCTCTAGGTACTCAGATACTGGAAGTGTGTTTGTTTCATCTGATAATGGAGACTCGACCACAGTTGAATCCCAAGAGGATCTAATTGGTTCTAAATTCCCTAAGGTCTCCAGGGCTTCCCACCTTCACTTATTTGAACCACAAGAGTTGCGCTCCATACTTCTTGCCGTCACCCAAACACTAGATACACCTTCCCAACCGCAATGGTACTTCTTTACCCCTAGCCAGAACTGAGCCGAGACCACACCTAACTACGGGTCAAGGAGACCAAGGCAGCTTAGGAAATCCGACACTGCTTACCTTATAATCAGATGGTTTAGGCATGGTGAGCACAAATGTGCAAGGATCCATGAACCCGGGGGACACCTCGGTACGACTTCAAGTATTTGATGTATATGACTCAGATGACTCCTGGGTTCAGTATCAACCGAATACTAAATCCGAAGTCAAAAAATATGTAGCTTCTCACAGGGTATTCCAAGCCCGCAAGGATCAACAAATCAAACAACAACAGTGGAAGGAGCCGGAAATACAAACTGTTGCAAAGTATTGGGCCGGCGCAATCAACAACGCCCACACTGTTGCCACCATACTCAAAGTTCAAGACTGGATGGCCACTATGGCTGAAACAATCCAGAAAGCTCTGAATCTTCAAGATGGCGCAGTACCTTCCAAGCCCCTTCCAACTGCTAAAACCCACGGATCCAATGATGATGGTACAGCGATCGAAGTAAGCTCTAGACCAACCTTTGGCCTGGATGATCTAGAAATGACTGAAGTAAATCAACTGCCTCAATCGGATGATTTTATGATGATATTCGAAGATGAAGAATCAAGTGATTCTCAGCACTCCACTTCTAAGACAAAGGAGAAGAAAAAGAAGAAGAAGATGGCAGTTACTCGCAAGGAATTCTTAAGTGTTCAAGAGAAAGTTGACAAGATATTAGCTGGAGTCACAACCCCGCAACAAACTGAAGTTGCTGGTCCGCAGTCCATTGTTGATCGGGTTGAACAATTAGAGACAAAGGAACGACTGGCTGCTGAATGAGTTTCACTCAAAGTTGAAATGAATATTAGGGCCCTGGACAACAATTGAACCGCAGACCACAAAGAGTTCCTAGCAACTGCTGAACATCTTATTCAGGAAGACTCCGCAATCAAAACTGAACTTCAATCAACGATTGTGGATCAGGCTGTTCAATCAAAGAATCTTGTTGAGGAAACTCACAATGCTTTTGAATCAACCATTACAGTGCCTCAATCCACGATCAACAACCTTCGACGCTCCTTGACCGCAAGCTCTCATGGTCAAGAAATTCTGAAGCTCACAAAAGATATTCATCAACTCCTTTTCTACACAAAGATCCCTGACAATCAGCAACTATCTGATCTTCTCAAAACACAATTCAATAATGTCTTCACGAAGATTGATGGCCTCAAAAGGGGGAAGTGAACATTCAGAATTGCAGCTCCATCAATCTCAGTCAGCAATCCCTACACCAAACTTCGGTCCATCTAATTTTGAATCTAATTAGCCAAGGATCGAGACTCATCAATCTCCAGTCTTAACTACGAATCAAGCAAAAATTCCTACTCCGGTGCCATCTCCTCCCAGATCTCCTCCACAACAACAACCAATTCAAGTTGAACAGCATGACTGTCCTCATCAAGAAACACCACCTCATTTTCGAAACTTAGAGCCGACCATGTCATCCGAACATTCCGACGACTCTCCCGCAACAAAACAAAGAAAAATTGACTGGAAAGCAGCCAAGTTTGCGGAGATGATATGGAGAGACCATGGGTTCGACACCACCATGGATGAAACCCTAATCAACTCATGGGTCAATCCAACCCGCAGGCTTCTCGATGAAGACTACATGTCGGTGTTAACATATGCGGAACCCCCTCTGACGGCTACTGGGATATTCCCATCTCTCCAAATGCCATGTTCTTCACAGTTTTTGAACCTTTCGACCGAAGCCTCCCTGATGATCAAAGGCTACCTCTGGAATTCGAGTGTCTTAACAAGTTTCATGGAAAGCATGGATCTAAATTCAAGGATATATGGTCAAGTGATAGGCCTTCCGGAGTCAAGAACTACAAGATCAGAAAATTCATGAAATCAGAGTTCATCCAGTACACTCTGACGCGGAGAGGCAGTGATTATATCAGAACTCAGGCTGACTTTCCGTGTATGAATCTGGAAGAGGTGTTCTTAATTGCAAGGGTGTTTCAGCTCATGTCGGAGAAGCATCCCAAAATGAAGATTGCCTTTGAAAGAGCTTGTGAGTACTTGAGATGCGCAGTGTATGCCTTTGCCAAGATAGATGCTGATATTCATCCAGCCCTTGTTCAAAAATTCAATCTTCCTCCACTCGAACCCGCACCTATTTTTACTGAAGGATATCAAGATCGATCCTTAGGTGTAACCAACTTTCCAGAACTGGGAGTTGTGTTCAAGAGAGTCAACAGCAATGTGAAGTACTTCGTCCTAATCACAGCTATGCACCACCTTACCCGCAGGCAATTGGAAGTCACCCGGACTTTGGTGCAGAGGTCGAAGCACATGACTGATGAGATAAGATTCGAAATCACAAGAAGGATCACCTGGCTGGGTGAAGTGAGAAAATTTTGGTGGTTGCTAATCAATATTCTGAAACTCAAGAAGTTAACAGGTTAAAGAGGTCACTTAGGGGGAAATTGTTGAATCAAGGAAGTGACCATCTTGAACCTCAATCCGAAGTCTTACTCTCTACCGTAATGATGTTGTGCTACCGCAACGAGAAGATCTGCAACCATCTCATCTGGAACAAAGACTTTGTTTCTTAACTTATATATTTATAATGTTTTGTCCAGTGTGCCTTGCATAGACACTTCTTTAGAATTATAGTCTTTGTTTATCTCTCATGTACGCTCTAGGGACTCTATAAATAGAGTTCCCCTCTTCTAATGAAATACACATCTTTCATCTCTTATCATCTCTTATTACAATCAGAATTCTCTCTTAAAGATCTTACTGAACTTATATTCATATATTCAAGATCTAACACTCAATCTCTCCTCCGGAGCAAGTCATTCTTGACTTTATCACTTTAAGTTGATCACACTTACTAACTTGGTTTGAATGCAATCCTCGTTAAGAATCAGCTTCATGTTTACTTGATATAATACTTGTTGTCATTTATATTTCCTTACATTTTTGCAATTACATTTTAGCATCTAACCATCTAACTATCTAACAACTCTAACTCTTAATTGTTGAGCTTTATGATCCTTTGAGTTAAACTTTATTCCGCAATATATAACTTGTTCTAACGTTTGTTCAAGTGTGTTTCTCAAAAGTTTTCCTCTCAACAGGCTTCTCTATAAGTGTTGATGAATCTTGTGTATGTGTCAAAGCTAGTGTGTAACAACGTAAATTTCCAAAACAATTTTTCATTTTAAAAACATACTTTCATTCACACCATAATCATAAAAACATAATGTATCCACTGTATCATAACAAACATGTCCCAAGATCTCAATATCAAAACTCGATAAGTGTGTACGGATCATGCCGGCGCCTTCCCACGGTCCTCGCTAGTACCTGAAACACATATCACCACAACTGTAAGCATAAATGCTTAGTGAGTTCCCTAAATACCACATACAACACAGACGCCACTCGAGGCTATAATACGACCCTCCGGTCGATGTGTCTCAGCGGGACCTCCCAGTCCCGTAGCTCGTTGGACCCTCTGGTCCGGTCATAGCTCGTTGGACCCTTCGGTCCGGTCTGTATCGTTGGACCCTTCGGTCCGGTCTATATCGTTGGACCCTTCGGTCCGGTCTATATCGTTGGACCCTCCGGTCCGGTCTATACAACACATAGCATACATATATCACAATGCACATAATCTCATACATACACATAGCACACAAGACCCACCGGTTTACACATTGATACCACTCTAGGTAATGTATAGTGAGAAGACTCACCTCGATGAAGTCGGATAAACTCTCGTGCTCAACGTCCCGACTTAGCCTCCTCCTATTATTCACATAACATTCCTGATCAATACTCTCTCATGATCTCATCTCTACAGACTGGGTAGAAGGCCATTCTACCTTTCCCTGAACTCTCCTGAACCAGTCTTGACCAGAACCCTAAAGTCAACAAAAGTCAACGGTCAACTTTGACCCGACTCGCCGAGTGCACTAGGGTGACTCGGCGAGTACACGCCTGTCCTCTTCGCCCCTGGTCCTCTCTTGACTCGATGAGTCATCCCTATACTCCAAGGGTCGTCACAGGTCGCGAGTCGCGGGGCAACCCTGACTAGACTCGTCGAGTCCACTTATGGACTCGGCGAGTTTCCTCCATGAACTTGCTCAAACAACCTCCTAAGGTCAGATCTGCTTAACCAAATTATAGATCTAACCCTTAAGCACTCAAAAGTCATGTAAAGGTGCAACCTTTACGTGCATGCAACCCATATCAAGCCTCCAATGGAGAAATAACACTAGAAATGGCAACCTAGTCTCCAATCCTCCATGAATCAGCATAAAGCAGAGTGGGAAAGGTTCTCTGGACCTCTATGGGTCTAGATCTGATGTCATAATCCCAAAGTGGACCTCATACTCCCTAGATCTTCCATAAAATGAGGGTAAAAACCCTAAAAACAAGAAATCCACAATATAACACGAAATGGGAAAGTTTTATACCTCCGAAGATGATACCACAAGATGATTAGCTCAGATCCAGTCCCCTTTCACGTTCTAGATGTGTGCTCCTACCTTCCTTCAAGCCAAACCACACAAAAAGATGAAGAAATAGCCTCCTTTTGCTCTCAACTCTCTTACTGCTCTCTCTAGGGTTCCTCTGGGGTGCATTGGCCGCAAATGGAGGCCATAAAGGCCTTTAAATAGGGCTCAGGCCCCGAGGATTAGGGTTTCATTAAACAGCATGGACTCGCCGAGTCCTTCATTAAATCAGACCAATGATACGAGATCCTACTCGGCGAGTTCGAGCGCCTACTCGCCGAGTCCCTCTCTAAAACTCAATATAAAATACTTAAAATAAGATACTTGGGAATCCGGATGTTACATAGTGAGAGTATACTAACTGCCTGGTAGTATATGTTGATGACATACTTCTTATGGGAAATGATATTCCAACCTTGCAAGAGGTTATATATTGGCTTGGAAAGTGTTTCGCTATGAAGGATCTTGGAGATGCAGCTTATATTCTCGGGATAAAGATTTTGAGAGACAAGAGTAAGAGACTAATTGGACTTTGTCAAAGTACATACTTGGAAAAGGTGCTAAAACATTTTAGCATGGAGAAGTGCAATACTTGTTTTAAATCTCTAACTTGGTTATAGTAATCCAAGAAAATTGAGATTACCTAGACTTTTCTTAGTTATCAAGATACCTAGAGAAGCTCATAACAAATTCCTTAATTGAAGTCACAATTTCCATTAAGCATGGAATTGGTGAAAGTTAACTAGCATTAAGAACCAAAAAGTCTCCAAATCCAAGATGAGTCAAATGCTTTCACTACCATGTTGGAGAAATTTTTTTTGTGATTGTGTGAAGTGAATAATAACACAAGAACCACTTGTTGCTTGCTAATTTGAAGATCCATTGCTTAATCAAGAAATTAGCCAACTAATCACCACAAACACATTTAAACTCATGAATAAAAACATACAAGTAGTAATAAGATTTTAAAACCCAAAACATTTTCATAAAGATTCAAGAACAAGTTCATTGAGTTCTTCACGATTCAACAAACATTCAAATGATTTCATGAAAGTCAACAAAGTTTATTGTAGCCAAGCATGGCTAAACTCAAGAAAACAAAGTAAGAGTATATTATACCAAACATTTAGCAAGAATCAAGAGTAAAAAGATGATGTTCATGACGTATTCTTGGACTTCAAACTGCTCCAAAATCTCAAGAGAAAACTTCAAATTTCGGAGGTGTAGAAGTGTGCAAAAGATGCACACCAACCTTCCTCAAATAGGCTTTCACATGAAATTCCAAAAATATCCCACAGTATCGTGCGCGGCCGCGCAGCGGTGCACCGGTGGGTTACGCGGGTGGGTTCTGATGTGGGCTAATTTGAGTTTTTAGGCCTCCAAAGCATGTCCCACTAGCACAGATCGAGTCCAATCAGCCCATAGCCCATTTTTTTTCAAGTTTTCTTCATTTTAAGCCCAATTTGGCTTCTCCAAATGATCCATAGCTCACGTAATACCCCGATTAATAATCTACGCACACTCGAATATTCCTCCGTTTGTTGCAAATTTAAAGTTCCTTTCCTCAAAGCGTTCAAATAATCAACAAGCCCACTCCATGCGTCACCTCCATTAGCTATCAAGCCCAAAATTCTTGTCGTTCTGCAAGTCCAATCGCTTCCCAAAGATCCTACTCCGCTAGTCTCCTTCAAATCTGCAATAATGCTCACGAAACTAGAAAGTACCCAAAATTGTCATAAAATAACAAAAAGGAAAATATGCATGGAAATTAACTAAATTATGAAAGAAATATACTAAAATAAGCTATAAAAAGAATTAAATATAATGAAACTATCAAATCATCTCAAGCTGAAACCTTACTTGTCCTCAAGTAAGACAAGACTAAAATTAACTTAGGATGAACAATCGTAGGAAAAATAAAAAGAATGGATAAAACCACAGAACCTGATAACAGTTAGTCAACATGGTCAAAATTGATCTTGGTATTATCCCATGAGTTTTTAATCTGATGACAATGGAACCATAAAAAATAGCGAGAACAACTCCTCTAGGTGAGAAAGGAGGAATGGTCAGTCGCAACCCCAATGGAACATGCATACAATGAAGAACATCTGTAGTAGGGAGAAAGCAGATGGATGGGCTTGTGTGGAGCTCTTCTTTAAGTGTACACTCTTATCATGAAAGTTGTGTGATCTCAAATTTGTCGGCCACTCTCATGTGTGATTGGGTTTCATCGCTCTGGCACCGTTGTAGGAATAAGTTGACTTAGTGTTGGCCCGAACTTCCAGTAGTATCTGACTCGACAGACTCCCTAACATCATCAATTTGCGGGAAAAATAACAAATTGATTTATATATAATAAAACATACCTATATAAATAAATATCAAACGCCCAATGACCAAAATGTAAGAATTTTTTTTCAATAATTGAACCGGTCACCCATCTAAGATAATCGCCGCTTGGAATTTGTTTGTTTGAGCTTCTCGTTTTTTTTAAGATGTTACTTGAAGGTAATGCACTAACATATCTAAATTTTTATCAAGAAAACTTTTTGACTCGAAATTTGGTTCCTAAAAGTATGTAAGTAGAATTGAAAGATAATAATAATACGAATGGTCTAAGTGTGAAAATGACAATGTGTGGAGTATAGAGATGTAGGTTCCTTTTCAAACTTGTGATTTTCCAAATATAATGAAAATTTCTAAATGTGGGCTAAAAAACTCTCTAAAATCCTAAGGAAATCGCAAAAAAATATGGTGATGTAAAGCGACCGGATATGGATTCTACTCGGGGACAAGCACCAATGCTTCATCTTAACGATTCAAACATGATCAAGTGTGATCCTCTTAGCGGCATGGACCGCAGGATAAGAACATCAATTGCTATAGTATATCCTATAGTTTTTAGTACTGCATGCATAATTCTTCATGAAAACTACCTTGCCATGATCACTTACCCCTTTAAGCTCGAGCAGTACATACCAAGTATGAAGTCCCAAACTGCGGCCTAATGGTCCCGGTTCGATGTGTGAAATAGCAACAAGTTCCTAGACCAATAATGATACAATAACTATGAGCCTATTCCATGGCATCAAAGGGGGTGAGAATAAACAAACAAAAAATGCATGCATGCTAATTTCCTAAGCTAAATGTTATGCAAAAATAAATTGGAAAAGAAGAAAATAAAATCTTTTTGGAATTTTTTAAAAAAATAAAAAAAAATGAATGCAAATTAACTAAAGATTAATATGTTATTCAACGTAACTAAAAAAATGCATGAAAAAGAAAAAAGGAATACCCTACCCCAAGCTTAAGAATAATCATTGTCCTCGATACTTAAGGTAAGGGCAGAAATGACTTAAATTGGAGGATCGGGCGGCAGAAAGTGACTGTGGCGATTGTTTTATGAAGTTCCGACCAGTAGAACTCTGATAATCTTGATTTTTCAGGCGAGGTAGGTGTTTGGGAGCTTATGTTCTTGAGAGAAATAGATTTTGAGGTAAGAACTTGATGAACAAAGGGAGAAATGAAGAAGAAGGATGCATTCATAGGTCACATGGTCAACAAAAGTCAACAAGTCAACCCACTTAAAGACCTGGTCAAAGATGGTAAAAAATAGTCATAAACAGTCCAAGTGGCGTGCGGGTCGCGCAGAAGGGGCAAGCGGCCAGACAACCTTCTCAATTAAATCCTTGATTTCACACTTTAGCCATTTGATTAGCTCTACCCGCACAGACCACCCGTGCAGCATCACGCACCAACATAACTTACCTGCGCAATAGCACACACCCAAGCAATCTACGGGCACAACAGCACGGGCCCGCGCATGCTGGAGTCCTTGATCGTCTTTTTTGATTCATTTTCTTCTGTTTTTTTTGCATTTTCTTGGATTGGAAGGCCACGAACATATTGAAACACTTAATTCCTTCAAATACAACTCCTTAAGGATCCCAAAAACATCTTCAAACTTCTTTATTCGAATTTACAAACACGAAAGCACAATGCTTTCCAAAAATGAACTTCTTTAACGTCTTTGGCGAGACGCCTCCAAACTTCACTTTAACACTTCGGGGCATCCAAATGGATGAAATCTTGGACATTTGAATCAAAAACTTCATAGAATGGCATTAATCGATGTCCATTAACATTGCAAATTTTCCTCGTGTCGACATTTTTTAATTTCCACACCTCAATTGGGACTCTTTTCTTGTATTTGACTTTCTTTTTACGGGAGAACCATACCGGCCTTAGACCTTTGATAATAGAAATCATCCAACCACATTCTTTATTGTACTTGTTCATTAAGGTGACCAAATCTTCCTTCTTTGACATGGTGGTTGAGTAGGTGACCGGTTGGGCATCTTCTTTCTCAGGATACGTATCCATTGCAGGGTCCGACAGATTTATCGTTTCTGGCTCTTGTGGTTTTTTTACCACTGGAGTTAGTTTCTCAATGGTAATGTGTGAATCAACCTCTCTTTCCTTAACCCCTATTACTTTATCTATATTTTCATTGACAACTTTCTCAATTGCTTCCTCCTCTTTGACAGCCTCTTCCCTTTCTACTGCCTTTTCCTCTTCTTCATATAACACTCTTGGGTCATCAAAAAATTTCTCATTTTTCAAAGGAATGGAGCATACGTTATGAGATGGGATCTCTTCAGACGTTACTTTTTCTTGAGATTCCATTATACTCATTGATTGAGCAATTTGTGTTATTTGTTGCTCTAAGATTTTGAGGCTAGCTTGGGTTGTTTCCTAGAAAATTTAGGTAGAAGTGGCAAGGCTTTTCACAATGTCCTATGAGAACATGCTTCGTGTTTCAGTTTGTTGAGGAGGGTAAGGATATGGTTGTTGTAACCGTGGAGTTGCTTGGTATTGGTTATTTCCCCAAGCTTTATATGGGTTTTGGTATTGGTTATTTCCCTAAGCTTGGTTGTTTTCCCACCATTGATCATGTTGAGGATGATCATTACTCCATTATTTTTACCAGTAGTAGCTTCCCTTCTCTTGCGCTTCTTCCTATCTTCCTTGTAAATATGGACACATGTCGGAATGATGTCCATTTTGGGCGTAAAAATCGCAAAGAAGAGGCATGGGCTGCACACTTTGGTCACTTTCAATCATCATAACTAACTGAGCTAGCTCATAAAGTTGATCTTCAATGCAAGGAGTGTTCATTTCAAAACCATACTATTTTTGTTTTTTTTTTCAATTTCGGGATTGTATATTAGAGTACCTATACGATGAGATCTTGGCATAGAGAAACGAATTGATTAAAAATAAACCAATCGTTAGCAACGACGCAAAAATTTGGTGGTTGTCAAGGCCAACAAAGTTAATAACCCAAAATCTTTTACACTAAAATAGTGTATAGTGGTAAAGGGATTGAATCCGCGGAGATTGGTTCAATTTTATAACTCTATGAAAATCTCTTTGTAAAATACTTGTAAATTGACAATAAATGTAAAAGTGGGGGTTTTGGTCTTTTTAAATACTTGAAATAAACTAGAATTAAACTAAGATTTAAGTAGATAATTTCAACAAAAACAAGGGTTTGATGTCAAATCAATAAAAGAAAGATACTTGACTTAAGGTTTCCTCACTTGAACATTTGGTGAACATATCACTAGAATCCAATGGTGCAATATTTGTTTTATATCTCTAATTTGGTTATACTAATCCAAGAAGCTTAAGATTACCTAGAATATGCTTACTTATCAAAATAGCTAGAGAAAATCATAAAAATTTCCTTAGTTAAAGTCACAATTTCCATTAAGCATGTAATTGGTGAAAATTAACTAGCATTAAGAACCAAAAAGTCACTAATCCAAGTGGAGTCAAATGCTTTCACTGCCATGTTGGAGAAAATGTTTTTGTGATTTTGTGAAGTGAAGACTAACACAAGAACCACTTGTTGCATTCTAATTTGAATATCCATTACTTAATCAAGAAATTAGCCAACTAATCACCACAAACACATTTAAACTCATAAATAAAAACACACAAGTAGTAATAAGATTTAAAAACCCAAAACATTTTCATAAAGAATCAAGAACAAGTTCATGGAGTTCTTCAACATTCAAATGCTTTCATCAAATTCAACCATGTTTAGTTTAGCTTAGAATGGCTAAACTTAGGAAAACAAAGTAAGAGTAGATTGTACCAAACATTTACCAAGAATCAAGAGTAAAAAGATGATGTTCTTGAGGTATTCTTAGCCTTCAAAGTGCTCCAAAATCTCAAGAGAAAAATTCAAATTTCGGAGGTGTAGAAGTGTACAAAAGATGCACACCAACCTTCCTCAATTAGCCTTCCAAATCAAATTCTGAAAATACCCTTGGAGTATCGTGCACGGCCGTGCAGCTGTGTGCAGGAGGTTTGCACGGGTTGGTTATGATATGGGCTAATTTTAGTTTTTAGGCCTCCAAAGCGTATCCTACTAGCCCAGATCGAGTCCAATCAGATCATAGCCCATTTTTCTTCAAGTTCTCTTCTTTTTAAGCCCAATGTGGCTTCTCCAAATGATCCATATCCCACGTAATTGCCCGATCAATAATCTACGCATTCTCGAATATTCCTCCGTTTCTTGCAAATTCAAAGTTCCTTTCCTCCAAGCCTTCACATAATCAACAAGCCCACTCCATGCATCAACTTCATTAGATATCAAGCCCAAAATTCTTGTCATCCTCCAAGTCCAATCGCTTTCCAAAGCTCCCGCTCCGCTAGTCTCCTAAAAATCTGTAATTATGCTAACGAAACTAGAAGGTACCCGAAATAGTCATAAAATAACAAAAAGGAAAATATGTATTGAAATTAACTAAATTATGAATGAAATATACTAAAATAAACTATAAAAAGAAGTAAATAAAATGAAACTATCACTTCTTCTAGATACTTTTCGTTTGGTAAGTTCTTGTATTACAACTCATGAAAGTTGGGTAAGATTGAAGGAATTATACTCTAGTGATGTTTTCAATCAACTCAAACTACTCTTTTATCTGAATCTGATTCATTTGAACAAAAATCAAATGAATCCATTGATCAAACTGCCACTCGTTTTAACCATTTTCTAAGTAGAATGATTAAGCATAAGTTGGGCAGGGAAGTGCTTAAACATAAGGTCACTTTTCTAAATGGCCTAAGATCTAAATGGAAGCTCGTTGTTTCTACTGTTAAATCTCATGAATAGTTTAAGGACTATTTTCTTGCCAAATTGGTTGGAATTCTCAAATCTCAAGAGAAGGAAGTACTTAAAGAAACCAAAAGTGTCTCGAATGCAGGTCCATTATCATTTTTGAAAAATCAGAAGGATCTAAAAGTAAACCAGCCAAGATGATTCAAGATAATTCTAATCCAGATAGTATGGATTATGAATTTACAAGTGAAATCAAGGCACTCATGGCCAGCAATCCCAAAAAGTTTTTCAAGAAAAACTACTCCGAATTTAATGGAAACAAGTTTAACAAAGGAAACAATAGAGATGGAACCTTCATGAATCAGAAATCTATTTTGGAGAAAGAAAAAGAAGATGGTTACAGGAAGTTTCAGAAAGATGTAGAAAAAGGAGAGAAAAACTTGGTGATTCATGTTACGACTGCAATTACTGTCATGGCAGAAATCATTTCACAAAGGTGTATGTGCTAAGAAAAGTGCATGAGAAGAAGCAAAAGATAAAAGATGAAGGTTACTATAATCAGAAAATAGAAGAGCTTCAGAAAGCCAAAAGCACTGGAAAAGCATTGATAGTTGAAGAGGATGATAGCGATGGTCAAGTTGAAGTGTAGTCAACTGATTCCAAAGATGATGAAGTCTGGAGGCCTAAACATGGAAAAAGCTTTGTTATGAGAAAAGAGAAGAGCAAGATTAAAGGAAAGTGTTTGATGGTTAAAAGAACAGATTCGGAAAATCAAGGATATTTCACTAATGAAGGTGTGAAATCAGATGTGTGTTTCACAGCAAAGAGTATCCCGGAGAAACAGAGAAGTTAATCAACAAGGTAAATTATATTCTTAAATCTCTTAATATTCACGTTTCCCG
The DNA here is from genome assembly GCF_052849685.1 of Lactuca virosa. Classification (NCBI taxonomy): domain Eukaryota; kingdom Viridiplantae; phylum Streptophyta; class Magnoliopsida; order Asterales; family Asteraceae; genus Lactuca; species Lactuca virosa. The sequence continues at coordinate 272,469,760 of NC_136434.1, forward strand.
TTATGATTCCGAACTGACTGAATTGCGTGATACAGTTTCTTATTTTAGTGAATGTGTTAAGCTCTCTAATATTAAGAATTATAATCTCAATGGTAGTCTTAGTAGAGAATCTTTCAAAAGAGATGAAAGAAAAATGAAAATTAAATCTCTTCAAATTGAAATATATAAACTTCAGGATGATGTAATAGTTTTGAAGCAAGATAATAGGTTGATGACTAAACAAAGAAATATTTTCAGTTTAATTGGCAAATGAATATATAATAATATTACTCAACTTTATCTTAATTGTGAGATTGGTGAGAAATTGCATGAAATGATTCTTCCTTTTCTTGAATTAAAAGAAGATGAAATTGTTGTTGATTGTTATAAATGTAAATCTGTGACTTCATCAGAAGAATCTTTGCATGATTTATATAGAATTAGACTTGAAAGATTGAGGAATTCATTAAATCCAAAGAAATGAAATTGATGTTGAACAATATTCTAACTGTAGAGGATAAATGACAAGTCAAACAAAATTCAATGGAGAAATATAACTTGTTATGGCAAAATTTAAAATCGAAAGAAAATCATTCTAATGAGAATACTTCTAATTTTGATGAAATTGAATGAGTGAAATTTTTGTTGAAGACGAAGTTGATTGTTCTTGTTTTGTGAAAAATATTGACGAAACAAAAAAGAATTTAATTTTTGAAGATTCAATTGAATTTGAAAATCGTGTTATGAATAAAGGTTTTGAAAATTTGAAAGAGTAAGCAATTGTTTTTCTAAAAGTTCAGAAAACTTCTAATAAAGCTTTTGTGAAAAAGGGACTAGACAAGAGTGATACATCAGAATTGACATCAATTGGTAATAATGATAATGCCAAGGGTTGTGAAGATCAATTTTGGTCTGCACCAATTGACAATGGTAATGAAACAAAAGGTGTTTCGGAAAACACTTCATGGAGAGTAAAAGGGAATACGTCTCGGAACCTTTGAACAATGTCAATGTTTCACATGATGTTGGCGAAACAATTGGCACAAAAGATTTTCCATTTTTTGTTACAAAGAATTGAATGGTTTTGAGCATTCTAACACTCCTATGGTGTACATGCAACCCTAGAAACCTTGGATCTATGTTTTCTCTAATATAATGCAAATATAATTTTTCCAAGGTTCTCATCCTAACTAACATACAATGGAACAACTATACTACAAAGTCTAGTTAGATGACATACCTTTTGATGGAGCTTGAGGTCTTGAACCTATAAGAGCTTAGTGCCCCAAGTGTTGCACCTCAGATGGTTCATACAACACCAAAAACCCTTGGAATAACTAGAAAGGAAGAATACTTAGGTTCACTCTATGAAAATCGGCCTTGCCGTCTTTTGTGTATGCACTAGTGCCAATTTCATGAACTAGAGACCTCTTTATATAGTGTGGAGGATTAGGGTTACATTCATGTAAACCCTAATACCCATGACCTTTCATTTCCATAGGATCCATGGGTTAAAACTCCATGGACTATCCATGAATGCTTAGCCCAACCTAAATGAACTTGACCCATCTTATATATATAAGAGTCCATATTTAATTAGTTCCTTTTGATCAGTAAATTAATTCCAAATTAATTCTTCATCAATACTAATTAAATAATATGATTTCATATTAATATATTAGAACTTATAATATATTAATATAAATCATAAGTATCCTTTTTCTCATTTTGTCTATCCAATTGTTCCGATGCCATGCAACCCAAATGGACCATGCTATTCTAGGGTCGAATACATACCAATAATAGTTATGGGCTTAGACATATAATCCAACAGTCTCCCATTTGGATAAGTCTAAAACTATTATTGCGTATGACTCCAAGATCCCGACTAGCAATCGTAGCTCTTAAAGTCGCTGCCGAACTCTGACCTAGTCAAATGACGTGTCCATTAGATAAGGGATCATATATTCCTCCATTCTAGATATCATATGGACTGAGACATGGATTATAATCATTCTCTCTGTCCATTTGTTGTTTCCCGATTTCCGATTTACGACGACCGACTAATTGAACAAATCAAATCAGTCTAGGCTTGGCCAAACACTTAGGGGTGTCATCACTAAATCATCGAGGAGCCCACAAATATTGCTTTTATCCCTCCAAGGGTAAAAGGAATGGATAAACTTTGACCAAAGTGTTCGCTTGTACTTACTCATCAAATTACACACAACGATATGTTTTATAACAACCAAGTTATTGGTTGTGTTTTCATATGTCAATGTGCAACTGACGCGCAACTACAACTCACACGTCTCTGTTTGAAGAATATAAGATATTATCGTCTCATGATTCACCCGTGATAAAATCCATGAAGTGATTCAAATGAGCGTGGGTTGAATCCAATACTCGAATCTCATTCCAGGAGCACTCATGAACACTGCAGCCACTTTGTCCCAGACAAACTATAGACCCTTCATGACAGTCTTGCCTCAATACCTACTTCAGAAGTATGATCGACTGTGGATAGTTTGAATAACCTAGTTATTCGGGAAGTCAAAACATGCAAAGTGAAACACAAGAATAATCGAATCCAATATGGTCTCAGAACTTATGAATATAAATAAAACACCTTTTATTTATCACCATTTTGATTACACATTATTCATTGCATAATGTTTCAAATAATCAACTTAATACTTCAATTAAAACAATAGTTATGCCATACACCAAGTATGCACACTATGTTTGTCTATGATCCTTACTTCATGGAATAGATCAATTGAACATAAATTCAATGATTCTCATTTCACAATCCCAAATCCTTAACATAAATGTAAGAATTCCAAATTCCTGCCATTTACCGAAATCTGTCAGATTTTAAACTCATATGCATTGATCCTCTTGTAATGACTATGCACAAAGTCACAAAGACTCGGCAACAAACATTACAAAGTACTCTAATGGAGATCAATTCCATGGAAATGAAGTGTCAAAGTTAAAGTACATTCCTTTGAACATCCTTCTTGCATTAAGTTTTTCTAATCTTACACAGATTGAATAACTTCCACCTATGGAGATATTTCCATATTCACATTTTGATTATCACTTCTGGACAAGAGTTGCCTCCTTTTCAAAATATGTCAATACGGTCCTTTCCAAAAATTTACACCATACTTCCAAATGTCCATGAGCAACCAATCTTTGGTAAAACCTCAGATTGTCCTCAACAATTGCTTAATCATTTTAGTCATATCCAATTCTAGGCCTTTTCCCCTCTTAATGCCCAAGGCATTTGGAAAATTCAGAAAGAATAAATATTATAGCACATGTAACCGATCCTATATCCGAAGCATATGGGACACGATTCATGATGTCTCACATAAAGACATGATCCTAGACCAGTCTTTTGCTACAATATTTTTTGTTTTTGCCATGTTTTCATAATTCGACTATGAAGAGGGATGTCGTAATCATAATCGATTTTTGAGAACGCAATATATATAGAATTTCCTTATGTTGAACCATTCCAACATAAAATTCATATATATATATATATATATATATATATATATATATATATATATATATATATATATATATATCTTTGACTAAAGATGATTAAAATCTCAATTTAAGCTTTTAGAATTGAAATGAAGTATAATTTCCTCTCCCTTAATTATAGCAAAACAACTTTTCAAACCCTACGGAGTCACGAATTGAGACTTTTGTTTTCTATAATTAACACTTAACATAATAATAATGCTCCCACTAATATGATAATTATTAGCATAACACTTATGCTCCCACTAGCCTTGACATGTATGCAGAAATCAGTTTGACTTCTAGAAATCATTACTTTATTGACTTTCTTACCAAAGTTCAGATTTCTGATACGAGATGCTTTGATAAGACTTTATCAAAAACATACACCATTCCTTAGATACCTCACATGTGTGTCTAAACAATTTTAGAAATATGAAAAGGGATGCCATAATCATAGTCTCAATTGTTTAGACCTTTTCCATTTCTCACAAGTCCATGTTAGTGTGTCGGTTAACTACACACGCTCTACTAACAACTTTGAGAATGCAAATATCACAATTGCTATCTACTTAAAACCTATTTAGCAAAAGCGTTTCCTCACCATCATTTTCATGAATCGAAGAGAAAACTTATGACACTTAGATTCTATGGTGTATGTGTTCCTATCCATGTGAATTTGTCAAGACCATAATCACAAGACAATGTTAGTGACAAATTCAAACTCATATGGACTGAACTTGTTCAATCTTAATTTCATGCCACCTGGCAGCACAAGGGCCTACCATTGCTTCCAGGTTGTTATAGAACCTATTGAGAACTCTCAGAACTCACATGCATAGTCAACTTTAACTTGAATGGGCACAAAAAAAAGAATTATGTAACAACGTAAATTTACCAAACAATTTTTCAATTTAAAAATATAATTTCATTTATAATATTATCAAATCTCAATGTATCACATGACAACTCCATAAAACGAATCCCAATATCACAATACATAAAAACTCCGCTAGTGTGTACAGATCATGCCGGCGCCTTCCCGCGATCCTTACTGGTACCTGAAACACATAACACACAACACGGTAAGCATGAATGCTTAGTGAGTTCCCCAAAATACCACATACAACATATACGCCACTCGAGGCTATAGTACGACCCTCCGGTCGATGTGTCTCAGCGGGACCCTCCAGTCCCGTAGCTCGTTGGACCCTCTGGTACGGTCTTAGCTCATTGGACCCTTCGGTCCGATCTATATCATTGGACCCTCCGGTCCGGTCTATACAACACATAGCATACATATAACAAATACACATAATCTCATACATACACATAACACACAAGACCCTCCGGTCTACACATGGATACGGCTCTAGGTAATGTATAGTGAGAAGACTCACCTCGAATGAATTCGGATAAACTCTCGTGCTCGACGTCTCGACCTAGCCTCCTCCTATCATCCGAAAACATTCATGATCCAAACCCTCTCATAGTCTCATCTCTAAAGATTGGGTAGAAGGCCATTCTACCCCTCCCTGAACTCTCTTGAATCAGCTTAACCAAAACCCTAAGGTCAACTGAAGTCAACGATCAAACTTTGACCCGACTCGTCCAGTGCACATGGGCGACTCGGCGAGTCCATGCGGATCCTCTGACTCCTTCTAGTCTCACTTGGCACGTCGAGTCATCCCTTCACTCGACGGGTTACTCCTGTCACGAATCGCGGGGCAACCCCGACTCGACTCGTCGAGTCCACTTATGAACTCGGTGAGTTGCTTCCATGGCAACACTCAAATGACCTTCTGAGGTTAGATCTGCTTCTCTAACCTATAGATCTGACCTTCCCAAACACGATAATCACGTAAAGGTTCACTCTTGACATACATGCAACACACACAAGGCTTTCCTTGGTCAAATGGCTTCTAAAATGGCAACATAGTCTCATTCCCCCCATGAACCAACATAAAGGAGAATGAATAAGGCCCTCTGGACCTCTAGAGGTCCAGATCCAGAGTCTAACACTCAAAGGGACAACATACTCAACAAATCAAGCCAATAAAGGGTATAGAAAACCCTAAAATTCAAGGATCTTAAACCAAACAGAGAAAGGATCGATTTGCTACCTGAACACTGTAGATCCAAGCTTGAAAACCACAGATTAGCAACCCTCTTGACCTCCTCTAGCTGGAAACACCTTCTTCTTTGCAAAACATCACCAAAAGGATTAAAATGGCTTGCTCTCTCACACAACTCGCTCAAGCTCTCTAGGGTTTCTCTCTCTGGACTGGTAGCCGCAAATGAGGGCTATAAGGACCCTTAAATAGGGCACATGCCCACAGATTTAGGGTTTCTGCCTTTAGCACGGACTCGTCGAGTCACCTCTTAGACTCGTCGAGTCCATTCATTAATCCAGTCAGCAAAATCGCGATCCTACTCGACGAGTCTAGGCGTCGACTCGTCAAATCCCTCTCTTGAACTCAACATAAATGCATAACATAGAATACCTGGGAATCCAGATGTTACAATTCTCCCCCACTAGAATCAAACTTCGCCCTCGAAGTCTCGCTCCGCAAATAACTCAGGATGCTGCTCCCGTATCTCCGCCTCCGGCTCCCAAGTCAACTCGGACCCTCTCCGATGTTGCCACTGGACCTGAACCAAGGGCACCTCCTTGTTCCTCAGAACTTTGATCTTCCGATCCAAGATCGCGATCGGCTTCTCAACATAATTTAGGCTCGCATCCACCTGAATATCCTCCAGTGGTACCACCGTCGACTCGTCGGCTATACACTTCCTCAACTGAGACACGTGGAAGGTATCATGTATCTGGCTCAACTCCGCAGGTAGCTCCAAACGATACGCTACCCTGCCCACCCTAGCGGTCACTCTGAAAGGACCAATGTACCAGGGCCCCAGCTTGCCCCTCTTCCGGAATCGGATCACTCCTTTCCAAGGAGATACCTTCAGGAGTACGAAGTCTCCCACCTGGAACTCGAGCTCGAACCGTCTCCTATCCGCATAACTCTTCTGGCGACTCTGAGCTGTCAACAACCTCTGTCTGACGTGCTGTATCTGCTCTGTCGTCTGAAGCACTATCTCAGTGCTGCCCATCACTCGCTGCCCTAGCTCTCCCCAACAGATGGGAGTCCGACACCTCCTCCTATACAACAACTCGAAGGGAGGCATACCAATGCTCGAATGGTGGTTGTTGTTATAGGAAAACTCAGCCAACGGCAAATACGTGTCCCAACTTCCTCCGAAGTCCAACACACATGCCCGAAGCATGTCCTCGAGCGTCTGAATCGTCCGCTGACTCTGTCCGTCCGCCTGCGGGTGGTAAGCGGTACTGAAATGCAGCCTCGTGCCCAACTCCTCATGGAACTTCTTCCAGAACCTGGAAGTGAAACGTACATCTCGATCTGACACAATCGAGATCGGTACTCCATGCCGCGATACCACCTCCCTCACATACAACTCTGTCAATCTCTCTGCAGAAGAGCTCTCACTGATAGCAAGGAAGTGAACGCTCTTCGCAGCCGGTCGACGATCACCCAAATTGCATCGACACCCCTCGCGGTCCTTGGTAATTTGGTGATAAAGTCCATAGAAATATGTTCCCACTTCCACTGGGGAACCTCAAGTGGCTGCAACTTGCCATGTGGACACTGGTGCTCGGCCTTGACCCTGCGACAGGTCAAGCACCTCTCAACGAACCACGCAACATCCCTCTTCATACAGGGCCACCAATAGTCTCTCTTCAGGTCCAAATACATCTTAGTGGCCCCGGGATGGATCGAGAACCTCGACCTGTGCGTCTCCTCCATCAGGATGGTACGTGCCTCGCCCGTAAACGGCACCCAAATCCGACCCTGAAAGGTCATAAGCCCTCGACTATCGGTAACGAACTCAGATACCTGCCCGACCACCCGTTCTCTCTTGCGGTTCTCCGGTCTCACGGCCTCTGCGTGGGCCTCCCGAATGGTGTCCAACACCGGAGTCATCACCGTCAACCTCATACAAACATCTCGTATCGGGGCACTCTTGACTCTCCGCCCTACGGCTCAGAGCATCCGCTACAACGTTAGCCTTGCCCGGGTGGTACAGGATCTCACAATCATTATACTTTACCACATCCAACCATCTCCTCTGGCACATATTCAGGTTGGGCTGATCCATCAAATACTTCAAGCTCTTGTGGTCCGTGTATATGGTACACCGAACCCCATACAAATAGTGACGCCAGATCTTGAGGGCGAACACCACTGCCCCCAACTCCAGATCGTGGGTGGGATACCTCGTCTCATGAGGCTTCAGCTGCCTCGATGCGTAGGCTATCACGTGTCCTCTCTGCATCAGCACCGCACCCAACCCCGATATCGATGCGTCACAATACACCACAAAATCCTACATCCCCTCCGGAAGGGCTAGCACCGGGGCTTCGCATAATCTCTGGCGAAGTGTCTCGAATGAGGCCTGCTGCTCAGGACCCCAACTAAAAGCCACGCCCTTCCGCGGCAACCTGGTGAGAGGAATGGCAATCTTGGAGAAATCCCTGATAAATCTCTGATAGTAGCCGGCCAATCCCAGAAAACTCCTGATCTCGGTGGGGGATCTCGGCACCTCCAAACTCTTCACTGCCTCAATCTTGGCCGGATCGACCAATATCCCATTCTGGTTAACGAGGTGTCCCAAGAACTGGACCTCTCGTAACCAGAAATCACACTTGGAGAATTTGGCGAAAAGCCTCTCCGACCTCAATACTCCGAGGATCTCTCTCAGATGCTCCTCATGCTGCTCTCTGGATCTCGAGTATACCAGAATATCGTCGATGAACACGATCACCGACGGATCTAACATTGGCCTGCACACCCTGTTCATGAGATCCATGAACGCTGCTGGTGCATTGGTGAGCCCAAAAGGCATCACCACGAACTCGTAATGCCCATAACGAGTCCTGAACACCGTCTTCTGGATATCTTCATCCCTCACTCTCATCTGATGATATCCAGACCTCAAATCTATCTTGGAGAACCAAGACGCTCCCTGCAACTGATCGAACAGATCATCGATCCTCGGTAAGGGGTAACGGTTCTTGACCGTCAACTTGTTCAACTCCCGGTAATCAATGCACATCTGGTGTGAACCATCATTTTTCTTGACAAAAAGGATTGGCGCTCCCCACGGCGAGCTACTCGGTCGAATAAACCCCTTTCCCAACAGTTCCTAAAGCTGTGAGGATAACACCTGCATCTCTGGCGGCGCAAGGCGATAAGGCGCCTTGGCGATAGGCGCCGCTCCCGGAACTAAATCAATGCGAAACTCCACTTGCCTCTCGGGAGGCACACCCAACAACTCCTCGGGGAAAACGTCCGGGAACTCTCGCACAATCGGTACATCATCAACCGCACTCGGCCTCTCCGCGGCCACTCGTGTGTCCATCACATAGGCCACAAACCCACTACAGCCCTGTTGTAGACTCTGCCTCGCTCTAGCAGCCGAATAGAACGCTGACCCAAAACGGGTAGCCTCGCCGTACACCGTAAGAACTCCCCCACTAGGGTCTCGTATGGTCACCAGCTGACGCTCCCAGTCGATAACCACTCCAAATCTGCTCAACCAGTCCATGCCCACGATGACACAGACATCCCCCATCGCAATCGGGACCAGATCAATCGGGAACTCAACACCGAAGATCTCGAGTACACATCCTCGAATCACATCAGTGGCATACACTGCTCGCTCGTCAGCTATGGAAACTCGTAGAGGTCAACTCAATGCCTCTCGACGGATACTGATGTGCTGACTAAAGGCTAACGACACAAAAGATCGACTCACACCCGAGTCAAATAACACCAAAGCAGGTACAGAACTCACAAGAAAAGTACCTACGCATATCATAATATAAGGACAATATCTCAAACTCAAAATAAATAGATGAAAGAATACATACCAGCCACAACATCGGGCGCTGCACGGACCTCCTCCGCTGTCAACTAGAAGGCTCTCCCGCGAGCCTTTGGTGCCTCAGCCTTTACTGGTCGGGTCTCGGTGGCTCTGGCAACAGGTACGGATCCCTGCGCTGATCCCTGTAGCAGCTGTGGGCACTCGGCTTTCCGATGGCCGGTCTGATTGCAATGAAAGACAACCGAGAATCCCTTGGGGCAATCCCTCGCAAAATGCCCCTCCTTCCCACACTTGTAACATATCCCAGCTCTGCACGCCCCCTCATGGCTCTTGCCGCACTTCCCACAAGCGTGGCCCTTCGGACCCCCAGATCTCGAATCAGCGGGCTTTGCTCGCTTGGCTGCCGGCTAAGACTGTGCCGACCACTGATCCTTCCCCTGAGACTCCGCCTCCTCCCTCGCCTGAGTCTCCAACTCAATCTCCCTCTTCCGAGTGTTGAGAGAAAAACTTAGAGACACACTTGAAAAAATGTTAGAACAAGTAGATTGCGGAATAGTTAATCTCGAAGGATCTAAAAGCTCAACAACAATATTAATAAGTTAGAGTTAGATAGTTAGAGAGTTAGTTGCGGAAAGTAAAGAAATAGAAATGACAACAATTGTTATATCAAGTATACACATAAGTTGATTCATAACAAGGAATGCATTCAAACCAAGTTAATAAGGAAGTTCAAACATAGTGATTAAGTCACAAAAGACTTGCTCCGAAGAGAGGTTATAATCAGTTGTATTCTAGTAATATTTGAGAGTAAGAAGGGATGAGTAATAGAGAGATAGAAACGATAACTTCAGAGATGTGTATTCAGAATAGTGTTCATCGTTAGTGTTTTTGAATACAGGAGGATGAGCTCTATTTATAGAGACTCATGAAGTACACTAGATTACATCTCTAAGAGTAGCCATGCAAGGCATACTGGACAATAGACAGTATTATAATAAAGACAAGTAAAGTAATCTAGTTAAGTGACTGTGGTAGGTAGACTCCGGATGCGGTTGCTGAAGAAGGAGCTTGACTGCGGGTGCTGGATGGCTGCGGTAGCTGAAGAGGTTGCGGTAGCTGAAGTTCAAGAGGGTCACTTTTTATGATTCAACAATTTGCCCCTAAGTGACCTCTTTAACTTTTGTTCAACTATCAAGTTCGAGGAACTTGATCAGGATCCACCAAAACTTCCTGATGTTTTCCAGCCAGATGATTCTCCTTAAGATCTCAAACTTGACTTCTGCGGTAGTGTGCTTTGATCTTTCAACTGCGGTTCGGCAGATGTCAAGTTGCTTCTTGGTGAGGCGATGCATGGCAGTCATAGGAATGAAGTATTTGACATTATCGGTCTTCCTTTTGAAAATGACTCAAAGTTCAGGAAAGTTGGTTGCGCCTAAGGATCTTTCTTGATAGCCTTCGGTAGGCATTGGTGCAGGGTCAAGTGGTGACATATCAAATTTCTTAGCAATGATGGGGTAGATGTCTGCGTCGATCTTGGCAAAATCACAGACCGTTTCCTTCAAAAAGGTATTAGCCCTTTCAAGCGCAATCTTCATTTTCTGGTTCTTCTCTGACTTGTTCTCGAACACCTTGGCAATGAGAAAGATTTCTTCCAGATTCATACAAGGGAAGTCTGCTTGGGTGCGGACATAGTCATGCTCCCTTCTGGTAAGAGTGTACTGGATGTAGTCAGCCTTCATGAACTTTCGAATCTTGTAGTTCTTGACTGCGGATGGTCTATCGTTGGAACATATTTTCTCAATGGGAGATGCATGCTTAGCATGAAAAACACTAAGTCTCTCAAATTCCATTGGCAGTCTTTTGTGGTCTGGAAGGCTGCGGTCGAATTGCTCAAATACTGTGAAGTATTTGGCATTTGGAGATATTGGGACATCCCGGTAGCCATCAGTAGGGGGTTTAGCATAGGTGAGGTGGGGTCTGTAATCTTCGTCTAGCAATCTGCGGTGAGGATTGATCCAAGAGTTTATCAAGGATTCGTCCATCATAGTATCAAAACTTCATTCTCTCCATATGAGCTCTGCAAGTTTGGCTGCCTTCCAATCTTGTTTCCTTTGGGTGGTGGCAAGAGAGTCATTTGAGCTTGGAGAGGACATGTGCTCAGACAGGTTTTTTGAAGTGAGGGAGAGTCTCTTGTTTCTCAGGAGTGACCTTCTCTTGCGGTGGAGTGTTATGAGGTGGAGTATGATAAGATGGTTGCGATGAAGGTTACGGTGTAGGAATTTTTTCTGTGATGATGGGGGGGGGGGGCTCTGATGTTGTGAGATGGAATGATTGGAGTGATGGACTTCGTCTTCAGTTCCCCCTCTTGAGGAATGCAACGGAGGAGCTTCCTCAAGCCATTTTCTAAGGCCATCAACCTTGGCAAAAACGTCTTCAAATTGAGCTTTAAGGGCATCGGCCAACTGTTGATTATTGGGAATGGTGGGGTTGAAGAGCAGTCTATGAATTTCCTTGGTGAGCTAAAGAATCTCGGGACCATGGAAGTTAGAGGACAGGGATTGTTGCAGTCTATTGATCGTGGCTTGAAGAACTGAGATAGTGGACTCATACGCAGTGTGAGTCTCAGCTATCAGTTTTTGAGACTGTGTGGCTTGATCCGCAATGGATGCTTGGAGATCCTTTTTGATTGCGGTCACCTCAGAGATGAGGCGTTCCGCAGCAGCCATGAAGTCCTTGTGATCTGCATTGCGGTTGTTGTCAAGGGACCGGATCCCCATTTCAACTTTGAGAGAAATTCTCTCAGCAACCAAACGCTCTTGGGTTTCCGGGCGTTCTATCCGTTCGATCAGTGACTGTGGTCCGGGGGTATCTTCTGGTTGCGGTTGAGTTGGCTTGACCGCAGCTAGGATTTGATCGACTTTGGCTTGTAAGCTCAGAAATTCTTTCCTTGTGACAACATTCTTCTTCTTTTTCTTCTTTTCTTTGGGTTTAGAAGTTGAATGGTGAGAGCCATTGGATTCCTCTTCTTCATCGAACATCATGAGGTCATCATCAGAAGGACTGGGCTTATTTACCTCCTGAATGTCTTCATCATCAAGACCGAAGGTGGGAGCAGAATTGACTTCTATTGCGGTTCCTTCGTCTTGTGATTCATGAACTGTTGGAGTTGGAATTGGAGTTGGAGTTGGAGTAGGAGTTGGAGTTACTCTGGAGGTACCTGCAACTTCACCAGTTGCTTGAGCTTTGAGGATTGTTTCAGCCATCTCGGTCATCCAGTCTTGAACCTTTAGAATGGTGGCTACGGTATTGGCATTATTGATTGCGTCTGCCCAATACTTTGCTACTGACTGGATTTCTTGCTCCTTTTGTTGTTGTTGCTTGATATGTTGCTCCTTGCGTGCTTGGAATGCCCTTCTAAAAGCGGCATATTTCTTGATTTCTGACTCAGTTACTGGAGTGTATCGTAACCATGAGTCGTTTGATTCATCTCCGTCAAATCCTTGGAAACGCAGCGAAGTGTCCTTCGGGTCCACGGATCCTTGCATATTTGTGCTCATCGTGCCTAAACCACCTGCTGCGGATGTAAGCAGAGTAGGATTTCTTGAGCTTCCTTGGTCTCCTTGACCCGTAGTCAAGTTTGGCCTCGGCTCAGTTCCGGCTAGGGCGGAAGAAGTGCCCTGCGGTTGGGAAGGTGTTTGAAGTGTTTGGGTTACGTTCAAAAGGATGGAGTGCAACTCCTCAGGAGAAAAGAAATGCAGTCGGGAAGCCCTGGAGACCTTAGGGCGTGCACCCGTGTCATCCTCGTGGGAGTGAACTGGGGGGGGAGTCTCCATGATGTCGTGAATTAGACTCACTTTCCGATTCTGATTGGAAAATGATAGTGGTGTTGAATGGGTCTGCGGCCACCTCAAGGACTACCGGAGCCTTTTGAGAGGCTTCAGTATCGGTCCGGTCACGCATTTGGCCAGAGGTATCGTTTTTCCTTTTCTTAAGGATAACAATTGGTTGCCTATCCTCATCAGAATCACTATTAGGTGTGGTTGCGGTAGGTTTGGTTTTACGTTTCTTGGTGGGTGCGGTTGGTTTGGGAGCATCCTTCTTAGGAGTTCTTTGTTTCTTCTTGGTGGCCAATTACTTTCTTCTTTGAGAAAGATTGGAGAGAGTAGTGGCAGAAGGGACTACGGTACCTTCAGGGTTAATGGTTGCGGATGGATTTTGAAGAGGCGGGGTAGGAGGGTATGGGGCAATACCTTCCGTAGCCTCAATATGATCTGAGACATCAGCAGTCTCAAGACCAAGTGTGGAAAGAATGTGGGTAGGGAGTCTTCGAATTGGTCCAAAATTAGATTGATCAGAGGAGGGATTGTACCTTTTAAGATCCTTGGTGACAAAGAAATTGATGTCACTGCCCATGTCGATTCCTGCATCCGCATGAAGGTCTGAAATGCAGAGTGACCAGAATCTTGCAAAGGTGAGCTCGGTTGGGTTCTCCCTTGGGTTCTCCTTGGGAATGTATTGAAGAAAGTCGTCCCATAGGATCTGCCCGTAGTTTACATCGTGTCCTGTGAATATACTCCACACTAGCTCCAGAAGTTTGAGTCCCATATTGTCTGTGCCTCCGGTTCTGCCAAATAGACTGCGGATGATGAAGTGGCAAACAAATTGCCAGACCGCAGGCAATTGGTTTTTCTTGAATTCGCCAATTCCTTTATTCTTTTTCTGATATCCCATTTGGTAAAGGGCAGAGGTAACGTCCGCCATGGATGGAGAGAAAATCTTGATGGAGGGATGAACAAGGAGGTTTATGGCAGAAAGAAACTTTTCCTTGGACAGAATGACCAAAGAATTATTAACCAGGTTAAGATGAACTTCTTGGGGATTTTCGATTGGGCGATAAGCGGAGAAGGCACATTTGAAAAGGGTGGAGATTGGGACAACATCTGTGAAAGCATCAAAGGGGCCAAATAGGGGATGATTCTTCAGAAACTTAATCATCAGCTTGGTTGGAGCATTGTAAGATGGATGATCTTCGAACACTGCCCTGAAGTTGCTTGAAGCAATCGTGGGAGAGTCTGAACCAGTAGGGTTCACTGATCCTGAAGCCTTGGATTGTTTCTTGGATGCACCGGATTTCACCATAGTAGGATCTTGAGAGAAAGAGTAGAAACAACAGAGTTCTTGAAGGATTTGAGAGGGAAGGTTCAATGTTCAGAAAGTGTAAAGTGATTTTGGGGAAGAAGAAGGGTTTATAAAGGGATGAAATTTTTACCCTAGGTAAAAAGAAAGGATAAGGTAAAACGTCGTTTGGGGGGAATCTTTTGAATCGGAGATTAAATCTCAGCCACATAAAATGAAATGGTTTAAAAAAGATTTTTGAGATTTACCAAAAGATGGTTTGTATTTAATGAAAAGTCAGATGTACATCATCACGTCAGGTGATCGTGGGGTGAGGGGAAAGGAAGTTGTAACGGATGGGATATTCTGGGTAAGCGGAAAAGACAAATTAAGGATGTGATTATGGAAAAACATTCTTTTTGTCATCATACCTATAGGTCTGACACAAGGTTTATTCAGAAAGAGAATGAGACAGTTTCTCAAGGGAATGTTTTTTTTATTTAATGTTTTATTTAATGAAGGATCATTAAATAGCACACAAAGATTCAAGGGTTGATGAAACAGTTGAGAAATTATCAAAGTGATTGCGGATGGAAACTTCATTGCGGATGGAAACTTCATTGCGGATGAGCATATATCATTATGGATGAACAGATGTCATTGCGGATGAACAGATATCATTATGGATGAACAGATGTCATTGCGGATGAACAGATGAATGTCTGCAGTAAGGAACTGAGGAAAGCACTTGTACAAAAATTAGTAATAACAAACAATAAAGACCCATGAGAGATAAATATGATATATGGTTGCGGTACCTAGACTGCAGTACCAAAACCATCTATCATAAGTAACTCTCAGTTAGAACCGCAACGGAGACCAAGGATGGTCTGCGGTATCTAACAACTCAAAAAGAATTGCGGGTCTGGATTCATCATTCCTAACATTTGCAGGAAGGTGTTAAGCTTTGTGGAGTCGAGCGCTTTTGTGAACACATCAGCATTCTCTTCATGGGTATGGACAAAGATGAGTTCAATGTTACCTTTCAAGATGTGGTCTTTGATGAAATGATACCGTAGTTCAATATGCTTAGTCTTGGAGTGCTGAATTGGATTGTGAGAAACAACAATAGCACTTTCAGAGTCACAATAGATTGGTATCCGCAACATTCTGTACCCGTAGTCCATTAGTTGAGTTTTCATCCAAAGGACTTGAGAACAACAGCTGGCTGCGGCCACATACTCAGCTTATGCAGTAGACAGAGAAACACAACTTTGTTTCCTTGAGGACCAGCTGACGAGTCTTCCTCCCAAAAATTGACATCCTCCTGAGGTACTTTTGCGGTCTAATCTGCATCCGGCGTGATCCGCATCTGTGAAACCTTGCAGGCTGAAGTCGTTGCCTGAGAGGTACCATAGACCAAGAGATTTGCTTCCTTTCAGATACCGTAGTATTTGTTTGGCTGCGGCATATGTGACACTTTTGGGTCAGCCTGATATCTTGCACATACACCAGTTGCAAAGACAATGTCTGGTCGGCTTGCGGTGAGGTACATTAGAGAGCCTATGATACCTCTATAAGTCTTGTGATCCACAGATTCGCCGGAGGGATCAGCAGAGATCTTATATCCGAAGGCCATGGGGACCTTAGCCGAAGAACAGTTGTCCATAGAATATTTCTTCAATAATTCAGTGGTGTATTTTTCTTGATGAATGAATATCCCTTGCGGAACTTGTTTCACTTGAAGTCCTAAAAAGAAGTTAATCTCTCTATTCATGCTCATTTTGAACTTGTTGGTCATGAGCTTAGCAAATTCATCCACCATTCCTTGATCAGTTGATCCGAAGATGATATCATCCACATATATTTGTACAAGCATAAGGTAGTCAGCACTTGCTTTTCTAAATAAAGTGGGATCAATTACTCCTCTTTTGTATCCGGACGAGACAAGAAATTTAGAGAGAGTCTCGTACCATGCTCTTGGAGCTTGCTTCAGACCGTAGACTGCTTTTTCAAGTTTGTAGCAGTGGTCAGGGAATTCAATACTTTCAAAGCCTGGAGGTTGCTGAAGATAAACCTCTTCTTTTAATTCCCCATTGAGAAATGCACTTTTAACGTCCGTTTGGTGTGCCTTGACGTTTTTGTGGGCTGCGTATGCTATGAAGATTCGGATGGGTTCCATTCGTGCCACCGGAGCATACGTTTCATCATAGTCAACACCTTCAAGTTGACTATAGCCCTTTGCAACTAGCCTTGCCTTGTTTCTGACTACCGCACCAGATTCATCCAGCTTGTTTTTAAATACCCATCTAGTACCAACAATGGTGTGACCGTGTGGCTTCGGGATGAGCTTCCACACTTTGTTTCTTTTGAATTCTTCTAGCTCTTCTTGCATTGCGGATATCCAATCAGGTTCTAGTAATGCTTCTTTGATCGTTCGGGGCTCAACTGAGGACATAAACGCTGCGTAGTGACAATGATCAGATAAGTCCTTGGAAGATCGAGTCTGGATACCTGCAGATGGGTTGCCAATGATTTGACCTGGTGGGTGGTCCTTCGTCCATACGTGAAGACGAGGTTGTAGATGATCAGCAGCTGCAGTAGAGGGAATATCTTGAATATCATAAGAATCTACGGTTGGAGATGGCAGTTCCCCCTGGACTTGAGAACATCCTACTGAGTCATCTTGGTTTGTTGGAACGAGAATGGAATTTTATTGAGCAGTTGGGAGAGGTTCCCCCTGGATTGCTGCTGGGAGTTCCTCTGGAACCTGAGAAGGTTCCCCCTGGACTGTGGAGGGGAGAGTGATAATCCTTGGATCGGTTCTCGTGTCAATGTTCTCTATCAGTTCATCATCCGAATCCGAAGATACGTTTGATGGTAATGATTCTCTCCGGATAGGAACTTGAGCAGCATCAAGTACTGGAACCTCGACGGTTGTTGCTTGATCCGGAGTAGAGCTTTCCCCCTCAACCGGAGAGGTGAAAGTATTGAGAGATGCTACTTCAGATAGAGATGGTCCAGAAACATCAGTGTGTTGTTGTTTCCAACAGGGAGTTTTCTTTTTCTTGGATGTGAAGACACAAAGATTAATGGGCTTATTATTCATGAAGAAAGTGGAGAATTTCTTTTGAAGACTTTTTCCCAGCACTTTTTCTCATCATAAGAGGTATTATCTTCATATCTCTCAATTATAAAATTGTTGTTGTGGATCTTTGATTTGAAGAAATTGGACGTATTATTTGTTTGCAAAAAGTCAGTTGTCCTTGTTACTCTTTTGGGTAAAGAGTATTCCACTATTTGCTCCCTCAAAAAGACAAAAACCATGTGACATTGTCCTTTCCCATCACCTTTTGTCCCCTAAAAACCCCCTGCACACTCTTCCTTTTGCATTCCCAAGACCACATGTTGACTTAAAATGCATTATAAAAAGATTCCCTTATTAAAATATGAATAAATGGCCTTTGCGGTACCATTTTTCATGAAAAAATAGCATTTTTCGTCACCTGTTCAGCCCTTTCCGGACCCCCGAACCGCAGCCAAAAACTGCCTACTGGAGTCCCCTTCGAAGCCTACCCGCAGCCCTTCTCAGCCCCTGATCCGAAGTCCCTACCCGCAGCCTCTTTGTCCGCAACCGAGAGACCGAACCCTATTCCTTACCTGCTGACCGCGGTTGCGGTACCTGCCTGCTGACCGAATTCCTTCTTCTCGGACCGAGGTCCTCGCACCGCAGGCGCTCCACCGCAGTTCGGTTCGGACCGCATGCGTCTTTCTCCATCTCGGACCGCAGCTCGCTTCCTCTTGCCTCCTCGCCTACCGCAGTCAGCCTAGCCACTTCGTCCACCGCACTCAATACCATCCATCCGCAGCCCACCATCCGCACCCAACCCTTCCCACCGCAACCACCTCCCACCCAAGCCACCCACTCTCATCCGCAACCACCCTAGACCCTGTTGGAAACATTCAGACTCTGCGTCCCATCAAACTCTGGTGGCTTCGTGTTGCTGAACTCCCAAAATAGCAACGAGTCACCCCCCTGAGGTCTAGCAGCAGCCACAACAGTAGTAGCTGCAGCAGCCGCAGCCTCAGTAACCGTTGTGTATCTCTCGTCAAACGTCTCAATCAAAGTGGTCTTGATAGACCCAAACATCTCCGGAATCTCTGCGCGGATAGCCGCAACCACCTCATCGTGGATCATCTGACGAAGCTCCTTGTCACTCACACCGCTGGTCCCTGGTCTGGGGCGCTTTCCAACCATGATGCCTCTGAAATACAACATAAGGAATATTAGAGACTCGCTCGAGCATACTCGCACTCGATAACTCAACCCTACTTTCTCCTTAGTACCCTAAGGATTCTTACTTGGACTGCACACTGATCCGGTGTTTTCAGTAGTACGTGCCCTTATACTACCGTCCACACCGCATCAGTATTCATCCCAAGTCCTCCTCCTAGGATCCCAGATCACAAGTACTCTAATCTCGCTATGCATAGGCTACTCTCCAGCAGACCTCTCATAAGCTCCTCGCTGCTACCTACTCACTCTCAAGCATCTCATAGTAGCAGAAATCCCCTAGGCTAAGGCATCACAAATCAGGCCATTCTAGTCCTAGAATGAATACCTAGCCTACTCTAGCATGCATAACATATCATATCATATCTCATAACACATAATGTAAAGGTATTTTGGGAAATCACCGTTCGGGCGCTGGCTGATCGTACACACTGCTCCGCTCTGCTCGTCTCAAAAGCTTTTACCCTTTTTAGAAAAATTGTTTTTATTGTGAAAAATTTCTCAAATCCTCAGTTTGAGTTCAGATATGCCCGAAGGTGCATCCGAATCCCTCAAACCAAGGCTCTGATACCAACTTGTAACAACGTAAATTTGCCAAACAATTTTTCACTTTAAAAATATAATTTCATTTATAATATTATCAAATCTCAATGTATCACATGACAACTCCACAAAACGAATCCCAAGATCACAATACATAAAAACTCCGCTAGTATGTATAGATCATGTCGACGCCTTCCCGTGATCTTCACTGGTACCTGAAACACATAACACACAACACGGTAAGCATGAATGCTTAGTGAGTTCCCCAAAATACCACATACAACACATACGCCACTCGAGGCTATAGTACGACCCTTCGGTCGATGTGTCTCAGCAGGACCCTCCAGTCCCGTAGCTCGTTGGACCCTCTGGTCCGGTCTTAGCTCATTGGACCCTTCGGTCCGGTCTATATCGTTGGACCCTCCGGTCCGGTCTATACAACACATAGCATACATATAACAAATGCACATAATCTCATACATACACATAGCACACAAGACCCTCCGGTCTACACATGGATACCACTCTAGGTAATGTATAGTGAGAAGACTCACCTCGAATGAAGTCGGATAAACTCTCGTGCTCGACGTCTCGACCTAGCCTCCTCCTATCATCCGAAAACATTCCTGATCGAAACCCTCTCATAGTCTCATATCTAAAGATTGGGTAGAAGGCCATTCTACCCCTCCGTGAACTCTCTTGAATCAGCTTAACCAAAACCCTAAGGTCAACCGAAGTCAACGGTCAAACTTTGACGCGACTCGTCGAGTGCACATGGGCGACTCGGCAAGTCCATGCGGATCCTATGACTCCTTCTAGTCTCACTTGGCACGTCGAGTCATCCCTTCACTCGACGGGTTACTCCTGTCACGAATCGCGGGGCAACCCCGACTCGACTCGTCGAGTCCACTTATGAACTCAGCGAGTTGCTTCCATGGCAACACTCAAATGACCTTCTGAGGTTAGATCTGCTTCTCTAACCTATAGATCTGACCTTCCCAAACACGATAATCACGTAAAGGTTCAGTCTTGACGTACATGCAACGCAAACAAGGCTTTCCTTGGTGAAATGGCTTCTAAAATGGCAACATAGTCTCATTCCCCCCATGAACCAACATAAAGTAGAATGGATAAGGCCCTCTGGACCTCTAGACGTCCAGATCCAGAGTTTAACACTCAAAGGGACAACATACTCAACAAATCAAGCCAATAAAGGGTATAGAAAACCCTAAAATTCAAGGATCTTAAACCAAACAGAGAAAGGATCGATTTGCTACCTCAACACTGTAGATCC
This sequence comes from Lactuca virosa, assembly GCF_052849685.1. NCBI lineage: Eukaryota > Viridiplantae > Streptophyta > Magnoliopsida > Asterales > Asteraceae > Lactuca > Lactuca virosa. The sequence goes on from NC_136434.1 coordinate 272,490,429, forward strand.
AAGCTTGAAAACCACATATTAGCAACCCTCTTGACCTCCTCTAGCTGGAAACACCTTCTTCTTTGCAAAACAACACCAAAAAGGATTAAAATGGCTTGCTCTCTCACACAACTCGCTCAAGCTCTCTAGGGTTTCTCTCTCTGGATTGGTAGCCGCAAATGAGGGCTATAAGGACCCTTAAATAGTACACATGCCCAAAGATTTAGGGTTTCTTCCGTCAGCACGGACTTGTCGAGTCCATTCATTAATCCAGTCAGCAAAATCGCGATCCTACTCGACGAGTCTAGATGTCGACTCGTCGAGTCCCTCTCTTTAACTCAACATAAATGAATAACATAGAATACATGGGATCCGGATGTTACAAATTATGTCAGCACGATAGGTTATAAGCCTCCAGTCGTGTGCTAGTGATAAACTACTGGTTTTATTCTTGATTAGTTCTTGAAACTCTTTCAAGATCTTTTAAGACTCCCACTGTCCTCTTGACATATAAGAATCTCTTGCCAAGAACCATTCCTTGACAAGAAACCCCTTCACATAATTGGCCTTAGTTAGTGTTTGTTTTATCGAAAACATCAAAACTTACCAATTTCAAATGTACAAGTGTAGAAAACATTTTACTCTACATTTGACAAGTGTTATAAACCTTCGATAAGTTATGTCACTCAAGTTACAATCTTGGATTATCACTCTAAGAATTGTTTTGGAACGAAGTATGACTCATCTTCTTGATTTAACCACTTCAACAATTCATGACTCCTCTTCTTAGCCATAAGAATGCACTATGATGTCCTTAGAGAATGAATTGTGATATGGTTTAATGATCATTAAGATTATCATAAAACATGATACTAAAGTACTCTCCCATCTTTTCAGATTTGAGTAACTTTTATCTTTCTGCCTAATTTGATTCTTCTCATCCGTCCTACCATACACTGAAACTTTTCCAATGTTTCAGAATTACACTTAAACTTGTAAGTGTAACCATATTTACTACCTTTTAGTAAATCATGAAGAATAGCCTTTTCGTTCCTTGTGGTGGACCTAACCAGCGCACAACCAAGTGTACCCGATCCCTTTGTCCTTCACTTGTGTGACAACCCGAAATTTCTATCTTGTACAACCGTGCAATTCAATCAAAGTCAGACTCGTTTCCGCTATCTTTTAGCATTGTTTAGAGTCAGTTTGAGTGTTCTAAGCCTAGTACCTTTAAAGTTAGGGTTTAGAAATGAGTTCCCTAAGTTCACCACTTTTCAAAAGGGCCAAACACTCCTTCATGAGGAGTGTACGACCGTACCCAAGGGTGTACGGCCGTACACACCCTCCTGGCCGTACACTCTCACATATATATGTGGGACTTAGCCATTTTTAAACACTTTTCACTCCTTCAAGCCAAGAAATTGATTCTCTCTCAACTATCATCTGGTTTTTCGTCTGGATCTTCAAAATGTAAGTGTTACTTCCTTTGATTAGTTGATTCATTACACTTTCTAGTGAAAATCCATGATTTCATCCATGAAATTACTTATTTTGGTTAGATCTTCAAGAACACCAAGAACACTAAGAACACACACTAGTTCTTGGACCTTAAACACCCCTAAAGGCTTTTAATTCGTAAGTATCTCTCCCATCTTCTAGTTAGGCTTGTGAATCACTCCTTTTCTAGCCTTAAAACATCATATAATGCATGAACACAAAGAGTGTACGACCGTACACCCTTCATATGGCCGTACTGTGACATCCCCATTTTCACGGCCAGAAAAGACCGATTTTGTTTATGCTTTATAAAAATCAGAGTACTTCTTTTAATAAAAATGTTGCGGAATTTGTTCCCAGAAAAACATGATAAATATATTATCAAAACATTTCCGATGATATCACTCTTAAAATATCTTCCGATAGGTATCATTCAATATCGTAAGCCTTCTCATTTCCTCCATTTGCTCAGTCTGCTATGAGTCCTTATCATGACATTCTATACACCAAAGCAGGCGTTCGGTGTATTGAGACGAGAATATAGATAGAGGAATATTTAGACGCGTATTCCTCCTTATTACTCCAAAAAGTTACATGCCAGTTCTAATATCGTAATTAAACGTTTAGAAACCTGAGCACATAAAGTTTCCACATCCGTTCGGCAATAGACCATAGATCCGATCAAACGATAGCATCATAAAGCATCACAAATCATTTAGCACATAAAAGCAATTTAGACATCTTCCCTAAATGATCTAGTGCCCGTGTCTATTCAGGTGTACTTCCTAAAATATATTAGACACACTCCTCACGATCATCGCTTAGCATTCTAAGTTTAATTCTAAAAATAAATCCTTATTCCTAGTTCGCTTAAACTAATGCTCTGATACCAACTGTGACATCCCCATTTTCACGACTAGAAAAGACCGATTTTGTTTATGCTTTATAAAAACCAGACTACTTCTTTTAATAAAAATGTTGCGGAATTTGTTCCCGAAAAAAATGATAAATATATTATCAAAGCATTTTCGAATAAATGTATTTTTATTCATTTTAAAACATTTGGGATGTCATCGTCAAATACAGAAACATAAACATAAACAGAACTTCCATTCATTTACACTAGTGATCTACATCTCTTTTAAATCTCTCAGTGTAATGTAACCTCATATCGACACCTGTGATACAAATAAACTGAGTAGGTCAGGTTGGGAAACCTAGTGAGTACATAAGGTTTTCAACCCACAATAATATAATTATTATGTTTAATTATCAAACAATTAACCCAATTACCCATCCCCATTATCTTCTTTACTCTTAAGGATCTACCCTAAGAATCAGCTATTTCTCGTTCATTTATTCCAAGGATTATCCTAAGGAATAGGCACGAAATCCATCGTTGCCAGGGTTTACTCAACAGGCACTAAATCCATAGTTGCCAAGGTTTGCTCATCAGGCACTAAATCCATAGCTGCCAGGGTTATCTCATTTATCGACAGTATCGTTTCCGAGAATCCACTCGCAATACATGTCAATGGGTTTTTATCTCGTTTATCGACCGTATCGTTTCCGAGAATCCACTCGTAATACATGTCAATGGGTTTTTAGAGTACAGCTGGTGAATACACAGTTCAAATAATACCTACAGGTTGCGAGCCTGCTAGTGCTCTACTGGACTGTCTAGAATAGTCCGTGGTTGTCATCCATACTCTGCTAGATGACGGGGCCAACACTTGGATCAAAGGCTTCTCTCATGGTTCACATCTCACCGTTATCTCATGGTCTATATCACCTCTCATCGTTTTGTTTTTGTCACACATCAACTATTTCATCTACCCATGTTTTACCCAACACATTTTGTAGATGTAAAATACATATATAGTTTAAATCATTTAAAACTTGTATAAAAGTCTTTCACCCAGCATAGACGAAAAGTATACAGACAATATGCACACATAGCATGTAATTTATATTAAATACTTCATATCGATGTGTAAGATGAAAGTAACTATGCACTCACCTGATAAGGTGGTGACTCGACACTCGGACAGCACTTCGTTATCTCAAAACAATTTCCCTCGGACAAAACCTAGTATAATTACCACTAGGGTTTAGTCTTATATTCACCGAGACTAAATAATAGTATAACTATTATTACTATTATATAATCGTTAAATAATACTCTTCACCCACTATGTGTAGACAGGGGCCAGACATGAAACACCGGAGGGCAGGATCATTTTGGCGTATAGCACTTCTGAATCCAGCAACCCAAGCGGCCCTCCAAACCAGATTCCCCGTACTACGAGTGATTAAAAAGATATTATAATGACTCTTATAATACTCATAATAATAGCCCAAATAATTATTATAAGGTCCTAATAACATTACTATATTAAAACATCAGCTATACTAAAGATAGGGTAGGTATAGCTCACTTACAGCGGGTTTCCTTGGAAACCGGGCTCCGCCGGAGCAGAGTTTCTGAGCCGGAGGCTCTTCTCTTCGGAGCCGGCAGGTGCTCCGGGGCTTCCGCCTCATGCTAGGGGGTTCCCTAGGCTTTTCAGGGGGTTTTAGGGCTTAGAGAGAGAGTATAGAGAGAGGAATGAAGGGTTAAGGTGTGAGGAATGAAGGAGAGGGGAGTTTCTATTTATAGGAGGCTGGAGGAAGGTTCACGTCGTGAATTTTTGATATTCACGTCGTGAGCCAGGCTGGCTACAGCCAGCCACAGCCTGGTGCTGACACGTGGCATCGCACATAGGGTAGAAATCAGCCGATTTTAAAAAAATTCATAACTTTCGCATACAAGCTCCATTTTTGACGTTCTTTTTTCCACGCGTAGGTAAAAATAAGATCTACAACTTTTGTTTAGACTCCGTCGGCTAGTTCTATACCGATCTTAAATTTAACAGTACGAGGAGATTAGACTGTTAAATGACCGCGAAGAATTCGTAACTCCTTTATACGGACTCCCTTTTCGTCTGCCTTTTCACCGTTGAGTTCCTATTAATAAGATCTTCAACTCTCATTAAGGTCGTGTAGGCCAAAACCGCTCGAACTAGAATTCGAGTTTCGGGCCGTACACTACTAAGCCGAAACTTCGAAAAAAGCATAACTTCCTCATACGAAGTCAGATTTGGGCGTTCTTTTTATGGACGCTCTCGGTTTAACGTATACTACAACTTTGGTTTATATTACTAAGGCCAAAAAGTCCTCTATCGTAAATTCACTATTTTATGTTTCCCGGTGCCGTGCCGGTTCTGTCGCGAAACTTCGATGGGTCATAACTTCTTCGTTATAACTCGGATTTCGGCGTTCTTTATATGTACAGAACCCTTGAGAAATATTCTACAACTTGGTTAAGATTATTAATTCTAAATAATCTTTTGTCGAAAAGTCGTTTTCGACCCCTATTATCTCTAAATTGACTAGCCCGGATCTACGGGCGTTACACGTACACCCCTTGTTTAGTGCATATTTGGCCAAAAACTCATGTTATATTCCAACACAAGATCAAGAACACTTAGAGGATGCAATATAGAGCCTTGGACCACATGTTTTGGCAAATTCTTCAAGGAGTGTACGGCCGTACACTCCATGGCTGTACACACCGGGTCGTACACACAAGTGGCCGTACACCACTTGGCCGTACACACACTTGTGTGACCGTACACCCATTATATGCAATCCTTTGTACTTCTAACACTTCAATCTAAGTGTTTCTTAGTTCCTAGGGTGGTTTCCTTTCATAATTAGTTGTATAAACACTAATTATATACATATATGTGTCATTATATGCTTATTAGGATCCGTTTGTGCTCGAGGCTTCACTTGACACTCATCATCCTTTTATCGATCTTTCATTCGTATCACTCAATGCAGGTGAGTTCATACCCCTTAACTTATCTTTTAAATGATTTTAAATGCTTTTATGGGGGGGGTATAATTAGAAACATTATAGTTATTATATCAATCGAATGTGATTAATAACTATCAAACAAGTGGATTTCTTATATTTCAAAACTGTGTTATCAAACAAACCGCTTCAAATCATTTTATAAACTCTTTTACATGTTAAATTCTTTATTAAACTCTTTTAAACTAATATATTGTTCAAATCATGTCTATATGGATATAGTTATATAAGTAAGATTGAAAGGGCTTAGGACCGATAACTCGCCTTATTTCTTGTTCCTTGTTTGGTTGTGGACTTAGGGTATTCGGTTGTTTGTCCGAATGTCGTTTGAATCTTAGTTATGTATTATGTATATGTATATAGATATAAAAGTTCTTTCTTTCAGTTCAATACCTTTCGGTAGCAAAGGTGTTCAAACATAAACATTCATTCAAACAACTTTACTAGTAAACTATAATAGGTATAGTTTAGCAAGTCACTACTAACTATTTCTAGAACAATGAAACATACAAGAGTCAGTTCATACATGAGTCAGTTCAAACATACTAAATACTAGAGACAGAGAGAACATACTACATAGTAGAACAGAGAGAACATACTATATACTAGAAAAAAGAGAACATACTATATACCAGAGACAGAGAGAACATACTATGCTAATACAAAAACAAGATAAAATTTATGTGAGACACTACTTAATGACTCGGCAATATACTGTCGTGTGACGTTTTGTAACCAGAGTCTCCTGAAGGGAGAGCGTGAATTTGTGTATAGATCTATACGGGATAGACCATCCTACACCTTGCTGCTAGCTACAGTGGGACCTGCAGGTCTACGGGTGACGAATGTCATACCATTTCGGCGTCTCGAACGTCGTGTCTTAGTAGTCAATCAAGTATGGTTATAATATTATCACATTTTACCTTAATTAAACAAACAAGTTTAAGGTAGTTAGTACATTGGTAGTTACTTAGATAAAACCACAGTACATCTTTATTTCTCCCATTTCATTCACATTGTGATCTTCTCACATAAACGCTAATGAAAACTATATTTTGTTAATGATAGTCATACTTTGGGAAAATAATCACTTTTACAAAAGAACAAACATAAAGAACAGTTGGGTCTTGGTAGAAGACTACTTTAGTAGAAAATATTGGATTTTCTAGGAAGTTTACAAACATTTACATTCAAACACTTACAAACTTTTACATCAAATAGTTACAAACACTTTATTCAAACTTATACAAACAAAGACATTAAATACTTATGAACTCACCAGCTTTAATGCTAATCTACGCTTTCAAAATAACTTGTATTCTCAGGTCACCAGTAGACAGGTACCGATGACCAGGTTTTGAGAAGACGGAGCTTTCAAGACTCGTCTTTATTTTGATTATTCATTTTTGGTGTCTTATGAACTATCTACAGAACACACTTGTATTAAAATTATATTATTAATGCAATGGATGATGTTGTTGCTTGTTTACTATTATGCGTTGTTGTGATGCTGTACATGACGTCCTCCGCCCCCAAACGTTTCTGCCGTTCTGGTTTGGGGGTGTGACAGATTGGTATCAGAGCATTGTTTATAGTGAATTGAGTATATCAAACCATAAAAGATATACAACTATAAACACAACGAGATTAAAATACTCTGACCAAGAGTTTGTACTTTTAAATAATAAAATATTTAACCCAAGTATACACACCTGCATTCATACTAAAATCAGTGTCACTCGGACAGAACAAAAGTATTGCGATTGTTGGACAGCACAAGTAGGCTTGGGGACATATAATTAGATCTGGGAGCGATATAGCCTGATCAACTATATCTTTCCGAGAAGTGATTGCATGTGCCTAGAAATGGTTGTGGTGTTGCAGCAAGTCTAAAAACTTACCAACACTACTACAATGAAAACATTAGAACAGAACATAAACTTAAAATACTATAGGAGTATTTTGTGTTACTATAATTACTTATGTGCAAACTAAAAGGATCTTTATTAGTATGTCAATAGTTGCTGAGTGGATACGCTAAAGTTATATATGACTAGGGTGTCATAGACTTAGAATTTGTGATCTTTGCTTTACTTCCTGTTCCTTGTTTGGTTGTGGACTTAAATTAGGATCACTTGTTCGAAGTTCTATCCTATTTTGGTTAGATATGACAGGTATGCACTACACAAATGTTGGAGTAACTGGTAAGGATCATCTTATAATTATCTTAATTAGTACGCCTATTAATTATTTCTTTTACCCCCATTCTCGCGTAGATAACATGGCTGTATTCAATCTCCCCGAAGACTTGTACTTTCCCAACCAAGGTAACGGTGGATAGCTCGACGATGAGCCAGAAGAGGAACCTGCAATTCCATTGGATGATGACTTCGTAGAGAACTTCCCGGAGGATTTTGACTCCGAGCCAGAAGTGAACGATCTACCCCTGGTAGCTCCAAATCCAAATCCTAACCCTCGTCCAGCTTTTGAAGGCCCGCCGCCTCTGTGGGTGGAAAGTTTGGAAACATGGAGTCAGGAACAGGGTCAACCCATGCCATACAACGGAGACAAAATTTTCTACAACGTGAGCGAAGGAGGCTCAACGGACAGAGTCCTGCCTATTCTGGTCCGCAGGGTTGGTCGTAATGAAATACAGGGTAGGACAGCCCTCAACCGAATCATGTAGGTTGATGCGAATGCGGGAGTGAATACTGTCCGCATTCGTCATCTGGAAGATGCTCGTAGGAAAGCTGCGAGAGACAATGAGGCTCTACTGCAAGAACTAGCTGTGACTCGAGCTGAGGTCATAGAGCACTGCGTACGCCAACGAGTGTATGAGCGACACCTTCTTGATATGGAGCGCCAGCTGGCTGATTTAAGGGTTCGCCCAAGGGGTTCCCATCACCAGTAGGAGACGCTCTGCTCATCCTTTCTTTTGGTTAAAGGAATAGCCTTCTTATCTATGCTGTAAGTCGCACTTTTCCCTGTAAATTCTTGTTTATCTTAAGACCTTGAAATTTTAGTCTATTAGGTCTTTTTCTGTCAAAATTTCTTATTCTAGTTTGATGTAAGACCTACTCCTAGGTCATTTTCCCGAACTTCTTACATGGGATATTTAATCTCATGGGAAATCTTTATCCAATATTTTTGACGGATATTTAATCTCATGGGAAATCTTTATCCAACTGCTTTCATCCTTCTATTACTAGATCTCTATTTCAATCATACTCTCATCTATCTGTTGGGCTATGGAGAGTTAGTCCACGATTCACTCTCATTTCTCCCAATCAAATGCTTATCAATATTTTCATTTCTTTTAAACTTATAGCTACAAGATGCCTCCCCGTCGATCAGCGAGACGCACTACTCCGATAACTCCAATGCAACAACCACGACCACCTCCTCAACAATACAATCCGCCAGCAATCCAAGTTACGGTAAATGCGGCAGTTACAGCAGCTCTAGCACAATTCACCACTACCGGTACTAGTGGGAGTGGAACTAATGTGCATTCCACTCATGGTGATGCTCTAGTGCGCTCTAGGGAGTGTTCATACAAGGACTTCACCAGCTGAAAACCCAAGAACTTCAATGGGACTGGCGGGATCATTGCCCTCTCGCAATGGTTCGAGAAGACGGAATCGATCTTTGAGATCTGTTCCTGTCCGGAAGGGAGCAAAGTAAAATTTGCTGCCTGCACCTTCGCGGACCGAGCCCTGACATGATGGAATAGCCATGTCAAGTCACTAACTCTTATAGTGGCAAATGCTATGGGCTGGGAAGCTCTTAAGGAGCTCATGATCCAAGAATATTGCCCGAGGGGCGAAGTTCAGAAACTGGAGCAGGAACTATGGAGCCTAACCATGAAGGGCTCCGACATAGTCTCCCACACTGCCAGATTCAGTGGCCTGGTAGCGTTGTGTCCGGGAATGGTCCCATCTAAAGCCAAGAAGGTGGAGAGGTATATATGGGGGATGGTGCTTCCATTTCAGGGGAATGTCCTAGCTTCAAACCCCACTACCTTTGACAGTGCCAAACGATTGGCAAAGCGACTCATTGACCATGGAGTCCGCACCCCGTCAATAACAACAACCCTAGCCATCTCAAAACCCTCGAAGGCCGCTGACAATAAGCAGAAGTTCTGGGATAACAAGAAGAAGAATGTGGCGCAGAACGCTGCCAAGAAGCAGCAAGTCGTGGCTGTTCATGCTGCCATAACGCCTACTGCTACTGCGCCGATAAAGCAGTATGATGGAAGCTTGCATAAGTGCAACAAATGCAGCTTCCACCATACCAGAGCCTGCAGGGAAATGCAGTGCTCTAACTGCAACAGGAAAGGGCACACTGCCCGTTTCTGCAAGGCTCCGGCAAGGCCAATCACCCAAGTCCCCGGCGTTGGTGTGGGCCAGGCTTGCTACGGATGTGGCGAGGTGGGCCACTACAAAAGGAACTTTTAGAAGGCAGGGAATGTCGGCGGAGTGGCAAGAGTTTTGGCCATAAGCCACAAGGAAGCAGTTGCCAACCCTACAGTGGTCACTGGTACGTTTCTCGTCGATAACTCATATGCATGCATACTGTTTGATAGTGGAGAAGAGAGGAATTTCTTGAACCAGAAATTTGCTCACTTGCTTAAACAAAAATCACGTGCACTTAAAGAACCGTTCACTATAGAAATGGCTAACGGAAAGACAGAGAGTACTAGCTGCATATACATAGGATGTACACTAACTCTAGATAGCCATTCATTTCCAATCGACCTCATGCCGGTCTCAATTAAATGTTTCGACGTCATAATCGGCATGGATTGGTTGAGTTCTCATAATGCCAACATCATGTGTTACGAGAAGGCCGTTCGCCTTAATCTACCGTCTAGCGAAACTCTAATTATCTATGGCGACAAACCCGACACGAACCTTCGTATCATCTCGAGCATACAAGCCCAGAAGTACTTACGAAAGGAATGTCGTGCATTCCTTGCTCATGTAGTCGATGTGAGCCAAGAGACGAAAGACATAAAGAACATTCCAGTAGTACGTGACTTTCCCGACATCTTTCCAGAAGAACTCCTAGGATTACCTCCACAACGTCAAGTCGAGTTCAGAATCGACTTAGTTCCAGGGGCTACCCCAGTAGCCAAATCGCCCTATCGTCTAGCACCAGCTGAGATGCAGGAGGTATCCGGTCAACTTAACGAACTACTCATCAAGGACTTTATTAGACCCAGCTTCTCACCCTGGGGAGCACCGGTCTTTTTCGTCAAGAAGAAAGACGGATCGTTCCGTATGTGCATCGACTACAGAGAGTTGAACAAACTGACTGTCAAGGATCGTTATCCTCTGCCTCACATAGACGATTTGTTTGACCAAATTCAAGGGGTGAACTACTTTTAAAAGATAGATTTGAGATCCGGGTATCACCAGTTACGAGTGTTAGAGGAGGATGTTCCGAAGACAGCCTTCCGAACTCGTTATGGACACTACGAGTTTGTAGTGATGCCGTTCGGATTGACCAATGCGCCCGTAGTATTCATGGACTTAATGAATAGGGTGTGTCGTCCTTACTTGGATCAGTTTTTCATTGTATTCATCGATGACATACTTATCTACTCTCGTAGTAAGGAGGAGCATAGTCAACATCTACGTCAGGTCTTGGAAACGCTGCGATCAGAGAAGTTTTATGCGAAGTCCTCTAAATGCGAATTTTCGATTCGGAGAGTCGAGTTCTTGGGTCACGTAGTTAGCGAAGAGGGAATTCACGTGAACCCTTCCAAAATCAAAGCCATTGAGAACTGGTCAGCGCCGAAGAAGCCTACATAAATTCGTCAATTTCTAGGCCTCGCTGGCTACTATCGCAGGTTTATTCAGAATTTCTGTCGGATTGCGAAACCACTTACAACATTGACCCAGAAGGGCGTGGCATTTGACTGGGTAGAGAAGCAAGAGAAAGCGTTCCAAACGCTGAAGCGAGCCTTATGCACCGCACCGATACTATCCCTCCTAGAAGGGATAGAAGACTTCGTGGTTTATTGCGATGCATCCAACCAATGGCTTGGCTGTGTTCTCATGCAATGAGGTAAGGTCATCGTCTATGCCTCAAGACAGCTAAAGACACACGAGGTCAACTGCACCATACATGATCTTGAGTTAGGAGCAGTAGTGTTTGCTCTGAAGATCTGGAGACACTACTTGTACGCTACAAAAAGCACTATCTTTACAGACCACAAGAGCCTTCAACATATATTCGACCAGAAGGAGCTCAATATGAGACAACGACGGTGGGTTGAGCTACTCAGTGACTACGAATGTGAAATTCGTTATCATCCTAGTAAAGCCAACGTAGTAGCTGAAGCCCTAAGTCGGAAAGAATACTTTGGTCGTAGAGTCAAATCATTGACTATAACTTTCCATTCACATCTGTCCACACAAATTAAGGAGGCTCAGCTAGAAGCCTTGAAACCTGAAAATGTGGCGGGTGAATCCCTGAGAGGGATGGATAAGAACTTGGTAGTCAAGGGTGGCGGAGCCTTATATCTCATGGATCGGATCTGGACACCGAAACACGGTGGTCTCAGAGACTTAGTCATGACCAAAGCTCACAACACTCGATATTCCGTCCACCCAGGTTCAGATAAGATGTATCTGGATCTTAAAAATTTATACTGGTGGCCTAACATGAAAGCAGAGATTGATACCTTCGTGAGCAAGTGCCTTACTTGCGCCAAGGTTAAGGTCGAATACCAGAAACCATCAGGTTTACTTCAGCAACCGGAGATACCTGAATGGAAGTGGGAGCGGATCGCAATGGACTTCATAACCAAGTTTCCCAAGACAACGGGTGGTCTCGATACCATATGGGTGATCGTAGACAGGTTAACAAAGTCCGCACACTTCCTGCCTATCAAGGAAACTGACAAGATGGAGAAACTAACAAGAACATACATTAGGGAGATCGTACGACTACATGGTGTTCCCATATCCATTATCTATGATAGAGATACTAGATTCACATCAAGGTTCTGGTAGTCGCTACAAAGTTCCATTGGAACTAGGCTGGACATGAGTACAGCCTACCATCCGCAAACTGACGGGAAAAGTGAGAGAACTATTCAAACTTTAGAAGATATGTTGCGAGCCTGCGTGATAGACTTTGGGAAGGCATGGGATACTCATTTACTCCTTGTCGAGTTTTCCTACAACAGTAGTTATCACACGAGCATAAAAGCTACTCTATTCGAAGCCCTCTATGGCCGTAAGTGCAGATCCCCTATGTGCTGGGTTGAGGTGGGCGACACACAGTTAGCTAAAGGATGAGTTCCTGACAGCACTCTCACAGGTCCGGAAATCATTCGGGAAACGATAGAGAAGATCGATCAAATTCGTGAGCGATTGAAAGCCTCTAGAGACCGACAGAAAAGCTACGCAGACAAGAGAAGGAAATCTTTGGAATTCCAGGTGGGCGACCATGTTCTATTAAAGGTCTCACCCTGGAAGGGCTTGATACTCTTCGGAAAGCGTGGAAAGCAAAATCCAAGATACGTAGGGCCTTTCGAGATTATCGCTAGAATCGGCCCTATAGCTTACAAACTCCAACTACCTCGCGAACTCAGTAACGTACATTCTACTTTCCACGTATCGAACTTAAAAAAATGTTTGTCCGACGAGACTCTTGTAACCCCACTCGACGATATCGAGATCAACGAGATCCTTAACTTCGTGGAAGAACCAGTAGAAATCATGGACCGAGAGGTCAAGCAGACGAAACAAAGTCGTATCCCGATAGTGAAGGTTCGCTAGAACGCCAAGCGAGGACCTGAATTCACTTAGGAACGTGAGGATCAACTGAAACTGAAATATCCTCATCTTTTTACTTAGTTATTTGTAATAGCTCAATTGTTTAAACTCTAATTTCGGGACGAAATTCTCTCTAACGGGGGGATGATGTGACAACCCGAAATTTCTATCTTGTACAACCGTGAAATTCAATCAAAGTCATACTCGTTTTTGCTATCTTTTAGCATTGTTTAGAGTCAGTTTGACTGTTGTAAGCCTAGTACCTTCAAAGTTAGGGTTTAGAAATGAGTTCCCTAAGTTCACCACTTTTCAAAAGGGCCAAACACTCCTTCATGAGGAGTGTACAGCCGTACACATGGGTGTACGGCCGTACACCCCCTTCCTGGCCGTACACTCTCACATATATATGTCGAACTTAGCCATTTTCAATCACTTTTCACTCCTTCAAGCCAAGAAATCGATTCTCTCTCAACTATCATCGGGTTTTTCATCTGGATCTTCAAAATGTAAGTGTTGCTTCCTTTGATTAGTTGATTCATTACACTATCTAGTGAAAATCCATGATTTCATCCATGAAATTACTTCTTTTGGTTAGATCTTCAAGAACACCAAGAACATACACTAGTTCTTGGACCTTAAACACCCCTAAAGGCTTCTAATTCGTAAGTATCTCTTCCATCTTCTAGTTAGGCTTGTGAATCACTCCTTTTCTAGCCTTAAAACGTCATATAACACATGAACACAAAGAGTGTGCGGCCGTACACCCTTCATATGGCCGTACACCCCTTGTTTAGTGCATATTTGGCCTAAAACTCATGTTATATTCCAACACAAGATCAAGAACACTTAGAGGATGCCAGATAGAGCCTTGAACGACACTTTTTGGCAAATTCTTCAAGGAGTGTATGGCCGTACACTCCATGGCCGTACACACCTGGCCGTACACACAAGTGGCCGTACACCACTTGGCCGTACACACACTTGTGTGGTCGTACACCCATTATATGCAATCCTTTGTACTTCTAACACTTCAATCTAAGTGTTTCTTAGTTCCTAGGGTTGTTTCCTCTCATGTGTAGTTGTATAAACACTATTTATATACATATATGTGTCATTATATGCTTATTAGGATCCGTTTGTGCTCGAGGCTTCACTTGACACTCATCATTCTTTTATCGATCTTTCATTTGTATCACTCACTGCAGGTGAGTTCATACCCCTTAACATATCTTTTAAATGATTTTAATTGCTTTTATGGGGGGGATACAAGTAGAAACATTATTGTTATTATATCAATCGCATGTGATTAATAACTATCAAACAAGTGGATTTCTTATATTTTAGAACCGTGTTATCAAACAAACTGCTTCAAATCGTTTTATAAACTCTTTTACATGTTAAATTCTTTATTAAACTCTTTTAAACTCATATATTGATCAAATCATGTCTATATGGATATAGTTATATAAGTAAGATTGAAAGGGCTTAGGACTGATAACTCGCCTTATATCCTGTTCCTTGTTTGGTTGTGGACTTAAGGTATTCGGTTGTTTGTCCGAATGTCGTTTGAATCTTAGTTATATATTATGTATATGTATATAGATATAAAAGTTCTTTCTTTCAGTTCAATACCTTTGGGTAGAAAAGGTGTTCAAACATAAACAGTCATTCAAACAACTTTACTAGTAAACTATAATAGGTATAGTTTAACAATTAACTACATACTATTTCTAGAACAATGAAACATACAAGAGTCAGTTCATACATGAGTCAGTTTAAACATACTAAATACTAGAGACAGAAAAGAACATACTACATACTAGAACAGAGAGAACATACTATATACTAGAACAGAGAGAACATACTATATACTAGAGACAGAGAGAGAATACTATGCTAATACAATAACAAGATAACATTTATGTGAGCCACTACTTCATGACTGGGCAATATACTGTCGTCTCACGTTTTGTAACTAAAGTCTCCTGAAGGGAGAACGCGAATCTGTGTATAGATCTATACTGGATTGACCATCCTACACCTTGTTGCTAGCTACAGTGGGACCTGCAGGTCTACGGGTGACGAATGTCATACCATTTCGGCGTCTTGAACGTCGTGTCTTACTAGTCAATCAAGTATGGTTATAATCTTATCACATTTTACCTTAATTAAACAAACAGGTTTAAGGTAGTTAGTATATTGGTAGTTACTTAGATAAAACTACAATACATCTTTATTTCTCTCATTTCATTCACATTGTGATCTTCTCACATAAACGGTAATGAAAACTATATTTTGTTAATGATAGTCATACTTTGGGAAAATACTCACTTTTACAAAAGAACAAACATAAAGAACAGTTGGGTCTTGGTAGAAGACTACTTTAGTAGAAAATATAGGGTTTTCTAGGAAGTTTACAAACATTTACATTCAAACACTTTCAAACTTTTACATCAAACAGTTACAAACACTTTATTCAAACTTATACAAACAAAGACATTAAATACTTATGAACTCACCAGCTTTAATGCTGATCTACGCTTTCAAAATAACTTGTATTCTCAGGTCACCAGTAGACAGGTACCGATGACCAGGTTTTGAGAAGACGGAGCTTTCAAGACTCCTCTTTATTTTGATTATTCATTTTTGATGTCTTATAAACTATCTACAGAACAGACTTGTATTAAAATTATATTATTAATGCAACGGATGATGTTGTTGCTTGTTTAATATTATGCATTGTTGTGATACTGTACATGACGTCCTCCGTCCCCGAACGTTTCCGTCGTTCTGGTTTGGGGGTGTGACAACTTGACTCACATATACATGTGAACAAGGAATTGGTCTTAATTTTCGAAAGGTGAAAATTCTCATTCATCATATAATACAACTTGCATGATTCTAAGTTTCGGTTCCAATTGAAACTTGGGTGACGAGAATCTTTCCTTATTTGGTAAATTTAAACACTACCACAAATGAAAGAATCAAATTCATATTTCCATTATTGCTAGAAACATACAAACATTAATTTTCCATAAATGCCATTGCAAGGAGATAAAAAATAAAACAAACAAATTTTATTTATTTATAAAATGCGGAAAAAAACTTTTTCCTTACAATGCAACTTGAAATGAAAACTATGCTATTACATATTTCCTAGAAATCTATCATAACCCCTAAGTAGTAGCTAAAAAATCCAATCTTCGAACCATGCGGTTGAAATCCATCTTCGCTGTCACACCCCAAAACCAAGAACGGCGGAAACGTTCGGGGGCGGAGGACGCCATGTACAGTATCACAAAAATGAATAGTAGTAAACAAGCAACAACATCATCCATTGCATTAATAATATAATTTTAATACAAGTGTGTTCTGTTAAGTTATATAGACACCAAAATATAAATCAAAATGAAAGATGAGTCTTGAACGAGCTCCATCTTCTCTAAACCTTGCATCGGTACCTGTCTACTGGTGACCTGAGGATACAAGTTATTTTGAAAGAGAGTATCAGCTTTAAAGCTGGTGAGATCATAAGTATATTATTGTCTGCATTTGTAAGAAAGTGCTTGAAAGTATGTGCTGTGTAAGTATGTAAAAGTTTGTGAATGTTTTGAAAAGGTTTGAATCTCCTAGAAAACCATATGTTTCCTACTAAAGTAGCCTTCTACCAAGGCATCTAGTGACTGAGTGTGTGTCTGTTGTAAGAGTATGTATTTTCCCAAATTTGACTATCATTAACCAAAAATATAGTTTCTACATTATTGTTTATGTGTCTATATCACAAAGTAAATGTAATGGGAAAAATGAAATAGTACTGTAGTATTGTAATAAGTAACTACTACTGTACTAACTACCTTAAACCAATTGTAATTTAAAGTACCATGTGATCGGCCTGTATCCTGCTACCGACTATAGTAAAACGACGATGTAAGACGTCGTAAGAAATGACATTTGGCACCCGTAGACTTGCAAGTCCCACTGTAGCGAGCAACAAGGTGTAGGATAGTCAATACAGTATAGATCTATACACAAACTCATACGCTCTCCATTTAAGGAGATTCTGGATACAAAACGGGTCATGACAGGTAGTGTCATGCCCCCGTTAAGTGGCTCACATAACTGTAATAATGTATATGTAATGTATGTGCTAGCTGTATTGTGTTTTCTCTCTCTCTCTCTCTGTCTAGCATGTATGTATGTTCTCTCTGTATGGTATTGTTTGTTTCTCATCATAGTATTCTCTATCTGTCTAACATGTATGTTCTTGTAAAAAGTATAGTACGTACTAGCTATATTGTATTGTATAGTATGTATTAACTGTATTGTAATGTGTTTTATGTATTGTAATGTGCTGTATGTATTAAATCATGTATGAACTGACTCATTGTATGTCTCATTGTTCTAGTAATAGTATTAGTAACTTCCTAAACTACCCCTATGGTAGCTTACTAGTAATATGATTTGAATGTATAAACATGTATGTATACCCTTGCTACCCAAGGATATCGAATTGACCGATAGAACTTTTATGACTATATATGTATACATGATAGATAACTAATATTTGGACGACCTTCGGACGGATAACCGATACCCTAAAGCCACATCCAAACGAGGAAAAGGACTTAAAGCAAGCTAGCCTTCCTAAGTCCTTTAAACATTACTTATATAACTATACGTATATAGGCATGAATTTGACAATATAAAAGTATAAAAGAAGTTTTGTAAAACCTTTGAAAGATATAAATAACTAAGAAATGGTGACTTGATGTCAGTTTGTAAAATGATTTGAAAGCAGTTTGTTTGATAAGAACAGTTTTAAGTATAAGAAAACCTTTGTTTGAAACATAATTGTAACAGAGTTTCAAAGGAAACATTCAGTAGGTAAGACAGTTTGATAAAGAGTTTTAAACAAGTAAAAACGTTTTGGAAAGTCATTTGAAGTAATATGTTTGGTAAAACAGCTAAAAGTGTAGTAAATCCATTTGTATGCTAGTTATCAATCACATATGATTGATATAATAACTAGCATGATTCAACTTGTATCCCCCCCCCATAAAAGCATTTAAAAACAATTAAAAGGTTAATTAAGGGGAATGAACTCACCTGCAGTGAGTGGTTTGGATGAACGGACTGTATAGGATGCTAAGTGTCAAGTGAAGACTTGTACACACTCAATGATCCTAGTTAACATATAATGACACATATATGTATCCAATTAGTCTTTCAACAACTAATTAACAAAGTTAAGACATCCTAGGACATGTAAAACACCTTATATAAGTGATATAAGTCCTAAGGATTGCATCTAAGTGTTGTAGGACATTGCTATTGAGTTTAGGGTTCAAGAGAACCTTTTATATGAGTTTACGGTTTTGTGACCATAACTCATTGAGTTTACGGTCGTAAACCCATGAGTTTATGGCCGTAAACTCATGCCACTTTGACCATTTTGTGTTTTGAAGCTCTACAAGCCATTAGAAGCATTCCTACTTCATATCTAAGCCTTTGGAAGAGATTAGGGCACCATTTCACTCCTTTAAGGAGTTTACGGTCCTTGGACCATTTTGTCTTTGGGTTTACGACCGTAAACCCAAATGATTTATGGTATTTTGATGTTTTCAAGCCCTTAACTCATCAAGGAAGGGATCTAGGCTAGTTTCCAAGGCTTAGAAGGGACTAGGGCACACTTTGGCGCCCTTTTTAGGGTTTACGGTCCAAGAACATTTTGGACTTTAAACACCCTTGATTCCTTGGTTTCTTGGGTGTTTCCTTGATGCTTAGAAGTATAACTAGCTTTATAATACTCTAGGATAGAAGCACTTACTAGATAGAAGGAATTTCGTCCCGAAATTTCGTCCCCCCGTTAGAAGGAATTCCGTCCCGTTAGAAGGAATTACTAGATAAAAGAACTTACTAGCTTTATGGTATTTTGATGTTTTCACATCATCCCCTCGTTAGAAGGAATTTCGTCCCGAAATTAGAATTTAAGCAAGTAAGTAGTTATAAATAACTAAGTAAAGGACGAGGATAATTCAGTTTCATCTGATCCTCTCGTTCCCAAGTGAATTCAGGTCCTCGCTTAGCGTTCCAGCGAACCTTCACTATCGGGATACGACTTTGTTTCGTTTGCTTGACCTCCCGGTCAATGATCTCTACTGGTTCTTCCACGAAATTGAGGCTCTCGTTGATCTCGATCTCGTCGAGTGGGATTATAAGAGTCTCGTCGGACAGATACTTTTTCAAGTTCGAGACGTGGAAAGTAGAATGTACGTTACTGAGTTCGCGCGGTAAGTTAAGTTTGTAAGCTACAGGGCCAATTCTTGCGAGAATCTCGAAAGGCTCGATGTACCTTGGATTCAGCTTTCCACGCTTTCCGAAGCGTATCAAGCCCTTCCAGGGTGAGACCTTCAACAGAACACGGTCGCCCACCTGGAATCCCAACGGTTTTCTTCGTTTGTCAGCGTAGCTTTTCTGTCGGTCTCTAGAGGCTTTCAATCGTTCACGAATCTGAACGATCTTCTCTGTTGTTTCCCGTATGATCTCCGGACCTGTGAGAGTGCTTTCAGGAAATCGTCCTTTAGCTAACTGGGTATCACCCACCTCAGCCCAGCACAGAGGGGATCTGCACTTTCGGCCATAGAGGGCCTCGAATGGAGCAACCTTTATGCTCGTGGGATAACTGTTGTTGTAGGAAAATTCGACAAGGGGCAAATGAGTATCCCAAGCTTTCCCAAAGTCGATCACACAGGCTCGCAACATATTTTCCAAGGTTTGGATAGTCCTCTCACTTTGTTCGTCAGTCTGTGGATGGTAGGCTGTACTCATGTCCAGCCTGGTTCCTAGGGAACTTTGTAGCGACTGCCAGAACCTCGAAGTGAATCTACTATATCTGTCCTAGATAATGGATATGGGAACACCGTGTAGTCGTACAATCTCCCGAATGTAAGTCCTTGTGAGCTTCTCCATCTTGTCTATTTCCTTGATAGGCAGGAAGTGTGCGGACTTGGCCAATCTGTCGACGATGACCCATATGGTATTAAGTCCACCCGTTGTCTTGGGCAACTTGGTTATGAAGTCCATAGTGATCCGCTCCCACTTCCATTCCGGTATCTCGGGCTGTTGTAGAAGACCGGAGGGTTTCTGGTATTCGACCTTGACCTTGGCGCAAGTAAGGCATTTACTCACGAAGGTAGCAATCTCTGCTTTTATGATAGGCCATCAGTATAGCTTTTTAAGCCCTAAATACATCTTATCTGATCCTGACGTAGATGCTTACTATGCTCTTCCTTACTACTAGAGTAGATAAGTGTGTCATCTAAAAAGACGATGACTAACTGATCCAAGTAAGGATGGTTTGGATGATTCATGCTAGTTATCAATCACATATGATTGATATAATAACTAGCATGATTCAACTTGTATCCCCCCCCCCATAAAAGCATTTAAAAACAATTAAAAGGTTAATTAAGGGGTATGAACTCACCTGCAGTGAGTGGTTTGGATGAACGGACTGTATAGGATGCTAAGTGTCAAGTGAAGACTTGTACACACTCAATGATCCTAGTTAACATATAATGACACATATATGTATCCAATTAGTCTTTAAACAACTAATTAACAAAGTTAAGACATCCTAGGACATGTAAAACACCTTATATAAGTGCTATAAGTCCTAAGGATTGCATCTAAGTGTTGTAGGACATTGCTATTGAGTTTAGGGTTCAAGAGAACCCTTTATATGAGTTTACGGTTTTGTGACCATAACTCATTGAGTTTACGGTCGTAAACCCATGAGTTTACGGCCGTAAACTCATGCCACTTTGACCATTTTGTGTTTTGAAGCTCTACAAGCCATTAGAAGCATTCCTACTTCATATCTAAGCCTTTGGAAGAGATTTGAGCACCATTTCACTCCTTTAAGAAGTTTACGGTCCTTGGACCATTTGTCTTTGGGTTTACGAACGTAAACCCAAATGATTTATGGTATTTTGATGTTTTCAAGCCCTTAACTCATCAAGGAAGGGATCTAGGCTAGTTTCCAAGGCTTAGAAGGGACTAGGGCACACTTTGGCACCCTTTTTAGGGTTTACGGTCCAAGAACATCTTGGACCGTAAACACCCTTGATTCCTTGGTTTCTTGGGTGTTTCCTTGATGCTTAGAAGTATAACTAGCTTTATAATACTCTAGGATAGAAGCACTTACTAGATAGAAGCTTGAAAAGGTGCTAAAAGTTCAAGAACACTAGTGTGTGTTCTTGGTGTTCTTGCTGAAACTTGAAGATCTACACTTTTGGAATGATTTCACGGATGGAAGTGCGTAAGATCACTAGATCAAGAAATATATCAACTTAAAAGGGCTAGAAACACTTACAATGTTGAAGATCTAGAAGAAAAGTCGATGATACTTGAGAGAGAATTGAGTTTTGGATCTTGAAATTGTGAAAAATGGTAAAATATGACTAAGTGTCATATTTATACCCCCTTTTAGGGTTTACGGCCGTAAACACCTTTGTTTAGGCCGTAAACTCCAAACTCTTGGTGTTTTGGAATGTTATTGTTGCACAATAAACCCTAGGGCATCCTCTCTCCTGATATCTCCTGAAGTACTAACTTAAAAACACTCAAAATTATTCCAAAAGTTTGAAAGTTAGCAGAAACTGTTCTGACTTCTATTGAGTTGAATGGTTGTACATAATAGAAATTTCGGGTTGTCACATTCGCGATCAGATTCAGCATACTCTTCTTTTAAGCTTCCTTCCCTTTGCTTGATCCTGCAAAACATCAAAATGCAACCTAGTTACATCATGTATTAAGAATCAACAATTATGAACTTAACAGAGTTAGATAGTGGACTTACCTGAAGTAGAGCCAAACTTTTTGATTCTTCTTTCTCTTAGATTTTTTAGGTAGTTAGGGCAGCTTCGCAACCAATGTCCATTCTCTTGACAATAAAAACATATAGACTCTTTGGGAATGGTACACGGTACTATCACAGACTTAGCCTTTCCCTTTACCTTTTGGTGAACCGAGTTGACCAAGGCCGATCCCTTTCCATTGGGAAGAGAAAGCTTTTCTGGACTTCCAATGTTACCATTGTCAATGTCCATGAAAGTTTGAGAAATAAACCCTCCACCCAAATTTACTTTTCCAGTGGACCAAAACATTTCTGATTCAGCAGCAACAAGCAAATATGAAAGATCAATAAGGGTCATGTCGTTATCTGTCACATAGTAGTCCTTAATGAACTCACTATATGACTCAGGAAGTGACTGAGGAACCCAGTCAATAGCCAACTTACTTGGGATAACCACACCCAACATTCTCAACCTATCAATGTGTGACTTCATCTCTAAGAAATGAGTACACAGGTCTTCCATCTTTATGTTTCATTGCGAGTAGGGCTTGAGTGATCTTGAACTTTTCAAGTCTTCGAGCTTGTGGGTCAGGGAGAATTATTGGAGGAAGTAGAGGAAGATAAGTATGATTTCCATGATCCAATCACGGGACATCATCTTCATTAGGAAAGCTTGTTCCAAGAGATTTGGGAAGATCATAGTTGTCTGAACCAAACATCTACAATGGGAGAAATTCAAGTTAGTTGATTTTAGTCCTTAATAGAACACCCAATATGAACTATTAAGGCTAGGACCCAACACAATATTTTATAACTTGGAAGAGGGATGCCGTAATCCAAGCTACAAAATATTTGAAGGTAGGTGAATGACGATTCACCAATTTCCACCATGAAAAACGAAATAAATTATTAGGTTTTAATTGGATTTGAAACTCCTAGATCTTTTGAGATTCATTGAACTGTTAAATGGCATGTTTAAATCTCGATTGTGCCCTCTCAAGTTTGTGACTGGGATGCCAAGGATCACAAACAAGGTGTGAATAACCATGAAAATTAACTTGGTACTCTTAATGTTTATCACCTAATCGATGTACCGGTTAACCACACGCGCTCCACCGATCTATGATAAACCCTAAGCGACCCTTTGCCAACCTTGTTAAATCCAAGTTAGTGTGCCGGTTAACCACACACGCTTCACTAACGACTTAAGCAAGGTGCAAAGTGTAATTTCATGGGTTAGCACCAAATTCACATTTTCCTAAAGTAACTAAGATTGGTAATTTATAAAATGTTTAGTTACTTTATATTTATCATTATACTTATAATGAGAATTATAGTCCTTATCCTACCCGTTCGGCTAACGACCCTCCACCAGTGAAGGAAGCGGTGGGTGAGAGTGGACACCCATTAAGCTGCCATTTTATAGGCAACAACCTTATACCCCGCTTATAGACCGGCTTCGTGAATGAGGCCTACTAACGGTAAGACTGACTTGCTCTTATATATATATATATATATATATATATATATATATATATATATATATATATATATATATATATTATTAACTTATAATACTATAAAGTATAAGGGTTGAGTTTTAAATTTTAAAACTCTACAGTTTGGAATTAAAGTGTGTATGAGACTTTACAAATTCCAAAACTTGAGGGCAAGTTTTGAACAATTCAAATAACTTTTGGATTTTCATAACTTATGAGTTTAATTAAGGTTTTAAAAACTTTAATGAAGAGACTCTTGAATATCCGTAACTTGAGGACAAGTTATGGAGTCCATAAAACTATTTATGAGAAAGACTCTTCAATTATGTAACCTATGAGTTTTTAACGGATCTTTAAAAGAAATGACTTTTGGTAATCCATAACTTGAGGACAAATTATGGACTCCATTAAAAAACATTTAGATCAAGAATTAACTAACAACCAATTTGCAAATAATTCCTATGATCTACCAAAACTCATAAGTATATGAACAATCATATCAACAATTTCAAGAATCATATAAACACATATAAAACTTGAAATTTGTCACACCCCAAAATCGAGAACGGTGGAATACGTTCTGGGGTGGAGGACGTCATGTCAAGTATCACAACATATGCAGTATAGTAATCAAAGTACAACAACCATTGCATTAATAGTAATAATTTTACATAGGTTACATTTAGCAACAATACCAAAAGTAAATACAGGGAATAACATAGATGCAGCTTGGTACTAGGCTGACTTCGCAAAAGCTCCCGGGGTGTACCTGTCTACCGATGACCTGAGAATACAAGTTATTTTGAAAGCGAGTATCAGCATTTTTATAATGCTGGTGAGTTCATAAATATTTAATGACAGTGGTGTAAATACATATTTTCTTCAAAATAACTCATAAAAGATGGTGATTTAGAATCTACAGAGTATTAGAATTCTTTCCAGAAAATCCTATATTTTCTAAATAAAAGCAGTCTTCTACCAAGACCCGACTGTTTTATGTTTTAAGGAGTAATTTCCCCAAAAAGTACTATCATTATCAATACACAGCTTTTACTTTAAAGAGATTGGGAGGAAAATCACAAGTAAAAGTAATAAGGGAAAATAATGTTTTACCTCAGCAGTAACACTGCTGGCTAAAGTAAATAAAACCTAGAATCCAGGCGGGACACCTCGCAAAGCTTAAAGGTAAGTAAATCATAGACTCCAGGAGGGTATCGAAGAGACAATACGCCTGGCTCAGTCTAAAACAATAAAATACAGACTCCAGACGGTATCGAATGAATGATACGGCTAGCAAAGTCTAAAACAAGGAAATACAGACTCCAGATGGTATCGAATGAACGATACGGCTAGCAAATTATAAAACAAGGAAATACAGACTCCAGATGGTATCGAATGAACGATACGGCTAGCAAAGTCTAAACAACCTTTTACCCTAATTGGGTTGGTTTAAAGGTTTAGAATGCTGCCTAGTGTATAACTAGGAAAATAGCTTATGATGGTTTCATATATAGAAAATACCGTGATAATACTCATTACCTTAAAGCCATGAATTATAAGGTAAATGTAAAGATACTCGTAACCATATTGATTGACAATCGAATACTTGACGACATGCAATCTTCGGAATGAATGTGACATTTGTCACCCCTTGGCTTGGTCGGTCGGGACTGTAGCTAGCAGTCAGGATGTGGGAGTGTCTGTCCCGTATAGATCTATACACACAATTCCCGCTCTCCCTCCAGGAGACTCTGGTTACCAACTCGACATACGGTGGAATCCGCGCCATGAGGATGTATCTCGTGCTATGGATTCTATAAACCTTTCTCTTTATTAAAAGTATAAGTTTTTAGAGTATAGATATAACTAGGTTCCCTTTCATGAATGTTTTGGTTGGTTTCTAAACTATACCTATTATAGTTTACTCGAGAAGTTATCTAGATGCCTTTGCTACCCAAAGGATGATGATCTGGCTGATAGAACTTTTATGACTATACATGTATACATGATATATAACTAATATTTAATCGACCTTCGGACGGACAACCGATACCCTAGAACCACATCCAAACAAGGAAAAGGAGGTAGGGCGAGCTAGCCTTCCAAAGTCCTTTAAACATTATTTTTAAAACTATACATATACAGGCATGCATTTTATAATATAAAAGCATAAAAGAAGTTTTGGTAAAACCTTTGGAAAACTTATAAATAAGAACTTATGACTTGATGTCAGTTTATAAAACAAGCTTTGAAAATCTTTGGACAATCTTTAATAACCTGGAAAGGGATATTCGTACTTTAAAAGAGATTTGAAAACAAGATTTGAAAACCTTTAGCTGGATAAAACAGTTTAACATGCAGAAATCTATTTGCTATATAGTTATTAATCACATGTGATTGATATAATAACCCTATAGTTCAACTTGTATTCCCCCCATAAAAGCATTCAAAATCATTTAAAAGGTTAATTCAGGGGTATGAACTCACCTGACGTGGGTGATTCGGATGAACGGACGGTATAGGATGCTATGTGTCAATTGAGGACTTGAACACACACTTGGATCCTATTTAACATGTAATGATACATTTAAGTATCTAATTAGTCATTTAATAACTAATTAAGCAAGTAAGGACATCCTAATGCATGAAAACACTTTGCTACAAGTGCTAGGAGTACCAAGGATTGCATATGAAGAGTGTAGGACCTCACATTGGAGTTTACTCTTCAAATGATGGCCCTTAGGGGTGTTTACGGTTTCTGGACCATTGTCCCAATGAGTTTACGGCCGTAAACTCATGGCAATGGTGCCATTGGGTGATCAAAGGTCTTAAACTACTCAAGGAATTATGCTAGACTCGAATTCATGGCTTAAGAAGTGATTAGGGCTCGAAATGGAGACTTTTTGGAGTTTACGGTCCTTGGACCACTCCCTTGGGAGTTTACGGCCGTAAACACATGAGTTTACGGTCGTAAACTCATGTTTGTCCATTTCTCTCGTGCGTTGGTGGTTCTAGGCTATGCATGCAAGGTTCTAGTCACTTATACAAGCATAGGAAGGTGTTAAGGGCACTTAAACCCCCTTAGAAGGTGTTTACGGTTTTGGGAGGTCTCCCCAAACCGTAAACTCATGTTTCTTGATGTTCTTCAAGGCTTTGATATGTATTCTAAGCAATCAACTAGCTAGGAGAAGTATACTTACATATAGGAAGCTCGAATGGGTGTTTGGAGCCCAAGAACACTAGTATGTGCTCTTGGTGTTCTTGGTGTTTTGAAGAACACTTGAAGATCTAGATGAAAACCAAGAATCCATGGATGAAATGTTTTAAAAACACTAGATTAAGTGTTATATGAACGAATCTAGGAAGAAAACACTTACATTTTGGCGGATTTAACGGAAAAGGAATATGATACTTGAGAGGATTTCTTGGGCTAGAAAGTGAATAAAATGAGTTAAAATGACTAAGTGTCATATTTATACTCTCGGGGGTTTGCGGTCGTAAACTCCGAGTTTATGTCCGTAAACTCCAAACTTTCGGAGTATCGCGGCTTACGGGGTATAAGGCAAACTCTAAAATTATACCTCCTTATTTTTGGTTTGCTTGACGAATATAAAATAAAATATTCAAACGGGCTTAAATCCGGCCAAAAATGTTTTGAGATAGATTTGACTAATTTTTGAAGTGCTTGATTGTGGAGTTATAATAAATGGAAATTTCGGGTTGTCACATCATCCCCCCGTTAGAGGGAATTTCGTCCCGAAATTTGAGTTCAAGCACACACACGCAGATGGAATTTAGCGAAGCCAAAGATAAGGATGTTTTAGACTCAATATATCTTCTCGCTCCTAAGTGAATTTAGGTCTTCGCTTGGCGTGCCAGCGAACCTTCACTAACAAGATGCGGATTCGTTTCGTTCGCTTGACTTCTCGGTTTATGATTCCTACAGTTTCTTCTACAAAGTTAGGGTTCCCGATGATTTCTATCACGACGAGTGGAATTATTCAAGTCACTTCGGACAAACACCTTGTCCATGTTGGAGACGTGAATAGACTAGGGTGGAATTTATGGAATTCCAAGAGTATTTGAGGTTTGGCGGAAGCTGGACCGATTCTTGTCAAGAATCTCGGATGGTCCCAAGCTCTTGGGAGGATAGAGCTTTTTAGTACTTAGAACATAATGTGCTTCTATGGTGAGATCATCGCTGGCGTGATCGCCATTTCGAAGTTCCGAAAGTTCTCTTCTACTGGGGGCGTAGTTCCCGGGTTGGTTCTTAGAAGGATCAGGTTGTCTTTGAATTCGTGCTTCCTAACGGTTGGCTTTCGGGGTTCCTCTAGATCATTGGATGTATTGGTCACACACTGATATCTATTGGTTACGGGACATCTATCTCGATTTAGTGCAAAATGGACCTGCACTTCTAACTCTTGAGGTGTTTCTAACGGAAACTCTCAAGGTCGGTGAGATAGGGTTTTACCAGACGATGTTTAGAAAGTTTCTAGTTTTCATCATCGTCTAACAGACGCTTTCACAGTATGATTCCTAACTGGAAAGAATCATTCTCTTACTCGCTTCGCTGTTTCATGGATAGCAGTCTCTGATCAGGGCTAACTTAGCCCCTCGAGATTTTCTGAGGTGTTGGACTATTTCAGGAGGTGGTTCTACTATCTCTTTAGGGATAGTATTCTTCGGAACACCGAGTAGCCCAACTAACCTCTAAGACATGTCATGTTCTCTAAGGTGTCGGCTCCTTCCAGTTCGTAGGAAGTGTGTGTTTTTGTGTAACCATCGACTAACACCTAGACTGGTGTCTAGTTTACAATATCGTCATCCACTCTTCTCAGAGTTTAACCTATCACAGCTTCCAAGTTTCCGGGATCTCTGCTGGGATGCTTAATTCGTGGGATTAAGCGTGAATGGATGGTCGTAGTCAATGTTTGATTCTTACGACTTGAGTTTCTTTTTCCTAACCGAAGGTGTTAGCTACTAGGTTGGCTTAACCGGGATGACAACAAATTTCGAATTCGTGATCATTTTTGCAGCTCAACCCGCAGTAGTTCTCTTGACTCCAGCACTTATTCTATGGGATAGGACGAAGAGTCTTATTACAAGGCTCGTGGTAGAGCTCATACTCAGCTTAATCACTAATACTCGGTGTATGCAAGCCGTATATAATTGAGATCGACGGGATGTTCAGTTGTGTGGCCCCACCCCAAACCCACAACTCAACGAGGAACAGGGAGTAGGGAGGAAGCACACATCTTAATTCTTATTAATCTAAATTATATACCACTTTATTGCATATACTCAGTAGTAGTAAGTTAATCCCATGAGTTCTTTCTCTTGATTCACGAACCTGATTGTGCGGTGCTAAGGGTCTTTCCGGGGGATCTACTGAGTAGGTCTCGGGCGGTTATTGTCTTCCGGGATACCTGCAGTGCCTTTCGCTTCGGGTTCTATCTGTATAAGGAGGGGTTGGTTAACAGCGTGTGGTACCCTTCTCCTGGGTACTTTGGAAGGTTTGGATAAGAGAGACGACTGACGGTTCGCATTTGGTTTTATTATTAGGTTCGGAAGAACCTTTATTTAACGCATTGGCTATGGTGAAAGTTCGCTTTACACAGCACTAGGAATTTTCACATGGTCGCACTAAGTCAAACCATGATTGACGGAAATGTCGAATTTGATGAATATAGACATGATATGGAATGAAGATCGATAGGACCATGTGCTGAACGGGCACACAAGTTCTTGGCGTCTCGAATTTCGTCCATGGTATCCCTGTCGCGGACACTTGGACCGTTAAGATTGATGCGGAACTCTAGGAGTCCTGATGTTTCGGAATAATGTACTTTTCATGAATGGATTTCTCACGAGGCCTCTCTATAACCGCCTAGTATGCACTGGTCATGTATAATTAAGGTTGAAAGGACTGTTGACTGAGCGACTCTGCCCTAAATCCACAACCCAACGAGGAACAGGAAATAAGGCAGTATCACTCACTCGAGGTCTATCAATCTTAATTATACACGGCCTTAACGTATATATCGAGCCATCATAGCTTTACCTGATGGATCTTTTGAATTTTATAACAGTGCTGCGACTTTCGCCTTAATGAGAGAGTAATTACAATTAGAATTTACCATTTAATGTATTCGGTTAACTACTCGGGATTGAGAGAGACGTACCAAAATTCTACCGGGTTCCTCGATGCTCTTCTCAGGCACTAAGGTTAGACTCCTCCTGCGCCCTTGTCGTTTCTTTCGGTTGGGCAGTCCCTCTTGAAGTGTCCAATTTCACCACATAGGTGGCATATTGGACTGGTCCCCACATTGGTGGTTGATGTAATGAACTCAACCGTGGTTCTACAGAAGCGAGCGATATGCCCCTTCATGTTGCACCTAACGCAAAGGAATTCTCGACAGGTACCATGATGATGGTAGCTACACTTGCTGCAGTGGGGAAGGCTTCCTAGGTACGGCCTTCTAGGTGTCGGGATGGAAGGGTTGGCAGGGGTATTGACTGCCTCAGCTCGTTGCCCTTCGGAAGGTCCTTGAGCCGAGGTACTTCCCTCCTCGCTCTTGAACTTTCTCTTCAGTGGATTTGGTTGGGGTTCTTGGGTGGCTGGGTACGCAGGTGTTGGTTGCTGCTGTCCATTGCTAGGATCAGAAATCTCGATAGGACTCCTGCTAACTTTGGCGTTGTTAGCATTTAGGTGAGCCATGACAGCTGCTACGGCTGCTGAGACTGCAGCTTGAAACGTAGCTTCATCGAATAGGAGAGTCGGTGTCTTGCCAGCGGTTTGGTTTCGTTTCTTCGGAGGCATGGTTTTTCCTACACTAAAAGGAACACAACCTGATGAGAGACTATGGTTAACCCTGGATGTATCTTTCTTTACTATGATAGGCATAAATTTTTCCCGCGCCTCGGATTATGGTTATCTGAGTGTCGACCTACATCCCTATGATGCAGTCCGGGTAACAAGGTAGGAGTAAGTGCATCGGAAAGCCATAAGATGGGAGTCGTTCCTACTAAGTTATCTTTATACTGGAGAGATTCGCTCTCCGGCTTTGGAAAGATTTGAGGACAGTTCGGAACGAAGATCACGGAAGAAAAGGTTCATGAATAACTTATGGCTAAACACTCTCAATCGAGGTTTTGGGATCCGATCTATTCGTATTACTTGCGACGGGAAAGACGATTTACCTAACACATAGTGTGAGTAGTGTAATCACTAACTCACTAAATTGTATTATTTTATGGATTTATTAGCATGACGATAAAGAGAAAAAGACACTCCTCGGGTTCCATGTGTTGGCTCCCTTTGTCCACCTCTTATTCCTGACTGGAATTGGCGTTGGTTTCTTTCGGGTATTTACCTAGGGTTCTCTTCTCTTGTAGACATATTGAATTTCTGCTCTGCCTTACTTCCGATTCTGACTCTGAGTGTCATCACTTCAGGATGGATGACTGGAATCTCGGAAGTTTAGGCGAATTTCCCACCGATGTCCCTAAAAGGTATAGGCACTTGGTGGTTTCAATAGTCTCGTCCCGGTTCATTTATTTCCGAACTGGGAATCTTCTCAATGAACCTCTTCTGGGTCTGAATCAACTCTTCTGTCGATCACTGAAGTGAATAAGGTTTTCTAAAGGGTTCGTGCGAGAATGGAAATGTCTAAAGAATCCTAAAAGATTATTAAGCATTTCACTGGGTGATCCATATCGAGTCTTGCTATTATTACATAGGGTACACAAATCATATATAACTTAGATCTGATAGGCCTTTGAATATGTGATACTACTCTATAACCACATCCAAACAGGGAAAAGGAAGTAGAGTGAAACCACACATTCTTAGCCTATGAGATCTGTACTATATATAACCTTGGAAGTATACACTTTGTAATTATAGGTCTATCAATTAGGATCTCTTTTAGTTCTTCACACAAGGTTATCTATGGTTCCTAAAATACCCCTATGGTATTTTAACTACATGTTTGATTCTTTAACTTCTGAACATGCTTCTGGGTTTATTGTAAATCTTTTAGTATCCTAAAATACTCCTATAGTATTTTAAACTTTATGTTTGGCTCTAGCATTCCTATTTGGTAAGTTTCGGATTTGTTGCAACACCACCATCACTCCCAAGCACACGTTAATCGCATCTCGAATAAATATAGTTGATCAGGTTATATTTATTCCAGCTTACGATTACATAACTGCCCAGGTTTGACGGTAATGGTCAACATCCAAAGACTTTTATTCTTATTCTTCTTGTGATACTTTGTTCGGTTGTTTAGATTCTGGATGATCTTATACTTTTGTAAAATATGGTTATATTTTAAAGTATAATTCTTGGTCAGAGTGTTTTATCCCAAATGTATTTATAGGTTGTATATCTTTTATGATTAGATATACTGAGCTCACTATAAACAATGCTCTGATACCAATCTGTCACACCCCAAAACCGAGAACAGCAGAATACGTTCTGGGGTGGAGGACGTCATGTCAAGTATCACAACATATGCAGTATAGTAATCAAAGTACAACAACCATTGCATTAATAGTAATAATTTTACATAGGTTACATTTAGCAACAATACCAAAAGTAAATACAGGGAATAACATAGATGCAGCTTGGTACTAGGCTGACTTCGCAAAAGCTCTCGGGGTGTACCTGTCTACCGATGACCTGAGAATACAAGTTATTTTGAAAGCGAGTATCAGCATTTTTATAATGCTGGTGAGTTCATAAGTATTTAATGACAGTGGTGTAAATACATATTTTCTTAAAAATAACTCATAAAAGATGGTGATTTAGAATCTACAGAGTGTTAGAATTCTTTCTAGAAAATCCTATATTTTCTCAATAAAAGCAGTCTTCTACCAAGACCCGACTGTTTTATGTTTTAAGGAGTAATTTCCCCAAAAAGTACTATCATTATCAATATACAGCTTTTACTTTAAAGAAATTGGGAGGAAAATCACAAGTAAAAGTAATAAGGGAAAATAATGTTTTACCTCAGCAGTAACACTGTTGGCTAAAGTAAATAAAACCTAGACTCCAGGCGGGACGCCTCGCAAAGCTTAAAGGTAAGTAAATCATAGACTCCAGGAGGGTATCGAAGAGTCAATACGCCTGGCTCAGTCTAAAACAATAAAATACAGACTCCAGACGGTATCGAATGAATGATACGGCTAGTAAAGTCTAAAACAAGGAAATACAGACTCTAGATGGTATCGAATGAACGATACGGCTAGCAAAGTCTAAAACAAGGAAATACAGACTCGAGATGGTATCGAATGAACGATACGGCTAGCAAAGTCTAAAACAATCTTTTACCCTAATTGGGTTGGTTTAAAGGTTTAGAATGCTGCCTAGTGAATAACTAGGAAAATAGCTTATGATGGTTTCATATATAGAAAATACCGTGATAATACTCATTACCTTAAAGCCATGAATTATAAGGTAAATGTAAAGATACTCGTAACCATACTGATTGACAATCGAATACTTGACGACCTGCAATCGTCGGAATGAATGTGACATTTGTCACCCCATGGCTTGGTCGGACGGGACTGTAGCTAGCAGTCAGGATGTGGGAGTGTCTGTCCCGTATAGATCTATAGACACAATGCCCGCTCTCCCTCCAGGAGACTCTGGTTACCAACTCGACATACGGTGGAATCCGCGTCATGAGGATGTATCTCGTGCTATGGATTCTATAAACCTTTCTCTTTATTAAAAGTATAAGTTTTTAGAGTATAGATATAACTAGGTTCCCTTTCATGAATGTTTTGGCTGGTTTCTAAACTATACCTATTATAGTTTACTCGAGAAGTTATCTAGATGCCTTTGCTACCCAAAGGATGATGATCTGGCTGATAGAACTTTTATGACTATACATGTATACATGATATATAACTAATATTTAATCGACCTTCGGACGGACAACCGATACCCTAGAACCACATCCAAACAAGGAAAAGGAGGTAGGGCGAGCTAGCCTTCCTAAGTCCTTTAAACATTATTTATAAAACTATACATATACAGGCATGCATTTTATAATATAAAAGCATAAAAGAAGTTTTGGTAAAACCTTTGGAAAACTTATAAATAAGAACTTATGACTTGATGTCAGTTTATAAAACAAGCTTTGAAAATCTTTGGACAATCTTTAATAACCTGGAAAGGGATATTCGTACTTTAAAAGAGATTTGAAAACAAGATTTGAAAACCTTTAGCTGGATAAAACAGTTTAACATGCAGAAATCTATTTGCTATATAGTTATTAATCACATGTGATTGATATAATAACCCTATAGTTCAACTTGTATTCCCTCCCATAAAAGCATTCAAAATCATTTAAAAGGTTAATTCAGGGGTATGAACTCACCTGACGTGGGTGATTCGGATGAACGGACGGTATAGGATGCTATGTGTCAATTGAGGACTTGAACACACACTTGGATCCTATTTAACATGTAATGATACATTTGAGTATCTAATTAGTCATTTAATAACTAATTAAGCAAGTAAGGACATCCTAATGCATGAAAACACTTTGCTACAAGTGCTAGGAGTACCAAGGATTGCATATGAAGAGTGTAGGACCTCACATTGGAGTTTACTCTTCAAATGATGGCCCTTAGGGGTGTTTACGGTTTCTGGACCATTGTCCCAATGAGTTTATGGCCGTAAACTCATGGCAATGGTGCCATTGGGTGATCAAAGGTCTTAAACTGCTCAAGGAATTATGTTAGACTCGAATTCATGGCTTAGGATGTGATTAGGGCTCGAAATGGACACTTTTTGGAGTTTACGGTCCTTGGACCACTCCCTTGGGAGTTTACGGCCGTAAACACATGAGTTTATGGTCGTAAACTCATGTTTGTCCATTTCTCTCGTGCTTTGGTGGTTCTAGGCTATGCATGCAAGGTTCTAGTCACTTATACAAGCATAGGAAGGTGTTAAGGGCACTTAAACACCCTTAGAAGGTGTTTACGGTTTTGGGAGGTCTCCCCAAACCGTAAACTCATGTTTCTTGATGTTCTTCAAGGCTTTGATATGTATTCTAAGCAATCAACTAGCTAGGAGAAGTATACTTACATATAGGAAGCTCGAATGGGTGTTTGGAGCCCAAGAACACTAGTGTGTGCTCTTGGTGTTCTTGGTGTTTTGAAGAACACTTAAAGATCTAGATGAAAACCAAGAATCCATGGATGAAATGTTGTAAAAACACTAGATTAAGTGTTATATGAACGAATCTAGGAAGAAAACACTTACATTTTGGCGGATTTGACAGAAAAGGAATATGATACTTGAGAGGATTTCTTGGGCTAGGAAGTGAAAGAAATGAGTTAAAATGACTAAGTTTCATATTTATACTCTCGGGGGTTTGCGGTCGTAAACTCCGAGTTTACGTCCGTAAACTCCAAACTTTCGGAGTATCGCGGCTTACGGGATATAAAGCAAACTCTAAAATTATACCTCCTTATTTTTGGTTTGCTTGACGAATATAAAATAAAATATTAAAACGGGCTTAAATCCGGCCAAAAATGTTTTTAGATAGATTTGGCTAATTTTTGAAGTGCTTGATTGCGGAGTTATAATAAATGGAAATTTCGGGTTGTCACATCATCCCCCCATTAGAGGGAATTTCGTCCCGAAATTTGAGTTCAAACACACACACGCAGATGGAATTTAGCGAAGCCAAAGATAAGGATGTTTTAGACTCAATAGATCTTCTCGCTCCTAAGTGAATTTAGGTCTTCGCTTGGCGTTCCAGCGAACCTTCACTAACGGGATGCGGATTCGTTTCGTTCGCTTGACTTCTCGGTTTATGATTCCTACAGTTTCTTCTACGAAGTTAGGGTTCCCGATGATTTCTATCACGACGAGTGGGATTATTCAAGTAACGTCGGAAAAACACCTTGTCCATGTTGGAGACGTGAATAGACTAGGGTGGAATTTATGGAATTCCAAGAGTATTTGAGGTTTGGCGGAAGCTGGACCGATTCTTGTAAAGAATCTCGGATGGTCCCAAGCTCTTGGGAAGATAGAGCTTTTTAGTACTTAGAACATAATGTGCTTCTATGGTGAGATCATCACTGGCGTGATCGCCATTTCGAAGTTCCGAAAGTTCTCTTCTACTGGGGGCTTAGTTCCCGGGTTGGTTCTTAGAAGGATCAGGTTGTCTTTGAATTCGTGCTTCCTAACGGTTGGCTTTCAGGGTTCCTCTGGATCATTGGATGTATTGGTCACACACTGGTATCTATTGGTTACGGGACATCTATCTCGATTTAGTGCAAAATGGACCTGCACTTCTAACTCTTGAGGTGTTTCTAATGGAAACTCTCAAGGTCGGTGAGATAGGTTTTACCAGACGATGTTTAGAAAGTTTCTAGTTTTCATCATCGTCTAACAGACGCTTTCACAGTATGATTCCTAACTGGAAAGAATCATTCTCTTACTCGCTTCGCTGTTTCATGGAAAGCAGTCTCTGATCAGGGCTAACTTAGCCCCTCGAGATTTTCTGAGGTGTTGGACTATTTCAGGAGGTGGTTCTACTATCTCTTTAGGGATAGTATTCTTCGGAACACCGAGTAGCCCAACTAACCTCTAAGACATGTCCTGTTCTCTAAGGTGTCGGCTCCTTCCAGTTCGTAGGAAGTGTGTGTTTTTGTGTAACCATCAACTAACACCTAGACTGGTGTCTAGTTTACAATATCGTCATCCACTCTTCTCAGAGTTTAACCTATCACAGCTTCCAGGTTTCCGGGATCTCTGCTGGGATGCTTAATTCGTGGGATTAAGCGTGAATGGATGGTCGTAGTCAATGTTTGATTCTTACGACTTGAGTTTCTTTTTCCTAACCGAAGGTGTTAGCTACTAGGTTGGCTTAACCGGGATGATAACAAATTTCGAATTCGTGATCATTTAGCAGCTCAACCCGCAGTAGTTCTCTTGACTCCAGCTCTTATTCTATGGGATAGGACGAAGGGTCTTATTACAAGGCTCGTGGTAGAGCTCATACTCAGCTTAATCACTAATACTCGGTGTATGCAAGCCGTATATAATTGAGATCGACGGGATGTTCAGTTGTGTGGCCCCACCCCAAACCCACAACTCAACGAGGAACATGGAGTAGGGAGGAAGCACACATCTTAATTCTTATTGATATAAATTATATACCACTTTATTGCATATACTCAGTAGTAGTAAGTTAATCCCATGAGTTCTTTCTCTTAATTCACGAACCTGATTGTGCGGTGCTAAGGGTCTTTCCGGGGGATCTACTGAGTAGGTCTCGGGCGGTTATTGTCTTCCGGGATACCTGCAGTGCCTTTCACTTCGGGTTCTATCTGTATAAGGAGGGGTTGGTTAACAGTGTGTGGTACCCTTCTCCTGGGTACTTCGGAAGGTTTGGATAAGAGAGACGACTGAGGGTTCGCATTTGGTTTTATTATTAGGTTCGGAAGAACCTTTATTTAACGCATTGGCTATGGTGAAAGTTCTCTTTACACAGCACTAGGAATTTTCACATGGTCGCACTAAGTCAAACCATGATTGACGAATATGTCGAATTTGACGAACATCGACATGATATGGAATGAAGATCGATAGGACCATGTGCTGAACGGGCACACAAGTTCTCGGCGTCTCGAATTTCGTCCATGGTATCCCTGTCACGGACACTTGGACCGTTAAGATTGACGCGGAACTCTAGGAGTCCTGATGTTTCGGAATAATGTACTTTTCATGAATAGATTTCTCACGAGGCCTCTCTATAACCGCCTAGTATACACTGGTCATGAATGGATTTCTCACGAGGCCTCTCTAAAGGACTATTGAATGGATTTCTACATGAGTTTACGGTCGTAAACTCATGTTTGTCCATTTCTCTCGTGCTTTGGTGGTTCTAGGCTATGCATGCAAGGTTGTAGTCACTTATACAAGCATAGGAAGGTGTTAAGGGCACTTAAACACCCTTAGAAGGTGTTTACGGTTTTGGGAGGTCTCCCCAAACCGTAAACTCATGTTTCTTGATGTTCTTCAAGGCTTTGATATGTATTCTAAGCAATCAACTAGCTAGGAGAAGTACACTTACATATAGGAAGCTCGAATGGGTGTTTGGAGCCCAAGAACACTAGTGTGTGTTCTTGGTGTTCTTGGTGTTTTGAAGAACACTTGAAGATCTAGATGAAAACCAAGAATCCACGGATGAAATGTTGTAAAAACACTAGATTAAGTGTTATATGAACGAATCTAGGAAGAAAACACTTACATTTTGGCGGATTTGACGAAAAAGGAATATGATACTTGAGAGGATTTCTTGGGCTAGGAAGTGAAAGAAATGAGTTAAAATGACTAAGTGTCATATTTATACTCTCGGGGGTTTGCGGTCGTAAACTCCGAGTTTACGTCCGTAAACTCCAAACTTTTGGAGTATCGCGGCTTACGGGATATAAGGCAAACTCTAAAATTATACCTCCTTATTTTTGGTTTGCTTGACGAATATAAAATAAAATATTCAAACGGGCTTAAATCCGGCCAAAAATGTTTTGATATAGATTTGGCTAATTTTTGAAGTGCTTGATTGTGGAGTTATAATAAATGGAAATTTCGGGTTGTCACAAAATTTTGATTATAACCTTGAAATTGGTTTACCATAATCATTACTACATCAAAAAACAGGTTTCGAGGTTCAAAAAACAATTTAGGGTAATGATCCTCATTCAACACCAAGCAAAACCCCGAAATTCTGCATACAGGGGCATCACCACGTCGTGGTAAAGACTGCCACGTCGTGGTGAGCAGTCAGATGCAAAAAAGTGCAGAATTTCAACTTTGGAAAAACATGTAGCATCAAGTATTATTGAAAACAAGCCTAGTCTCTGATACCACTGAAAGGTTTTGAGCATTTTAACACTCCTATGGTGTACATGCAACCCTAGAAATCTTGGAGCTATGTTTTCTCTAATATAATGCAAATATGATTTTTCCAAGGTTCTCATCCTAACTAACATACAATGGAACAACTATACTATAAAGTCTAGTTAGATGACATACCTTTTGATGGAGCTTGAAGTCTTGAACCTTTAAGAGCTTAGTGCCCCAAGTGTTGCACCTCAAATTGTTCACACAAAACCAAAAACCCTTGGAATAACTAGAGAAGAAGAATACTTAGGTTCACTCTATGAAAATCGGCATTCCCCTCTTTTGTGTATGCACTAGTGCCAATTTCATGAACTAAAGACCTCTTTATATAGTGTGGAGGATTAGGGTTACATTCATGTAAAACCCTAATACCCATGACCTTTCATTTCCATAGGATCCATGGGTTAACACTCCATGGACAATCCATGAATGCTTAGCCCAACCTAAATGAACTTGGCCCATCCTATATATATAAGAGTCTATATTTGATTAGTTCCTTTTGATCACTAAATTAGTTCTAAATTAATTCTTGATCAATACTAATTAAATAATATTATTTCATATTAATATATTAGAACTTATAATATATTAACATAAATCATAAGTATCATTTTTCTCATTTTGTCTATCCAATTGTTCCGATGCCATGCAACCCAAATGGACCATGCTACTCTTGGGTCGAATACATACCAATAATAGTTATGGGATTCGACATCTAATCCAACAACAAGAATGAGGTTATGAAAAATAATTCCAAAGGAAAATAATCAAAAACAATAAAATTGATCAAAGAAAAGAAAAGAGAAATAAATGTTAGATATAAGAAGAATTTGATCACAAGAAAACAATATTGGAAGAAAAAACGAAAATATGGTTAATGATAAAAATGATGATTATGTCCCTGAAAATTCAAAGCGAAGGTTTGTTCATTCATCATGATCTTTTAATCAAAATATTTATTCCTCTCCTTATCCAAAAACAATTTTTTCACCAAATTCGTACTATTTAAAAAGTGGAAACATCAATGTTGAAAACTCATGATAAGTTGAGGTATCTAAGAAAAGGGTTTTCAATCAAGATGCTACTCTAAAAGCATATGAAGCCAAATTAAAACAAGAAGAAGAATAATTTTTGGAAAAGATGACACAACTAAGAACACATTCTAATCGATTAACTTCATTTGTTGAAGTTAATCTTTGTGATAATAAATCTCAAGTTTTCAAAATGGAAAAACTAATGAATAATGTTGTGATTAAGAAATAATTTTCGAATGACAAAACCAAGGTTTTTCTTGGTTTAAACTCAAAATCAAAAATCTCACAAGGACCAAAAATGGTTTGGGTTCATAAATTTTTTTGAATTTTGTAGGTAATTCATGATTAGGAGTTCGATTCGAAATGGTACATTCATAGTGACTGTTCTCGTCATATGACTGGAAGGAAATCAGAATTAAGAGAATATCAAAGTCTGCAAGATGATGGAAAAGTGAAATTTGGAAACAATGCAACTGGTGAAATCAAAAGATATGGGATAATTACGAATGGAGAGTTCACAAATCGAAAGGTGGCTTATGTTGAAGGATTGCAACAAAATCTAATAAGTGTTTCTCATATTGTTGTAGGTTCAAGTCTCAAAGTATCATTTGATTAGGATAGATCTAAAATTATTCATAAAGCTTCAGAAAAAGTGATTTTTAAATCGAATATAAGATGAGAAATGTATCCCTTTAATTTGAAACCAATTCAAGGAAAACATTCTATATGCTTACTTGGGAAATCATGTTCATATGATAGTTGGCTATGGAAAAGAAAACTATTGCGTCTCAACTTCAATGATATTAACAAAATCATTAATGGTGATCATGTGTGAGGTCTTCCACTTCTCAAATTTGAAAAAAAAAACATTTGTGTGTAGCTTGCGAAATGAGAACACAAAGCAGATAAAGTCTTTCTTCAATTATAAATACTAAAATTTGTTGAGCCACTTGAATAAATTCATATTGATTTATGTGTTCATTCATCAATTAGAAGTATTGGGGGTAACAAATATATTTTGGTTATTGTTGATGACTTTTTACGATTTACATGGGTATTTTTTCTTAAAGAGAAATCAGAAACTACACAAAGAATGATTGATTTGTGAAGCATATAGAGTTATAGTTGCGAAAACCAGTTCAGAAGATCAGAAGTGATAATGGGTTGGAATTCAAAAATCAAGTATTTGAATAATTATTGATAAACAATCAGTTATAACTTTTCATCTCCTTACACTCCATAGCAGAATGATGAAACCATTCTTTATGCGAAGTTGCGAGAACGATGTTATTCTTTGCCAATCTTCCTTTATATTTTTAGGCTGAAGCAATTAAAGCTGCATGTCTTACTCAAAATCATTCATTTATCAATAAAATATTTTCAATCACTCCATACGAAATTTTGAATAAACAAAAATCTAACGGTATGTTCTATAATGTTTTGTTTCTAGGTGTTTTATCTATAACTCCAAGGAACATTGAAACATGTTGGATGGTAAAGTTGATGAAGGAATATTACTGGGAAATTCTTTGACGCCAAAAGCTTCTAGAGGTCTCAACAAGAAATCCATACTTAAAACCATGTTTGTAAAGAGTTTTTTAAATCCAAAATGTATCTTTGTACAAGTAAATCCACACTTAAAACTGTGTTTGTAAAGAATCCTTGAATATTCTTGAAATCAAATTGTACTATTACATAAGTAGTTCCATACTTAAAATGGTTTTGAAAGCAACCAAGCCCATGGTTTGAATTGAGAGAGAGAGAGAGAGAGAGAGAGAGAGAGATTTCGGTTAATGTTTATAGTGAGTCCAATAACCGAGCTATGTGACTGAATGTACCCCTACAACGCTTCATTGGACGTTGTAATAACAATTGTAGACACTTATCACCTGCTTCGATTGATCAGTCGAGGTTATAGCTAGCAACCGCAGGTGGGGATGTTAACCCCCTACAGATCTATATCAATGTATCTCGCTCCAAAGATTCACGGTTATAGTGGCGTGGGTATCTTAAGTGTTTAGACTCAACTAATAAATATAGTCTCACTAAAAAGACCTTAACTAAAGTATGTGAATAACTCTTAGCCCTAACTTAATTGTGGTTAAGTCACTAGGTATAATGAATTTTGTTGTATAAAGTTTATAAAAGCCAAGTATGCTTGGTAACTATGTAAAAGTGTAATGTACTCACTTTTATAAAGAAGTACGTTCCAAAGTAATGAACATATGTATATGTATAAACTTCATGTATTTAAACATATAAATATATGTGCATGGCAATAGCTTGAATCCTTGAAATACTACAAAGTTTTATGGCGTGCTTGTTATGATATACAATGTCACATAAAATTCATATATTTTTGTATCATGTAGCATTTTTGTGTTGACTAGTTATTTCATGATAAAATAACCATAATACGTATACGCAAATTTTATACTAGTTTATTTGTACCGATATGTTACATTGTTAAATAATATTTTTTATAAACTAGGATTATTGTATTTTCGCATAAAAGGATAACGTGTTTGTATAAACGAAGTATATAGGCACATGTATCCCACCCCCCCAAAAAAAATTAAAAATATTAAAAATGGGTCGTAAGCACTCACCCTTGAAGCGTGAGTTCGAGTTGTTCCGAGTTCGTTTATTTTTTGGGAAGCTTGACATGAGAAGCTGCAAAGTCACGTTTTTTGAACTTTGAAATATTTCAGGACCGTTTCGTAACAAATTTAAACTATTAGGGGTTGTTAGGTAAATTAATTAACCAAAGAAGAACTGAAATGGTTCAAATGGAATTAATGTTTGAAAATTAGACTGATTTTATTAAGAAATATCCATGGGAGGGGCTGGAATTCTTAATTTAAATCAAAGTTTGAATAATGGGATTTGCTTTGCTAAAACTAACCAAAGGAGGGGCTATTTTGATTAAATGGTTTCAATGTTTGGGGGTTGGGACTGATTTCATAAAGTTTTGTGAAGTGATGGTAAATTTTCTCCATTTTATAAATACAAAATTATTTTAGGGCATTTATAAAAAGAAATCTCATGTAGGCACTGTTTTTGCTTAATGGACCAAACATAAAAGAAATTAGGGATTTTATGGTTTGTGTCTCATCTTTTGATTGATTGAGAAAAGGGGAAAGAACAAAACGAAATATGTGGGAGCTCGATGGTAGAAATTGAGGGGAACCGGTCTTCAATCATATCGAAAAGAGGGAACGTCAAACGATCGAAGTGGCAAATCGAAGTAGTTTGGTGATGGTTAGGAAAATCCTGAGGAGTGGAAAGGAAGAGAAGCCGATCTCCGGTGACCTTTTCTTGGTTCCTTTTGCTTCATCGCCGGTAATCACAATCCAAGGGCAAATGGAAAACGGCAAGGAGGTGTTTGGATGTTACTATTTTTCGAGAAAACGACAAAGGAGGAAGGGGGTTTCGGTCCTTTGTTGATCGGAGAGGATGATCGAACGAAAACATGGGGTAGCACTTGGGCAGTGGTGAACCGTAAAACCACCTCCGGTGCTCGAATGTCTCGAATAAAGAAGAAGAATGAAAGTGACTTCAGGACTGTCTTCTAATGCTTCGTCGGCGATAGTTGTTCCTCATTCGAATCATGTAGTGGGTGCGAGGGGGGCTTCTCCGGTAGCCTCCTTGTTGCTTCATTTTTGTTTCCTTTGGCAGGAAACAACGAAGTAGAAGAACAGATGTGGAAAGGGGTGTTTGTGGGTGGTTTTGTGTGACCGGGACAGGCGGAGTTAGGTTGTCAAAGTCGGCTACTCTCCATTTTCCTTCTCTTCGTCGGTGGAGTCAAGAGATGTAGCAACGCCGGTTGCTGCTGTTCTTTTCCAGTGAAGAGGGTAAAGACAAGAGAGAGACGAAGGTAGAGAAAAAAGAAGATGTTGAGTGTGGGATAATCTTTGTCAGTGTACAATTCATTTAGAAATGTATAATTGTATATGATCGATCTCCTCATATTTGAGCAGACTTAATACGTGATTTTTGATGTACAATATGATCTATGAAATATTGGAGAAGTACAATGCAAGATTTACTCAAATATTTTCAATGTGCATGTTGGGGAATTATTTTGAGAGTGTGTGTGAGGTGATAAGAAATGGAGTGTGATGGAAAGATGGGTAAAAGTTGGACATTCATTTGTATTATAGTATATTCTTAATAGATTTAATGTACATTTTTAGGTCTTTTGGTAACAATTTCATATACATATAATGTACATGTATTCATTAATGTTTTTAAGTTATATAACTTTGATGTATATATAAAATGAGTGTGTTTATAAATAGGTATGACTTAAAGATTTATTGTATATGGGTGTTATTATTCTTTGGAATACATAATAGCTTATGCATAAAAACATAGATATAAGTTTCAAACCATTTAAGAACTAATTCTTTCGTACTTTTATAAATATTTTCTAATTTCCTCGATTTGTGTGCCATCGCTCTTAATATCAAGAAATTTTTATGCAAAAGAAGAATAATGGTCTCGGTTACAAGGATTCCGAAAACTCGGACGAACTAATTTTTCGAGTTGTAGAACTCCGAAAAACTGTGTTTAAAGGTTCACGTTTAATGGATTCAAAACGTCTTGAAACATCCTAAAAATACAGTCCAAAATTTTCATTTTTAATTTATAAATAATACCATGGTAACCCAAAACATCTCATAAAAACATAAATGATAGTATCTCAAAACATCATATCAAACATTGTATCAAAATCACATGTCCAAATATCAGAGAAAATCATCCCATGCTAAACGTTGCGGTGTGAGCAATGCAGTCATCCCGAGCTCGTCCCCTTACTAG
Source organism: Lactuca virosa (assembly GCF_052849685.1). NCBI lineage: Eukaryota > Viridiplantae > Streptophyta > Magnoliopsida > Asterales > Asteraceae > Lactuca > Lactuca virosa. Next base: position 272,534,763 of record NC_136434.1, read on the forward strand.
CGGAAGTACCTGAAACCAAAACTGTAAACTGTAAGCACGAAGCTTAGTGAGTCTCCCAAAAATACCACATACCATACCCATATCACATAATCATATAACAACATATCTTGGGCCTGGCCCAATACATCGGGCCCCGCCCGCCATCGAACCATAGTCTGGCATCGGGCCTCGCCCGACATCGGATCGAAATCCGGCATCGGGCCCTACCTGGCATCGAGCAAAGCTCGGTATACATAAGCATATGAACAAATGCATATAAACATAAGCATCTAGCATACATTTAAACATTCCTCAGGCTTGCCCCAACATCGGATCGAAGTCCGGAAACATTCTAACAGCCAGATGCAAGAATCACGAAGACATGAAGCATACAAACATTCCTCGGGCGTGCCCCGGCATCGGACCGAAGTCTAGAAACATATAAGCCTACATTGGGCATAGCCTAGCATCGGACCTTAGTGCAACATATACTAACATACATAAACGGGCTGGCATTGGTGCCTTCGACCCGTTCCTACTAGAGGAACACTCACCTCGCAAAGCTGTCTGTGAAATCTCGCGGTGAGGAATTTCTAACGGCTACTCCAACGACTCCTCGGCTATTATTATCATAATAACGCTTATTCAAAATTCAATAATCCTTCTTTGGGTTAAATGACCATTTTACCCCTGGTTAAAGTCGACATTCTGGTCAAAGTCAAAGTCAACACTCCGAGTTGACTCAACTCGTCGAGTCACCCCCTGACTCGCCAAGTTCCCTAGATACTCGCAGTCGTGACAAGGCGAGTCAATTTGTCGAGTCCCTCCTCGGACTCGTCGAGTTCTACCCTATTTAGAATTGGGACAAATCGACTCAACTCGTCGAGTTCCTCTATGGACTCGATAAGTTCCTCCGTCTGTTTGGGCCATCTTAATGGATTAAGCCCATACTCTTCAGATCTAAGCCTCATACTTCTCATATACACTGAAAATATGCTTTTAAGGGTAAATTTTCCAACTTTACCCGTTAATACCCTCACTTAACGGGTTTAGCTCAAACCCTAACTCTTTAGGACCTTGATCTTGGTCCACAAGCCATCCATACTCCAAGCTAAGGCATACAAACAGAGATCTAGACCCTAAACACTGCTTGAACACGTAAAGCTTCTACGTTTCCCTCCATGCATGGCCTTCTGGAGCTTAAAAGGCCAAAATGACATCATATAGCTTGTATGGGGCTTCAATGGCCATAAAGTTTGCACCTTTATGCCATGAAAGCCCTCCTTGATTCCAGATCTGATGGTTTACTCACTTGGGACGTCAATAGCCCAAAGAGCAAGCTTCTTGGACCAAAAACCCAATAAGATGATAATAAAGAGATCTAAGAAGCTACTAAGAAAGTTTGAGACTTTCTTACCAGAAAATGTGAGAATGAAGTGGAGTCCCTAGATCTACTAGCTTCTTCTTGAATCCCCAGGCTTCTCCTTCCTTCACAAGCTTCAAAACACACCAAGTTTCACTCAAAAATGGCTCACAGGCTCAAAAATGCATTAGGGTTTCTGAATCTAGGATTTGGGACTTGGAGGCTGCAAAATGAAGCCAGCAAGTGGGGATTAGGATGCGTAAAGAGGGTGCAAAACCCCGAAATTAGGGTTTCATTATGGCATCACTACTCGTAGAGTTGGGGCTCTCAACTCGTCGAGTAGGTTACTTAAAATCCCGCGTCTCTTTTGATCTCTACTCGATGAGTTTGGGGCTCCCAACTCGTCGAGTTGCTCTACAAAAACGAATCAATTATTATTAAATGCGTACCAGGAACCAGGTGTTATAATTCTCCCCCACTTGTCTTAGACTTCGTCCTCGAAGTTTGTTGTGTCGGGAAACAACTTTGGCTAATGCTCCCTCATCTCCTCCTCGGGCTCCCAAGTCCACTCCAAGCCCTTGCGGTGTTGCTACTGCAACTTTATTAGCTCCACCCTCTCGTTCCTCAGCTCCTTTGTCTTCATGTCGAGAATAGCTAGCGGTCTCTCGATATAATTCAGGCTGTCATCAACCTGAATATCCTCTAGAGGCACAACCGTTGAGTCATCTACTAAGCACTTCCGCAACTAAGAAACATGGAAAGTGCTGTGGATCTGGCTGACTTATGTTGGAAGATCCAAATGGTAAGCAACCCGACCCACCCGAGCCAAAACCCTGAACGGTCCGATGTATCTGGGGCCCAGCTTGCTCAGCTTCCTGAACTAGATGACACCTTTCCAAGGTAACACCTTCAGGAGGACCATGTCGCCCACCTGAAACTCAAAGTCTGAACGGCGCTTGTCGGCATAACTTTTCTGCCGACTCTGAGCAGTCTGGAGCCTGCTCCGGACCTGTTGGGTCCTCTTAGTGGTCTTGAGTACTACCTTAGTACTCCCCATGACTCTCTGACCGACCTCGACCCAACAGATTGGGGTCTTACACCTCCTGTCGTAGAGCATCTCGAAGGGAGGTCGGTCTATGCTGGCGTGGTAACTGTTGTTATATGAAAATTCCGCTAACGGAATATATGTATCCCAACTGCCACCGAATTCTAAAACACATGCACGTAGCATGTCCTCGAGAATCTGAATCGTCCACTCACTCTGTCTATAGGTCTGAGGGTGGAAAGCGGTGCTGAAGTGGAGACGAGTACCCATCTCGTCGTGTAACCGCTTCCAAAATCTGGAAGTGAAACGAACATCTTGGTCTGACACCACCGAAACGGGCACTCCATAACGTGCCACTAACTCACATACGTAGATCTCGGCTAGCTTATCAGCCGATATACTCTCCTGGATCGGGATAAAATGAGCACTCTTGTTCAACCGATCCATGATGACCTATATCGAATATACTCCACGTGCGGTCCTGGGAAGCTTGGTGATGAAATCCATGGTGATGTCTTCCCATTTCCACACGGGAATGTCCAATGGCTGCATCTTGCCGTGAGGTCGCTGGTGCTCGGCCTTGACCTTCCTACAGGTCAAGCACTGCTCCACATACCATGCTACGTCCCGCTTCATACAGGGCCACCAGTAATCAGGGTGAAGATCCCGATACATCTTTTTCGCCCCGGGATGGATGGAGAACCTCGACTTGTGTGCTTCATCCATCATAATACCCTTCGGGTTGACAAGGTGCCCCAGAAACTGCACCTCACACAACAAGGACTCACATTTTGAAAACTGTGCGAAAAGTCTCTCCCATGTCAGTGTCTCCAGCACCTCCGTCAAGTGCTCCTCATGCTGCTCCTGAGTCTTGGAATAAACCAAGATGTCATCAATGAAGACTATTACAGACCGGTCCAGCATTGGTATGCACACGCGGTTCATGAGGTCCATGAATACAGCAGGAGCGTTGGTGAGCCCAAACGGCATCACCACGAACTCATAGTGACCATCGCGAGTCCGAAAGGTTGTCTTCGGCACGTCGTTGTCCCTGAGTCGCATCTGGTGATAACCCGATCGCAGATAAATCTTGGAGAACCAAGATGGACCCTGTAGCTGGTGAAACAAATCATCGATCATCTGGAGGGGGGTAACGGTTCTTCACCGTTACCTTATTCAGCTCCCGGTAGTCTATGCACATCTTATGAGACCCGTCCTTCTTCTTCACAAACAGGATCGGGGCTCCCCATGGTGAACTGCTCGGTTTGATAAAACGCTTGTCTAACAGCTCCTGCAGCTGTGTAGAAAACTCCTGCATCTTGGGAGGAGCTAAACGATATGGTGCCTTGGCTATCGGAGCCGCACCAGGGACTAGGTCGATCCTGAACTCAACCTCTCTCTCCGGAGGTATTCCAGGAAAATCATCCGCGAATACGTCTGGGTACTCTCGCACGATCAGTACATCATCCATTGTCACCTTACCCTTATCCCGGGTATCCATAACATAGGCGACATAACCTGCATAACCCTACTGAAGGTAGCGCCTCGCTCTCGCTGCTGAACATACGGTCGGTCTACCCTGTGGCCTCTTGCCCTGAATCACTATCCCTCCCCCGCTAGGACTCCGAACTCTCACTAGATGTTGCTCGCAGTCGATCACTACCCCATTGGGGCTCAACCAGCCCATACCAACTATAACCTTATTCCCTCGCAGGGGAATGGGGACCAAATCTACAGAAAAATGATCGTCGAACAACTGAAGTGTACATCACCGATGAACCCTAGCAACCCAAATGGTCCTATCATCTTCTATCTCCACATCAAGTGGGCAATCCAGCTCCCCTGGAGCCCTTACGAATCACTTTCTGAGTGCGAGCGACACAAAAGATTGGGTAGCCCCGAAACATACAATACTAGAGCAGATATACCGTTCATAACGAACGATCCTATAATGAAACACAGAAACATAAGCAATAATCAATATAAGTAAAGAGATAAGGAGAAGATACATACCCATCACCACGTGGGAGCAGCACGTGCCTCCTCTGCTGTCAACTGAAAGGCCCTCCTCCTCGCCACAGGTGCCTCGGCCCGGCCCTGATGGCCGTCCGTAATCCTCAACGTAGCAGGAGCGGGCGCCGCCACCTGTCCTGCTTCTGCTAAACTCGGACACTGGGACTTCTTATGGCCCCTACGATAACACTGAAAGCAAGTCAGATCTCAAACTGCGGTCGTGGTGGTGGTGGTGGTAGTTGTACAGTCTCTGCTCATATGACCAGTCTGGCCGCACATGAAGCAGCCCGAACTCCCTGCCTTGCAAGTCCCCTCGTGTATCTTGTCGTATTTGCCACAACGACTGTGGCCCTGCTGGCTCCTAAATCTGTGATCTGATACCTTGGGCTTCTTTCCGAACCCTCCATACCAGATGCCACATCTGGTTTCCTCTTCATCTCCATCTCTAAATCAATCTCTCTCTCTAGCCCTGACAATCATATCCTCCAGCATATTGTAGCAGGATCGGCTCATGAACTGTCGGATATCACTCCTCAACATCTCATGATATAGGGCCTTTTTCATTTCCTCGTCTGCCACGTGCTGCGGAATGAGATGTAACATCCGGACTTTCAGGTATATTATTGTGTGTTTAATTTTTGAGATTTATGGGGTGACTCCACGAGTTGTGAGTCCAACTCGTCTAGTAGAGTCGAGTTGTCCGCATAGGATTAATGAATAGACTCAACGAGTCAAAGAGCCGACTCACCGAGTAGGTGCTGGGGAGAGAAAACCTAATTTCCCGGGGTTGGGGCCTATATAAGGGAACTTATTCCCCCATTTCTGCCTCACCAGCTGCCTAACCCTTCTGTGTGAAACCCTAAACGAGTGTAGTGAGCTAAGAGAGTCTCCAAGCTAGCATTGAAGGGATTTTGTGCATCTTTGAGGAGGAAGAGTAGTTTATTCAGCAAGGAACAAGAAGGATTTGTTGGGGTTCAGGCCATTTTGTCCAGAGCTTTAAGAGGAAGGTAAAAATATTGAACATTTCCTCTTTTATTTAGTTAGATCTCATGAGTTGAGATGTTAGGGTTTTTATCTCATATTATTTGGGACTTCGAGAATACTAAATTATCTAGAGGTTTAAACCTCAGATCTGGACCTTGTGATGTCTCTAGAGCCCAAAAGTCCCAACTTTATTCATCCATATGAGGAGTATGGTTTTTAACACCTTATGAGAACATGTATTGGTAGTTTGGAGCAAAACCACCATGCATGAGTGTAAAGATCGAAGCTCTACGTGACAATCGAGCCTTAGGATTATAGATCTAGTGTTTGAGGTGACAGATCTGCCTTAAATCGTCTGAATGAGAAATCGGATCGAAGGGACTCGCTGAGTCAATGGCCTGACTCGACGAGTCGGTGAGGGTTTGTCCCGATGAGCTTGACCGTGCGATAACTCAACGAGTTGGGGGTCAACTCGACGAGTTGAGCTGGACTTTCTTGAGACTTATGAGGAAACGAGGGGACGCGACGAGTCGTAAGAGTGCACTCGACGAGTCGGGTCAAACATGGACTGTTGACTCGAGTTTGACTTCTGTTGACTTTAGGGTTTGGTCAACATGAGTAATGGAGACCATGGAGGGGTAAAATGGTCTTTTACCCAATTCAAGAGTTAGAGAGAGAAGAATAACATTTGGTTACATAGAGTCGAGAGTCGAGTATTAATTAGAGATATTTACCCTATGTGTTAGGCGGTGGCTAGTTCGAGATTCGAGTTCGAGGATAATTCCTTGCTTGATTTCAAGGTGAGTCTTCTCACTATACTTACCATGAGTGGTATCTTTGTGTGACTGAGATGTCTTATGTGTTTATGTTGAGTATTGATATATCCTGCATTATGTCTATGTGATTTATGTTGAGTATTATTCTGTTCTTATTGAGTTAGGACCGGAGGGTCCACCCGAGTTATGGGACCGGAGGGTCCTACTGAGACACATTGACCAGAGGGTCTTATGGTGTTATAGCCTCGAGTGGCTAAGGAGATATGTGTGGTATTTTGGGGAACTCACAAAGCTTCGTGCTTACCATGTTATGTGTTGTGTGTTTCAGGTTTTCTCAGGATCGCGGGAAGCCACCAGTTTGATTGTACACACCAGTAAAAGAGTTATGTTTTGAAGATCCTGGATTTTAATCAAACAATTATGGAGTTGCGATTTGTAAATTAAATAAATGAGATTATTGTGAAATGTATTATGAGAATTATGCGATTTTCAATGAAAATTTTATTTTAAAATTTACGGTGTTACAAGTTGGTATCAGAGCCTTGGTTTTAGGGATTCGGATACACCTCGGGTATGTCTGGACTCAAACTGGGGATTTGAGAAAAAATTTCAGAAGAAATGATTTTTTTCTAAAACGAGCAAGAGTTTCCAAGAGAAAACGAGAAGGAGCAGTGTGTACAATCAGCCAGAGCCCGAACGGTGATTTCCCAAAGTACCCTTACTTAGTTGTGTTATTAGTCATTATTGAGATATTAGTCATGCATGTTAGGAGATAGGCTAGGTATTTCATATCTTAGGGCTAGAGTTGCCTGGTTTGTGATGCCTTAACCAAGGAATTTTGTTGTTTGTGATGTACTTTGTGTATGTGCGGAGTAAGAGTATCCAGCAGGAATATTTCAGAGATAAAGCTTTGAGTAGAGGAGTGTTCTAGGAGAGATAGATGGATGAGCATTGGAGGAGCCTACAAAGAGAGTAGTTAGATACCCGCGTAGGGTAGAGTTGCTTGAGTTCGATGACATCTTTTGAGTGTGAGTAGAGCAAATAGAGTTGTAGCCTAGAGTGGTTTTACGTGCTGGTGGAGATTATTTGATGCCCGAATGTTGCTTGCTTCGTGCTTTGTGGAACTCTCGATGATGGGAGTCAGCTACTAAGTGAATATGACAATATTCAGGAGGTATATGGCTGGCATCATAAGGAGTTTTTTAGTAGTTGATGGCAGAGAAGTGTGAGAACCTAGGAAGAGCCTAGTGAGTAACCTTAGTCAGATGAGTACGCTGATAGATTAGAGTATTCGCTGGGGAGCGACTAGGTTTAACGGGATTGGTGATCGAGAAGGTTGAGCAGCTACTTAGGAAGTCCGGCACGATCCGTGTGGAAAGTATGGGTAGATGTGGCAGGTAGTATGGGCCCGTACTACTGAAAGCAAAGGACCCGTACTCGAAACAGGGATAGTTCCAGAGGTTCTAAATATCAGATTGAAAGGAGATAACATGGTTCGGGTACCATGATTTATAGCAGATTGAGAGGAGATAACATGGTTCGGGTACCATGATTTATAGCAGATTGAGAGGTGATGAAATCCATGGTGATGTCTTCCCATTTCCACACGGAAATCTCCAACGGCTGCATCTTGCCGTGAGGTCGCTGGTGCTCGGCCTTGACCTTCCTACAGGTCAAGCACTTCTCTACATACCATGCTACGTCCCGCTTCATACAGGGCCACCAGTAATCACGATGAAGATCCCGATACATCTTTGTCGCCCGGGATGGATGGAGAACCTCGACTTGTGTGCTTCATCCATCATAACCTGTCATACTCCTCCCCAGTACGGAACCCAGACTCTCCCATGCAGGGTCAACAACCCATGGTTGTCATAATCAAATGAGGCCACCTGGCCTATGATCCGCTCACACTTCCGGTGCTCCTCCTTCATACCCTCGACAGGTGCCTCTGGGATCTGCTCCAGCAGCGGAGTAATCACTGTCATCCTCAAACATATGTCTCGAATCGGAGCCGCCACCTCCTTGCGGCTAAGAGCATCGGCCACTACATTGGCCTTGCGTGGGTGGTAAAGGATCTCATAGTCGTAGTCCTTCACCACATCTATCCACCGACGCTGCCTCATGTTCAGATTCGGTTGATCCATGAGGTACCTCAAACACTTGTGGTCTGTGTAAATGGTACAACGGACCTCATAGAGGTAATGCCACCAAATCTTGAGGGCGAAAACTACAGCCCCGAGCTCCAAATCGTGTGTCCGGTAGTTTGCCTCGTGAGGCTTCAACTGCCTCAAAGCGTAAGCTATCATGTGACCCCGTTGCATCAATATCGCACCCATGCCCGTGATCGAAGCGTCACAGTAAACTACAAAGTCATCGACGCCCTTTGGCAAAGTCAAAATCGGTGCCTTGCATAACCGTTGTCTGAGGGTCTCGAAGGCTGCTTGCTGCTCAGGCCCCCAGCGGAATGTCACCGACTTCTTGGTCAGTCAGGTCAGAGGAACAACAATCTTGGAGAAATCCTGTTTGAATCTACGATAGTAACCCGCTAGACCAAGGAAACTCTGAATCTCAGATGGATACCTCGGAACCTCCCACTGCATCACAACCTCTATCTTGGCCTGATCGACCAGAATACCCTTCGGGTTGACAAGGTGCCCCAGAAACTGCACCTCGCACAACCAGGACTCACACTTCGAAATCTGTGCGAAAAGTCTCTCCCATGTCAGTGTCTCCAGCACCTCCGTCAAGTGCTCATCATGTTGCTCCTGAGTCTTGGAATAAACTAAGATGTCATCAATGAAGACTATTATAGACCGGTCCAGCATCGGTCTGCACATGCGGTTCATGAGGTCCATGAACACAGAAAGAGCGTTGGTGAGCCCAAACGCCATCACCACGAACTCATAGTGACCATAGCGAGTACGAAAGGCTGTCTTCGGCACGTCGTCGTCCCTGACTCGCATTTGGTGATAACCCGATCGCAGATAAATCTTGGAGAACCAAGATGCACCCTGTAGCTGGTGAAACAAATCATCAATCATCGGGAGGGGGGTAACGGTTCTTTATTGTTACCTTATTCAGCTCCCGGTAGTCTATGCACATCTTATGAGACCCATCCTTCTTCTTCACAAACAGGATCGGGGCTCCCCATGGTGAACTGCTCAGTTTGATAAAACCCTTGTCTAACAGCTCCTGCAGCTATGTAGACAACTCCTGCATCTCGGGAGGAGCTAACCGATATGGCGCCTTGGTTATCGGAGCCGCACCAGGGACTAGGTCAATCCTGAACGCAACCTCTCTCTCCGGAGATATCCCAGGAAAATCATCCGTGGAAACATCCGGGTACTCTCACACGATCAGTACATCATCCACTGTCACCTTACCCTTATCCCGGGTATCCATAACATAGGCGACATAACCTGCATAACCCTACTGTAGGTAGCGCCTCGCTCTCGCTGCTGAACATAGGGTCGTTCCACCTTGTGGCCTCTTGCCCTGAATCACTAACCCTCCCCCACTAGGACTCCGAACTCTCAGTAGTTGTTGCTCGCAGTCGATCACTACCCCATTGGGGCTCAACCAGTCCATACCAACTATAACCTTATTACCTCGCAGGGGAATGGGGACCAAATCTACAGAAAAATGCTCGTCGAACAACTGAAGTGTACATCACCGATGAACCCTAGCAACCCAAACGGTCCTATCATCTTCTATCTCTACATCAAGTGGGCAATCCAGCTCCCCCAGAGCCCTTAGAATCACTTTCTGAGCGCGAGCGACACAAAAGATCGGGTAGCCCCGCATCATACAATACTAGAGCAGATATATCGTTCATAAGGAACGATACTATAATGAAACACAAAAACATAAGCAATAATCAATATAAGTAAAGAGATAAGGAGAAGATACATACACATCACCACGTGGGAGCAGCACGTGCCTCCTCTGCTGTCAACTGAAAGGCCCTCCTCCTCGCCACAGGTGCCTCGGCCCGGCCCTGATGGCCGTCCGTAATCCTCAACGTAGCAGGAGCGGGCGCCACCACCTGTCCTGCTTCTGCTAAACTCGGACACTGGGACTTCTTATGGCCCCTATGATAACACTGAAAGCAAGTCAGATCTCAAACTGCGGTAGTGGTGGTGGTGGTGGTAGCTGTACAGTCTCTGCTCATATGACCAGTCTGGCCGCACATGAAGCAACCCGAACTCCCTGCCTTGCAAGTCCCCTCGTGTATCTTGCCGCATTTGCCACAACGACTGTGGCCCTGCTGGCTCCTATATCTGTGATCTGATACCTTGGGCTTCTTTCCGAACCCTCCATACCAAATGCCACATCTGGGTTCCTCTTCATCTCCATATCTAAATCAATCTCTCTCTCTAGCCCTGACAATCATATCCTCCAGCATATTGCAGCAGGATCGACTCATGAACTGTTGGATATCGCTCCTCAACATCTCATGATATAGGGCCTTTTTCATTTCCTCGTCTGCCACGTGCTGCGGAATGAGATGTAACATCCGGACTTTCAGGTATATTATTGTGTGTTTAATTTTTAAGATTTATGGGGTGACTCGACGAGTTGTGAGTCCAACTCGTCGAGTAGAGTCGAGTTGTCCGCATAAGATTAATGAATAGACTCGACGAGTCAGAGAGCCGACTCACCGAGTAGGTGCTGGCAGAGAAACCCTAATTTCCCGGGGTTGGGGCCTATATAAGGGAACTTATGCCCCCATTTCTGCCTCACCAGCTGCCTAACCCTTCTGTGTGAAACCCTAAACGAGTGTAGTGAGCTAAGAGAGTCTCCAAGCTAGCATTGAAGGGTTTTAGTGCATCTTTGTGGAGGAAGAGTAGTTTATTCAGCAAGGAACAAGAAGGAGTTGTTGGGGTTCAGGCCATTTTGTCCAGAGCTTCAAGAGGAAGGTAAAAATCTTGAACATTTCCCCTTGTTTTTGGTTAGATCTTATGAGTTGAGAAGTTAGGGTTTTCACATCATATTATTTGGAACTTCGAGAATACTAAGTTATTTAGAGGTTTAAACATCAGATCTGGACCTTGTGAGGTCCCTAGTGCCCAAAAGTCCCAACTTTATTTGTTGAGTCCATTTGTGTTGCGTCTTGGACCTTAAGTTTTGTATCTGGATTGGGCCTGTCCATCCGTGATTATCTAGATTAGTTAATAGGGTTTTACTATAAATATGCATGCATGTATGCATATTTAAACGTCGATCGTTACGTTTATTATTGCAACCCTAAACACCTCTACAGTCAAAGTTCTTCATCGAGCTCTTTTGAGGTGTTGAAGTGTTAATCATACGACATATTCAGTGCCATTCTTGTGTTCTTTATTACATTCTTAATCATTAGCTTGCATAGAATCATACGATCCTAAGAGAACTTAGTTATAACAATTGGTATCAGAGCAGGAGACTGTGTGATCAATACACATTCCTTCTGTATTCAGAATACTTTAGGGTTTCCGCTTTTATCGTACAAATAGAAGTCGTCTTCTTCATATCGATGGCTACTCTGTTTTAGATAAAACCCTAATATCTAGTTTACAGGTTTGATTCTAGCAGCCCACCATGTCTCACGAAGATTCACAAACGAACCCAATCAACATCTCAAACAGCATTGGATCCACGACCATAATACCCATTCTTTACACTCAAGACTACGAAGTATGGGCTCATCACTTCGAAGACTACGTGGTTGGATCTGAAGATAACGGCTATCTTATCTGGGAAGCAATCACACTTGGGCCATTTGTTCATTCAGCAACAAACACAACTCTCAAGTCCCAAAAGGACTATAACAAGCCGGTGACGGATGTAGAGAAGATGCCACAGGATGAGAAAGATAAGCTGCTACGTAATGTGAAGGCTATGAGGATGATCAGATTCGCCTTGCAATCTGACACCTTTCGGTTGGTTGGTTCATGCACAACGGCCAAAAAAATCTGGGATAGGTTGAAAGAACTCTATTCGACTGATGAAGATTTGGAACACTCCATTCAAACTCTGCTGCTGTCAGAATTTGGAGTCTTTGAACAGAAACCTGAAGAGAAGCTCATACAGACTTTTGATCGGTTCAATCATCTTCTGAGTAAGATGATCAAGCATGGTATAGAGAGGAAGTTAATTGAGTAGAAAGTAACTTTTATGAACGGGCTGAGACCAGAATGGATGGCTGTTGTATCAACTGTGAAAGCACATGAACAGTTCAAATCCTACTCTCTGGCGAAACTGGTGGGAATACTCAAGTCCCATGAAAGTGTGGTAACCAAAGAAGCGAAAGTTGTTTCTGGCATGGGATCTCTGGCTCTTGTCTCAAAAGGCAAAAGTATCCTAGAAGATGAAGAAGAAACTGATATGTCTGAGTGTGATCTGACTAGCGAGGAATATGCTTTGATGATATCCAATCCGATGATGAGGCGTACTATATGCGCAAGTTAGAAGAAGTCAAGAAGAAGAAGGCGACTAACAGCTCAATGAATGCCTTGATTGTACAGGAGAATGCTAGGGAAGATGAGTTCGGTGGCGTAGAAGTGTGGTCAACCGACTCTGAAGATGAAGAGGTTAGAAGGCCCACTCATGGAAAGGCTTTTGTGGCAAAAGAAGAAGGTTACGCTGGAAGGTGTTTAATTGTCACTGCTGGGCCATCAACCGAAAGTGCAGATAAGGAACCGAACCTGACCGAGAACAAGTGTTTTGCAGCCAAACCAGTGAGTGAGAAGATCAACGACTGCGATCGACTGATCAAAAAGGTACAATCTATTCTTGAATCTCTTAAAATTCCAAAAACAGATTATGTAGAAGAGTTAAATGAATTAAACTTTAAATTTTCTAACCTAAGTAGCAGCCTCATGCAAACTCGCTTAGCGAATTCTAACCTAACTAACCAACTCAGCAGGGTGTCTTCAAAAGGCGAGGAAAGAAGAATGTGGATTGAGCTGAAGGAAGCAGAGTTAGTTAGAGCTAGGGACGAAAGTATTTATTTGCAAAGAGACAATTTAAAGTTTTTAAAACAAAGAAATATTTTTTGTTTAATAGCTAAGCGTTTATATACTAATATTGCTCAATTACATTTAAGTTGTGAAATTGGAAAGAAAATTCATAAAATGATATTTCCCTTTCTTGAATTTAAGGAAGATGAGATCATAGCAGAATGTGAATCAGAAGTGTCCTCCGAAGAGACATCCATGTCTTATAGGCTTGGTCTGGACAAGATAGAATCCTTCATTGATTCTAAGGAACACAAAAGTATGCTAAAAGATATCTTAGATGAAAATGATAGGCTAAAAATTAAATCTGAAACTATTCAAACATTTGATCGTTCAAATGCCAAACTTATCGATGAAAATAAAATAGACTTAGGTAATACGTCTGAATTTGATGAGGAAAGAGAGATGAGTGTAATCTCAGTAGAGGACGAAGTTGACTGCTCTGAGTTTATGAGGAATGAAACCGAGAATGAAAAACCATTAATATCAGAAAACTCGGTTGAATTCGCTCGTATGTCAAAAGATCAGAAGCAGAAACTCAAGGAAAAGGCCATGGTCTATCAAAAGGTTCAGACTGTGCCAAATCAGGTATACGCAGTTACAGGTGTCATTCCAAAGCAAACTGCAGAGTTAAGGATCTTGGTCGATAAAGATAATGTTGAAGGGTGCGAAGACTACTTCTGGTCTGCCCCCATTGACAACGCAGACGAAACCGTGGGTCTATCTGAGAAGACTACATGGAGGGTTAGAGGAAGATACATTGCTGAACCCATCAACACCCCCTCCAATTTCGACAAACCAAGCACAAGTGGAACCAAAGAAATCCCTGAGGAACCAATGGAAGAACCGAAAACTCCAATCAAAACAATGGAAGAACCAAAAGTTCTACTCAAGAGGGTTGAAGAACCGAAAGTTCTAACCAAGAAAGGTGAAGAATAAAAAATGTCCGACAAGAGAACCGAAACTCAAAAGGAGAAGCCAAAGGCCAGCTTCAATATCCACAAATCTCAGAGGGAGCATGCTAAGCAGAAACGCTTGAGAAATCAAAGATATGCTAAGAATCTAAATGAACGAAAAAGGCACTGGAATTCTCAAAACTCCAACTATGAGCCTCCCAAGAAAGGATCAATGGAAAAAGGAAAGGAGAAATTAAAGGAAAATTTAAGTCCAAACTCCTACTATTCCAAGTCCTGTTTCGGTCCTAAACCCAGTTTCGGTCCTAAACCAAGTTTCGGTCATAAACCAAGTTTCGGTCCTAAACCAAGTTTCGGTCATAAACCTAGTTTCGGTCCCTCCAAGTCCCAAAGCAAAACAAATTCATTGAAGGACATGAAAGGAAAGGGAAAGCTAGTACCAAACTCTGAGTTGGGTAATAAGAAATCATCAGCTAACCCTAGAAGTCAAAAGAAAAATCATAAACCATCTAATAACACACCAACCAATGCACCGAACATTAAAGAAAATAAAACTAAAATCAAGGTGTATACAATTAAAAGAAAAGATCAAACCACTTTAGTAAAAAGAACATATTTGGTTGATATTTCTGCTATAATTCCTTTTTCTGTGAAAGATTCACCAGGACCCAAGAAACTTTAGGCTCCTAAATCCGCTTGAATCTGCAGGTAATCAGTGACGAGCAGTTCGATGATGAATGGTACATAGATAGTGGCTGCTCGCGTCACATGACAGGGAGGAAGGAAGAGCTGAGGGAGTTTTGGTCCCTGAAAGATGGTGGGTGTGTAAAGTATGGAAACAATTCCTATGGAACAATCAAAGGGTATGGCATGATAACCAATGGCGAATTCTCAATTAGGAAAGTAGCGTATGTAGAAGGATTGCAGCACAACCTCATCAGCGTGTCACAATTAGTTGTGGGCACAGGTTTGAACGTATCATTTGATTATGAGGGGTCTGAGATAATTGAAAAACAATCCAAGAAGGTTCTGCTGAAATCTGAACGCAAGGGAGAAATGTACCCTCTGAATCTAAACCCAATGTGAGGTACACTAGCTATTTGTCTGTTGTCAAAGGCAAATACCGATGAAAGCTGGTTATGGCATCGACGCCTCTCGCATCTAAACTTCAAAGACATCAACAAATTGGTGCTTGGTTCAGCTATTGCACATTGACTTGTGTGGACCTTCGGCTATTGAGAGCATTGGTGGTAGTAAGTACATTCTAGTCATTGTAGATGATTTTTCACGCTTCACTTGGGTTTTCTTTCTTAAGCAGAAATCAGATGCAACTCCCAAGTTGAAGACATTCATCAAGCAAGTGGAAGTACAGCTGAGGAAGATGGTGAGGAACATAAGAAGTGACAATGGTCTGGAATTCAAGAACAAGGATTTTGAGGACTTTCTGGCTGATAAGGGGATAACTCACAATTTTTCGGCCCCTTATACACCACAGCAGAACAGGATTGTTGAAAGACGAAACCGTTCGTTATGCGAGGCAGCCAGAACCTTGCTCAGTTTCGCTTCCCTACCATTATACTTCTGGGCCGATGCAATTGCCACTGCCTGTTACACTCAGAATCGGTCCTTGCTCAATAAGAGATTCTCATTAACTCCATATGAGATCTTAAACAATAGGAAACCGAATGTTAAATTTTTCCACATTTTCGGTTCAAGATGATTTATTTTCAATTCAAAGGAGAACCGAAACAAGTTCGATGTCAAAGCCGATGAAGGAATATTTCTGGGTTATTCTCTGTCATCAAAAGCATACAGAGTGCTGAATAAACGCTCCAAAAGGATTGAAGAGACTTATTATGTCACCTTTGATGATAATTATATGAAGAAGGTTCAGAGGACTGAAAGTGACCTAGGTAAAATATTCCCAGAATCTGGCCAAGTCTCGGTTCCAATATCCAACTTGTTCGAGGAATACATTCGACTATTTGATGAACCGGAGAAAGCAATTCACTCCAAGGCGAAAGCAGCAAATAACAAAATCGATAATCTCAAAAAGGTCATAGACGAAGCTGCTAAAGAGATGGAAAGTGACCCTAAGGGTGCTACGTCATCAACTGACTCTCCAAACAATAATTCAATGTTCAAGGGGGAGAGCTCGACAGCACCAAAGACAACCCAAGTCTCGGTTGAGGGGGAGAATCCAATTCCCTCCCCAACACATAAAGGTCCGGGTGAAGGGGAAAGTACAGATCCAAAATCAACAAGTAATAGTTCAATTGATGGGGAGAAACCAACTTCCACAGGAAATACTAACTCTGATGCTGCCTCAGGTTATACTTCGCCAGTCGAGGGGGAGAAAGAAGATACACCTGT
Organism: Lactuca virosa; assembly: GCF_052849685.1. Lineage (NCBI taxonomy): Eukaryota > Viridiplantae > Streptophyta > Magnoliopsida > Asterales > Asteraceae > Lactuca > Lactuca virosa. The sequence goes on from NC_136434.1 coordinate 272,551,211, forward strand.
CGAAGGTGATGATGATCAATTAGAATTTGAAGTAGAAGTGGAGGCTGAACTGAATCCAGCATATGATCCAAACTATCCACCGTTAGCAAAATGGACCAAAGACCATCCCAAAGCAGAGATCATTGGTGAAACTTCTGAGAAAGTTCTTACTCGTTCTCAACTGAAAGCGAAACAAACTGCATTATTCTCAAAAGTTGAATTTTTCATGTTTAATTCGTTCATTTCAAAGGTTGAACTGAAAACCGTAAATGCTGCACTTGATCATTCCGATTGGGTCCAGGCAATGGAGGATGAGCTTCATGAGTTCGAACGCAACCGAGTTTGGAGGCTGATTCCCACCCCAAAGGATGCTTCTGTGGTTGGCTTGAAATGGGTCTTCAGAAACAAGTTAGATAAAGAGGGGAATGTCATTCGTAACAAGGCTCGGTTGGTGGTGAAAGGCTATTGTCAAGAGGAAGGGATAGATTATGAGGAAACCTTCGCTCCAGTAGCTCGGTTGGAATCAGTCAGAATCTTTTTGGCATATGCTGCTCATAAAAACTTCGAAGTTTTCCAAATGGACATTAAATGCGCTTTCTTGAATGGAGAATTAGAAGAAACAGTCTATGTTGAGCAACCGTCGGGTTTTATGAACGAAAAATACCCTGATCATTGCTATGTGTTGGATAAAGTTGTCTATGGATTAAAGCAAGCACCGAGGGCCTGGTATGAAACACTAACTCGCTTCTTGAAAATGTCAAAATTTAAACAAGGTTCGGTTGACCCAACCTTCTTTCGTAAGAAGGAAGGCGAACATCTAATGATTGTTCAGATTTATGTTGATGATATCATCTTCGGCTCCACGAATCCTAGCTTAACAGCTGAATTCAGGAAGTTGATGGAGACTAAATTTGAAATGAGCACAATGGGTCCAATTAATTTTTTCCTTGGTTTGAATATTAGACAGGGACCAGAAGGCATATTTATCAACCAGGAGGCCTATACAAAGAACTTACTGACGAAATTCGGAATGTAGGGTGATTCAAAAGTGAAGGTTCCTATGGCATTTGGCACTAAGTTAACTCCATCTCTGGAAAAACCTGCTGTGGACATAACACTATATCGTCAAATGATAGGGTCCCTTATGTATCTAACAGCTAGTAGACCGGATATTATGTTTTCTGTTTGTTATTGTGCCAGGTTTCAAGCCAATCCAAGAGAACCTCACATGGTGGCAGTTAAGAACATTTTTCGTTATCTGAGGCGAACCTCATCTTTCGGTCTCTGGTATCCTGCTAGATCTGGATTCTTCATTCAAGCCTTTCCTGATGCTGATCTAGGAGGATGTGGACTGGACAGAAAGAGCACTACTGGTGGATGCCAATTTCTTGACGGGAAACTTGTTAGCTGGCAGTCCAAAAAGCAAACTTGTGTTTCACTATCCACAGCCAAAGCTGAGTATATTGCTGCAGCATCTTGCACTTCTCAATTGGTATGGATTCAAAGTCAACTGAGAGACTATGGGCTAAGTATGAAGAAGATACCTCTCTATTGTGACTCAGAAAGTGCAATAAGGATTTGTCACAATCCAGTCCAACACTCAAAAACTAAGCACATTGCTCTTAGATATCATTTCATCAAGGATCATGTAGAAGATGGGAACGTGGAAGTACACTTTGTTCGATCTACTGATCAACTGGCTGACATCTTCACTAAAGCCATACCTGAAGCTACCTTTAACAAAATTTTACAAGGCTTGGGCATGATGGAAGGAGAGTCAGTACCGAATCCTCAAATCTCTCACTAAAAATTAGACAAGCGAAATGGAGCGAACGCTCGGTCTATTTCGGCTCCATAATTTTCAGGAACCGAAATGAACCGACCACTCGGTCTATTTTGGCTCTGGAATTTTAGGGAACTGAAATGAACCGACCGCTCGGTCTATCTCGGCTCCGTAATTTTCGGGAACCGAAATGAACCGATCACTCGGTCTATTTCGGCTCTAGAATTTTAAGGAACTGAAATGAACCGATCGTTCGGTCTATTTCGCTTCACTCATTTAAGATAAGGTTTCGGTTGTATATCTTGTACACTCTTTTCTCTCGTATTTTATCTTTCTGTTTTTATTCTTTTTCAGAAAATTTCAAAAATCCAAAAATATTTTATCTTTCTGTTTTTATTATTTTTCAGAAAATTTCAAAAATCCAAAAATATTTTATCTTTCTGTTTTTATTCCTTTTCAGAAAATTCTAAAAATTCAAAAATATTTTCTTTGTTTGTTTTGTTTGTCTGTTTGGTTGGTATGTGTGGTGTGTTTCTTATTTTTATTAGGTGACAAGAGTACCAGTACAACAGAATGTGAATCTAAGGCAGGTATATTTAATTTCAGTACGAACTAGTTAAGGGTCCCTAGAAGCATACTGCTGCATGTTGACCAAAGCCTCTACGACTTTGAGCAGGCCTTAATGATTCGATCTATACCTATCGTTTCTTCCCAATTAGGCCATTAACTGCAACTCAGTCTAGAGCTACCTTACTCTTCTTATATGAGTTAAGAGTTTCTCTGCTTTGTCACGTCTATATAGCAGAAGGTACTTTCGGTTCTATAGCCACCTCCCTTATATTCTCCATCTCCTTTCAATTCACCATTGTAACCCTTGAGACTCTCGGTCCTTACCACTGAGGTTTATGGTTACACAACATCTGTGTTTGTGAAACCCAATATCCAACACCAATAATGAATTGACGGTGAATTAATTATTCAAGAACTTACTGGTTACCTAATGAAATCTCTTTTTATTTTTGCGTGGTCTTTTATGAAATTGTCTACTACCAAGGCGTTTCTTCCCAAAGAGATCCAGTTTATTTTTTGAGATTTCTGCTACTTCTTTAGTCACTATATAATATATCCAACCTACCTGTTCAACATACCACATCGGTCTCACAGGTACTTCTTCCAACGTTCGGTTTTATGTTAAGACTCGAAGTTCGGTTGAAGATAAGCTACCCTAAGCCTAATCTATAAAAGAAGCCTTTCAATGTTTATTAACAAACAGTTGATCGTATCATTCGGGAAACCACACAAGCACTTCAAGTCTCTCTTGACTTTGAAGGAAGCGATTCTTGCCCGGAATCCTCTGCTTTCTGTCTAGTAATGAGACATCACTCACATCCCATACACATTTGCTTTATTTCTTTATCTTTGTCACACTAATGCACGAAAATTTTCAGTTTTCCCACATTCTGGTTACTGATTGGTTTGAATTTTGTTCTATCTATTGGAGCCAAACAGGGGGTTATCATGGAATTTCAAACGACGATTGAAGATAAGATTTAGGCGCGTGAATTTGAACGGTCTCTTTACCCATGCATGCTGACGTATACCTGGGAGTAACCACACTGTCACTTCGCGCTTTTTCAGGCGACATTTTAGTGATCACGTCATTATCATCATGATTTTTCTCTCTCCTGGCAATGGTATATAAAGGGTTTCCAATTTTATTTGTCTTTTACTGGCAACATTTTTTCTCTGAAAAACCAACGCAGCGCAAACTGTTCATCTTCTTCCTTCTTCGATTAACAATGGCGACTTCTTCATCAATTCGTGATCAGACGGCATCATCATCTTTACTCACCATTAAGCCAAACCAAAATATGATCATCGAACTTAACCCGTTCTTGTATGATGCATATATGCTGCACGTGGTGGAATGTTTGAAGTATTTACCCCTGGTTTTACCCCTAACCCAGGTTGAAGCTGTTCCAATGTCGTTATTATCGCATGTCTATTCTACAGCGTCTTATGACAAAAACAAAGAACGTATTTACTTTGACATCCACGATAAGAAGGCATCTATTTCGAAGGTGAAGTTTTGTTCGATTTTGAATCTTGCTGTCGATTCTTCTGTCATCTCGCCGGACTTTATAACGACGACACAATTATTTTCATGCTCTATGAGATGGGTTATACTGATGTGCTCACCACGATTACCAAAGGGAAGAAGTCATGTTTACCGTCTCAATGGAATGGTCTGCTCACTCTACTGATTAAGGGGTTAGCAGAACGATGTGGTGGTTCAGACGGTACCAGCAAGGGTTTCCTTACCCTTCTTTATGGCCTTTACAACGGGATCAATCTTGATTATGGTTCAATAATCTGGTCTCAGGTGGTGCAGAGCCTCAACACATCAACGAGGCATTCTGAAATCTCTTGTGGAAGATTTTGGACTCTGATTACGAGGAAAGCGATTAATTCTTTGGAGATTCCGGTGATGAAGGATGCTCTACTTGCATCTATCGCTACTTTCCACACAAAGAAGATCATCATCTCGGATCCAATCAAGTTTCCTCATAATGGATCTATTCCTGAATCTATGTATCGAAGTGTTGCAGAAAAGAGCAATGTTATGGCTGACTATCATAAACTCCCTCCCTCTGGACCGAGGGTACTTTCTCCAGAACAGCAGGCTGCCCTGGATGCCTTGGACAAACCTACCAACTGAGGGAAGAGGATCTTAAAGAAAGAACCCACTGAGGAAAGAAAGTCTAAGTCTTCCAAGTCTTCAAAACGAAAGTCTACTGAAGGGGATTCTTCTCAACAAAAGAAGAAGAAGATAAAGAAGATGACTCGAAGGTCTAAGAGTCCCACTCCTCCAAGCACAGATCATGCCGATGAGGAAAATGAGGAAGAAGAGATTCACCATGACTCACCGAGAGGGAACACTCCTCCCCGTTCCCCTACTCCAACAGAATCTCCCAATCACAACAGAATTCCCGCACTACCTCAATCACCAAAACAGACCATTCCTCTCTTTGTTCCTATTGTTACTCCACCAGTCACATCTCACGAAACGACTTTGCCACCACCACCTCCCATTACATCTGTTCCTATTTCCACCCTTCCTTTATCATCTCCAATCATTACAGAATCCACAACCACTACCATTCCTAACCCCACATTAGGTGTCAACTTATCTGATACGGGGGCTACTACTGCAACAGAAACTCCTATCATCACTAAATCTCTTTCACCAACACACTCAACTGATTCTGGTGCTACTCTTGGAGGAGAGAATGAGGAATTTGACTCTACCTACTTCAGTCCTTACAGGCTTCCGACTGATGATGATAATGATGCTCCAGTCACAAGTCAAGATTTACAGAGCATTCATGACAAGCTGGACCGATTGCATGAAGATAGCAAAGCTTATGGTGGTGTGGTTCTTAAAGCTTTTTTAGAAACTGCCATCGACCAATACACAAATGCCATTGAGAAATCTACTAAGGCAGTTGATGCGTCCACCTCTTCCTGTAAAAAGACAACAACAGAGGTTACTGAGGTTGTTCACACAACTCAGATCTTTCTTGACTCTTTGAAAGCTCATGCTGACACCAATGCAGCAAAGGTACAATCCTCTGTGGATTCCTATGCTAAGTCCCTTCAAGAAGAAAGCACTAAGTTTGAAGCTGTACGCTCATCGCTCCAAACTGAGACCACTTCTTTTTTACAATCAGTGGATTCTCGTTTTGATGCTCTTCATGCTAATCTGGCAACCGAAAGTGCCTTGAAGGAGGATCTGGCCAAACACAAAGCCACCATTGAAGTCCAGAAGGTGCAGCTAGCCCATGCTGAGAAAGAAATCTCTTTATTGAATACACAACGGGCTGTGTATAAGAGTTGTGCAGGTGAGGTGAAGGACATGTTGACAAATTTGCTTGGTGCTCATGATCCTATTCTTACTCTTACAATTCGCAATCATCTCACATTCAAACTCCTTCCTGCCCTTGGAATACTGCATGAAATGAAGGGTGTTTCGGAGGGATTCGTACCTCCAAAACAAGGGGGAGAAAGTAGTGCTCGTGTTGTTCAACTGAGAGTCATTATGAAAACAGAAGGTGCTCAACCGAAAGTAACAACCGAACTGAAGGATAACGTAGCTTTAGGTTCTGGTTCACTAGCAAAGCCAAAGGAGACCATTGATAAAAGTGATAGTGATATAGAAGAAACCATTGCTGAAACTCTCCAACGAAAGAAAAGAGACATAGAGCTGGATGAAACTCTGAAAATTGCTAAAGAAGCAGAGGAGAGGGAAAGGAGAAACAAAGAAGAAGAAGATGCCTTGAACTGCAAGAAGGCTTTGTTTCCCTTGTGGACAAAAGAGACACTTATCAATCAGGCGATTGAGTTTCCTTCTGTCTATTGGTTGGAACCAGTTGCTTCGTTTGATTGTGATAACTCCAAGGACTCGCAGTTCGACATGCCGATTACCAGAAAAGCTTTCACGTTTCATTGCTTTGATGCGACTGCTGAGGTTCCTTTTCCCCATCCTAAGGTTGACCGAGAGTTGATAGACTTCTACTTGAAGTATGGGCAACCGAAGTACCTGACTTAGAGCGCACAGAAGATCATTACAGTCAAGGTACTCAAACCCTCACCTGCTGGGAGATTTGTTAACGTTAATTTCAAGATCACTCGTGGTTCAGCGAACACGGTGTCAACTATCTCTCTAGCAGATCTTCCTAATCTCAATCCCCATGACTGGATTTTGCTGTTCAACATTCTGCTCACTAATCCTAAGGAATATGAGCCTATTTTAGAACATCTGAAGAGAATGTTGGCCTCCTACATCCATGAAGTTGCTACTATGGATCAGGAGATAGCAAGAGTTATGAACAAGAAGCCGACTGTCAAGCCTACACCGAAACCAGGGGATGTGAACAAGATGAAAATGGGACAGATAGATTCAACAAATCTTACTGTCATGTTCACGAAAGGTGAAGCTCACAGGTTTTTGTTTGCTCTGGTTGATAAGCATCTATTTTCAACAGACTGCTTGGAGCATATCATCAACATCATTCATAGATGCAAGCAGAATTCAGAGGTTGATAAGAAGAATTTTACAGACATGCTTCGGTGGTATATTACGTTTCGTTACCATCTTTTAGCCGTTATACCGAAGGTGTTTAGAACTGTGAATAAGGATTCTGTTATTAAACAGGATTGAGGTCTCAGTTCCAAAGACGCAAAGGGGGAGATTGTTGAGTCCATTTGTGTTGCGTCTTGGACCTTAAGTTTTGTATCCGGATTGGGCCTGTCCATCCGTGATTATCTAGATTAGTTAATGGGATTTTATTATAAATATGCATGCATGTATGCGTATTAAAACGTCGATCGTTACGTTTATTATTGCAACCCTAAACACCTCTACAGTCGAAGTTCTTCATCGAGCTCTTCTGAGGTGTTGAAGTGTTAATCATACGACATATTCAGTGCCATTCTTGTGTTCTTTATTACATTCTTAATCATTAGCTTGCATAGAATCATACGATCCTAAGAGAACTTAGTTCTAACATTATTCATCCATATGAGGAGTATGGTGTTTAACACCTTATGAGAACATGTATTGGTAGTTTGGAGCAAAACCACCATGCATCAGTGTAAAGATCGAAGCTTTACGTGACAATCGAGCCTTAGGATGGTAGATCTAGTGTTTGGAGTGATAGATCTGCCTTAAATCGTATGAATGAGAAATCAGATCGAAGGGACTCGCCGAGTCTATGGCCTGACTCGACGAGTCGTTGAGGGTTTGTCCCGATAAGCATGACCATGCGATAACTCGGCGAGTTGGGGGTCAACTCGACGAGTTGAGCTGGACTTTCTTCAGACTTCTGAGGAAATGAGGGGACTCGACGAGTCGTAAGAGTGCACTCAATGAGTCGGGTTAAACATGGACTGTTGACTCGAGGTTGACTTCTGTTGACTTTAGGGTTTGGTCAACATGAGTAATGGAGACCATGGAGGGGTAAAATGGTCTTTTACCCAATTCAAGAGTTAGATAGAGAAGAATAACATTTGGTTACATAGAGTCGAGAATCGAGTATTAATTAGAGATATTTACCCTATGTGTTAGGCGGTGGCTAGTTCGAGATTCGAGTTCGAGGATAATTGCTTGCTTGATTGCAAGGTGAGTCTTCTCACTATACTTACCATGAGTGGTATCTTTGTGTGACTGAGATGTCTTATGTGCTTATGTTGAGTACTGAGATATCATGCATTATGTCTATGTGATTTATGCTGAGTATTATTTTGTGCTTATTTAGTTAGGACCGGAGGGTCCACCCGAGTTATGGGACCGGAGGGTCCCACTGAGACACATTGACCGGAGGGTCTTATTGTGTTATAACCTCGAGTGGCTAAGGAGATGTGTGTGTTATTTTGGGGAACTCACTAAGCTTCATGCTTACCGTGTTATGTGTTATGTGTTTCAAGTTTTCTCAGGATCGCGGGCAGGCACCGGATTGATTGTACACACCAGTGAAAGAGTTATATTTTGAAGATCCTGGATTTTAATCAAACAATTATGGAGTTACGATTTGTAAATTAATTAAATGAGATTTTTGTGAAATGTGTTATGAGAATTATGCGATTTTAAATGAAAAATTTATTTGAAAATTTACGGTGTTACACGAGAAGGGCCCTCTTCCTGAACATAGCGGTGATCTTCGTCACCGTCTCAATCGTCTGTCGGAGATCCTGGAACTCCCTAGTAACATGTTGTACCTCAATCACAGGTGCAAACTCGGCCCTAAACCTGGCCGAAAAATCACTCCACGTCATCGCATCTAGAACCACATCATCTCCGATGGCATGTCCGACCTCCTCCCACCAGTCATGTGTTTTGTCCTTTAGGAGACACATTGATCGGAGGGTCTTATGGTGTTATAGCCTCGAGTGGCTAAGGAGATATGTGTGGTATTTTGGGGAACTCAAAAACCTTCGTGTTTACCATGTTATGTGTTATGTGTTTCAGGTTTTCTTAGGATCGCGGGAAGGCACCGACTTGATTGTACACACCAGTGAAAGAGTTATGTTTTGAAGATCCTGGATTTTAATAAAACAATTATGGAGTTGTGATTTGTAAATTAAATAAATGAGATTATTGTGAAATGTATTATGAGAATTATGCGATTTTCAATGAAAATTTTATTTTAAAATTTACGGTGTTACAAGTTGGTATCAGAGCCTTGGTTTTAGGGATTCGGATACACCTTCGGGTATGTCTGGACTCAAACTGGGGATTTGAGAAAAAATTTCAGAAGAAATGATTTTTTTCTAAAACGAGCAAGAGTTTCCAAGAGAAAACGATAAGGAGCAGTATGTACAATCAGCCAGAGCCCGAACGGTGATTTCCCAAAGTACCCTTACTTAGTTGTGTTATTAGTCATTATTGAGATATTAGTCATGCATGTTAGGAGATAGGCTAGGTATTTCATATCTTAGGGCTAGAGTTGCCTGGTTTGTGATGCCTTAACCAAGGAATTTTGCTGTTTGTGATGTACTTTGTGTATGTGCGGAGTAAGAGTATCCAGCAGGAATATTTCAGAGATAAAGCTTTGAGTAGAGGAGTGTTCTAGGAGAGATAGATGGATGAGCATTGGAGGAGCCTACAAAGAGAGTAGTTAGATACACGCGTAGGGTAGAGTTGCTTGAGTTCGATGACACCTTTTGAGTGTGAGTAGAGCAAATAGAGTTGTAGCCTAGAGTGGTTTTACGTGCTGGTGGAGATTATTTGATGCCCGAATGTTGCTTGCTTCGTGCTTTGTGGAACTCTCGATGATGGGAGTCAGCTACTAAGTGAATATGACAATATTCAGGAGGTATATGGCTGGCATCATAAGGAGTTCTTCAGCAGTTGATGGCAGAGAAGTGTGAGAACCTAGGAAGAGCCTAGTTAGTAACCTTAGTCAGATGAGTACGCTGATAGATTAGAGTATTCGCTGGGGAGCGACTAGGTTTAACGGGATTGGTGATCGAGAAGGTTGAGCAGCTACTTAGGAAGTCCGGCACGATCCGTGTGGAAAGTATGGGTAGATGTGGCAGGTAGTATGGGCCCGTATTACTGAAAGCATAGGACCCGTACTCGAAACAGGGAGAGTTCCATAGGTTCGAAATATCAGATTGAAAGGAGATAACATGGTTCGGGTACCATGATTTATAGCAGATTGAGAGGAGATAACATGGTTCGGGTACCATGATTTATAGCAGATTGAGAGGAAATAACATGGTTCGGGTACCATGATTTATAGCAGATTAAGAGGAGATAACATGGTTCGGGTGCCATGATTCATAGCAGATCGAGAGGTGGTCACATGGTTCGAGTACCATATCTCGTGGGGGTTAGTGCTTCTGGTTTTACCAGTTATCCCGTTGTGATTGATTAGACTGAGATCGGATGTGATAGAGTGTGGGGCCAGCGGACCATGTTGAACGGGTTTCAATGGAGCATACCTTGAGAGGGAAATCGAGTTATTTTCCGAGATATTTTTGGTGAGATGCTAGTTGGAGTCGCAAGACTCAAGGATGAGTAGAGATGGTGCTTTATGGAGGATTACGGTCTGAGTTGAGCAATCGACCGATAGTGGAGATGTCACTTTCTGTGACCGGAGTTGTGCTATTTCCATTTCCTGTGAGAAGCAAAAGAGATATTGAGCTTCCGGTAACTGAGCTTGGAGGTAAACCCTGTGGGATAGCATTGGTTGCGATCTTTCACTAGAGTATATGGGCAGTGTGTCTGCCGCAAGGTAATATTATAGCATGGGAGGGTCATCAGTGGGGACTGAGATGGTCAAGGACAATGATATACCATATTTGAGTATAGTAGGGCATATGTTAGCAGCAGTGTCGGGTGATCAAGAGGAGTATATTGGGGTGGTGGCTCTCATTGTCTATGATGGGTATCGAGTGTGGGGGTGAGGTCTATGCTCTCATGATAATTCTCATGATGGGGCGTTGGTTGGGGAGTCGAAGATGAGGAGTGTGATAGTTCATTATTTTCATACTGAGAGTCATGGCTACTACGGAACAGTTGAGATGTCCGGTAGTGTGTCAGTGTGAGATTTTGGATGACACGTTGGGAAGTTTTCGTGGATTTTATCTGAGATTCGGGATGTTTGGAGTTGCTTGGTCTCTATCGGGAAGATCATCGAGTGTATGTGGTACTTTCCAAGAGTAAGTATGATGTGTCTGGTGAAACAGTCTGTGGAATAGATTGTTGGTGTGCTAAATGGTGATGGTTTGATCCCTGAGTGGGGAAGAACCGGGTATTTTATTGAGAGTATCAGAGATTTGTTCAAGCGCGGTTAGAGGACTGGATATAGTGACCTACGGTACGAATACATGAGACCAGGGTTATTGGTGGTCGAGGCGAGGTGTAAAGCGAGATAATGCATGTTGTACGTTTTCAGGAAAGGATAAGTGTCTCCACGGCAGGTGGCCGTTGGTCGGAGACATTGTGGTGGTTAGGAATTCTTCGAGGTTGTAATGGTAAATTCGAGGTGGGTGGCTCTTAAGGATAGTTTCGGCGGTTGAGAATTTCTGGTTCAATGTATGGGTTGTTATATGCACTTTGGGCAAGGTAGAAGTTGTTTGGGCAACCAACTTCAGGGTCGTTGTGTGTATTCTTGCATGGGTTATTTGCAATAGAGGAGGGAGTTTCGGATGGTCGTCAACGTGTTTTGAGTCATTGACGATTCCTCCGTATTTCAATTGAGAGTTGGAATATTCCGAAGTTAGGAGTTGTGTGAGAGGAAGATCAGTTGTGAGATTCTGAAAGGATGCATTGTTGTATCTGAGTATGATGCCGTAAGTAGGAGATCAGTGGTTGAGGCAAGACATCGTGAGGTTCTGTGATGGTGTACCGAAGTATCCGAGTAGAATGCCCTGAATTTCAGATTATTTTGAGACTTGAGTTATGAGATGGCAAGCGGAGTATCAAGTGACTATGGTTCCAGCGGGAGCCCTTGAGCTAATTGTCATCAAACGAGAGTATCCAAGAATATGAATTGCAGCGAGAAAAAGTGTTGGTCACGACGGTTGTCGTCAGGAGTGGTGATGCTTAACCTCGGAGGGTGGGTGTACTTATCTATGTTGAGTCGGGGAGTAGTTGATAGAGAACTCAGTGGGGTGATGAATTGAGGAGGAGAGTATGGGGATAATAGGGTGAGGGGATCCGAGTGGGAGTAATAACTTCGGATTATCAAGGGAAAAACCATGGAGTGAGCCCATGGCGAGTCATTGAGAGAGAGTGTTCTGATACTACGGGGAGCCGTAGTGTTCACTAGTATGCAACAGAGTGTTGTGATACTGTAGGAAGCTGTAGTGTTCACCAGTCAGCGAGAGAGTGTTGTGATACTGCGGGGAGTCGTAGTATTCATGAGTCAGTGAGACAGTGTCGTAGGCCTGCGGGGATCCGTAGCCTTCACATGTTAGTGAGAGGGAATTTTATGATACTACATGGAGCCGTATTATTCGCTAGTCAGAGCATGACGCAGAAGAGTTTTTAGGCTTGGGTAGCCTTATTCTTTGAGTTTCGGGAACCTAGTGGTCGGACCAGGGGCGAGACTGGGGTCTCCATATTTGTCGGGAATCGTTATATTCTGAGTTAAGTTGTGGTTATCGCAATCGAAAGGAATTGGAGAAGTGATGTATACGTGGCTTGCGGGTCATGGGTCATGAGTTGAGTTCTCCATTGGGACGAGTGGTTCCAATTTTGTGTCGAACCAGACTCTCGAGTTTGAGTTTGGCTTTGGTGGTGTATTCAGTAGGCAAATGAGATTCCGGATTCAGAGATGGGTTTCATTTTGAGGGGTATTCTGTGTTATCTGATGTCTTAGACCAGAGTGGGGCATTTCGTTTGTATGGGAAGGACCGCGATACACATGGAACTAATGAGTAGTAGACGTCAGAGGTCGAGGGTGAGACGATTTCAGTTGGGATTGTAGTATTCGCTTGGGGTGAAGCGAACTTCGTGACTTTTGTGTCACAATGGGCCGAGATGGTTATTGTGACAAGGAAGTCAGTTTGACGTTTTGGGGCATGTAATGGGTAACCTTTGGAGGTTCAACTGTGGGGTCGGGAGTTGACCTGGTGCTCAGTGTTGAAAGGGATATCTGAGAGGGAGCTGGGGCTTATGATTGTTAGATGTCAGAGGATACTTCTGAGCAAGCATGATCATTTTCTTGTGTCTGAGGACATGGTGTTGGGAGTTCTTTATTCAGATGGGTTTCGATTGCAGTATAGTGGATGGGTCTCTGGTGTAATGTGACCCTTTCGTTCCTTGGAGTATGATATGGATCGTTTAGTATGTTTAGTATGAGTGATCGGTAGCCAATTTTTGGGCTTTGACTAGTTTCTATCAGTCGCAACGAGAGAATCAGAGGGGCAGTGAGTTATCAGGGTCTGTTTTTCGAGGAGCGAATAACATGGTGATAGCTTGAGAGGGCGGTTTGACAGTGAGACAAGCCACTAGAGTTTCCAGATTATGGAGTGTCAGAAGGGGTATCATAGCGGCAGAAGGGTATGTCCACTTCTAGGTTTTGGAGTTCCTGTTTGGTTTCAGGTGCCCATGGAGGAAGTTATCTGTGTGGTATGAGATCCTTTCGGTGGTACTTTTCGGGTTTATGGGTTCGATATATGTGACATTAAGAAGCGATTTCGAGGGAGAAATATAATTCAAGTGGGGGAGAATTGTAACATCTGGACTTTCAGGTATATTATTGTGTGTTTAATTTTTGAGATTTATGGGGTGGCTCAACGAGTTGTGAGTCCAACTCGTCGAGTAGAGTCGAGTTGTCCGCATAGGATTAATGAATAGACTCGACGAGTCAGAGAGCCGACTCACCGAGTAGGTGCTGGGCAGAGAAACCCTAATTTCCCGGGGTTGGGGCCTATATAAGGGAACTTATGCCCCCATTTCTGCCTCACCAGCTGCCTAACCCTTCTGTGTGAAACCCTAAACGAGTGTAGTGAGCTAAGAGAGTCTCCAAGCTAGCATTGAAGGGTTTTAGTGCATGTTTGAGGAGGAAGAGGAGTTTATTCAGCAAGGAACAAGAAGGAGTTGTTGGGGTTCAGGCCATTTTGTTCAGAGCTTCAAGAGGAAGGTAAAAAGCTTGAACATTTCCCCATTATTTGGTTAGATCTCATGAGTTGAGAAGTTAGGGTTTTCATCTCATATTATTTGTGACTACGAGAATACTAAGTTATCTAGAGGTTTAAGCCTCATATCTGGACCTTATGTGGTCCCTAGAGCCCAAAAGTCCCAACTTTATTCATCCATATGAGGAGTATGGTGTTTAACACCTTATGAGAACATGTATTGGTAGTTTGGAGCAAAGCCACCATGCATGAGTGTAAAGATCGAAGCTCTACGTGACAATCGAGCCTTAGGATTGTAGATCTAGTGTTTGAGGTGATAGATCTGCCTTAAATCGTCTGAATGAGAAATCAGATCGAAGGGAATCGCCGAGTCCATGGCCTGACTCGACGAGTCGGTGAGGGTTTGTCCCATTGAGCTTGAATGTGCGATAACTCAACGAGTTGGGGGTCAACTCGACGAGTTGAGCTGAACTCTATTGAGACTTCTGAGGAAACGTGGGGACTCGACGAGTCGTAAGAGTGCACTCGATGAGTCGGGTCAAACATGGACTGTTGACTCGAGTTTGACTTTTCTTGACTTTAGGGTTTGGTCAACATGAGAAATGGAGACCATGGAGGGGTAAAATGGTCTTTTACCCAATTCAAGAGTTAGATAGAGAAGAATAACATTTGGTTACTTAGAGTCGAGAATCGAGTATTAATTAGAGATATTTACCCTATGTGTTAGGCGGTGGCTAGTTCAAGATTCGAGTTCGAGGATAATTGCTTGCTTGCATGGTGAGTCTTCTCACTATACTTACCATGAGTGGTATCTTTGTGTGACTGAGATGTCTTATGTGTTTATGTTGAGTACTAAGATATCATGCATTATGTCTATGTGATTTATGCTGAGTATTATTTTGTGCTTATTTAGTTATGACCGGAGGGTCCCACTGAGACACATTGACTGGAGGGTCTTATTGTGTTATAACCTCGAGTGGCTAAGGAGATGTGTGTGGTATTTTGGGGAACTCACTAAGCTTCGTGCTTACCGTGTTATGTGTTATGTGTTTCAAGTTTTCTCAGGATCGCGGGCAGGCACCGGCTTGATTGTACACACCAGTGAAAGAGTTATATTTTGAAGATCCTGGATTTTAATCAAACAATTATGGAGTTACGATTTGTAAATTAATTAAATGAGATTTTTGTGAAATGTGTTATGAGAATTATGCGATTTTAAATGAAAAATTTATTTGAAAATTTACGGTGTT
The DNA here is from genome assembly GCF_052849685.1 of Lactuca virosa. Taxonomy (NCBI): domain Eukaryota; kingdom Viridiplantae; phylum Streptophyta; class Magnoliopsida; order Asterales; family Asteraceae; genus Lactuca; species Lactuca virosa. The sequence goes on from NC_136434.1 coordinate 272,566,373, forward strand.
ACACGAGAAGGGCCCTCTCCCTGAACATAGCGGTGATCTTCGTCACCGTCTTAGTCGTCTGTCGGAGATCCTGTAACTCCCTAGCAAGCTGTTGTACCTCAATCACAGGTGCAAACTCGGCCCTGAACCTGGCCGAAAAATCACTCCAGGTCATCGCATCTAGAACCACATCATCTCCGATGGCATGTTCGACCTCCTCCCACAAGTCATGTGTTTTGTCCTTTAGGATACAGGAAGCAAGTCGGACCTTATCGCCCTCGGGACATTGGCTCGTACGGACGGCGTTGGCAACATCAGCCAACCACCTGCTTCTAGCAATGGGGTCCTGAGCCCCATGATAGTCTGGAGCTCCACATGCTCTGAACTCCCTAAACATCAGCGTGCGCTACCCCATCATGGCTGCCACCTCGGTGCGGAATGCACTCAGTCTGTAAGGTCCTAGAAATAGAATCTTAACTAGTGATCAAGCAATCTAACAATCAAACAAGAAGAGAATTGAGTAGAAGAAGAATGAATAAAAGCTTGCACATGTTTGTATTAAAGAAACGTCTGGTACAACTCTAACTGACCGTAAACTGCTATGAATCAACAACTACTAACAGACTCAGACTGGTCCTATTTATAGGAAAGAAGACTTGACCATAAACTGGTCATGGCTGTAAACATGGTCATGGCCGTAATCATGTTTACGGCCGTAAACATACCAAAATACTTCTATTACAATGCTAAATGACCTATTATATCCAAAGCCTAGCCCAAACCATAACATGGACCCTTCAATCTCCCCCTTGGTTTGGGGCTAGCTGTAACTCAGTCTTTCTCAATTACAAGAACATTGGACCCTCCCATTGCCCCTTGCCACATCTCCTTAGCAATAATCTCAGAAACTATTGCTGTGTACTCTTTCGCAGCAGGCTCGAAAATGTCTTCAGCAAACTTGATCTAATGCAGGGCCGGATGATGAATATCCCACCTCCCAAATTGAAGTATGTCTTGTTTGTCGTATAGGCGAAAGCATCCATCTTGGAACTTGATGACAGCAGATGCAGTAGTTTCATCATAGACCCAATAATGCATATCTTTGAGAGATCCATCATTGAAGGTATGCAGCACTGGAACTTGTTTGACTTGATTTGTTAGCGGCCACATGACAGTCTGAAAGGGCTTTTTGGTCTTGGGATCCAGCACTTTAGGGAAGCTTTTGATGAAAGACTCAGCAGTCTTCATGCCAGGGAATCCCTTCTTTACTTGATCCTCCAAGAATAGCTTGAAATGCGTAGCCTTTGGATCACCTGGTGGATTTGAAAAGGGAGCACTGGATAATTCTGAGAGATCCACTCTTGTCCATGAATGGAAATCATGGAAATCTTTGTAGTACTCCACATTTTTGCTTTTGCGCTTTACGATCCACATGTTAAGCCTGTCATGGAAGCCCCATGACATAATTCCTGATCTGTCACCATACTTGTGACCAAATTTCTTCTGTTCAAGATTAGTGACGGTGATAGTGGGTTTATTTCCAGGAGCATTTTGATCAGAAGATTTCTTGAAGAGAAGTTGCTTTTTCTTGCCAGAAGCTGCTAATTTGGCACGTTTGAGTGCAACAACACTTGGTGCTTGAGCTGGTTCCTTATCGAATCGATCGACAATTGTAGTTCTTCTTTGAGCACGCAGGTCAACAGGGGGGTCTTCAACTTGTTGAGAAGAAGGCTGGCCAGCATTGAGATGTCGAACAGACGAATTGAACTTGTCGCCAAGTTCCTCTGTCAGCTTCTCCTTCAAATCAAAGTAACATGCAGTCAACTTTCCCATGTGAGTTTGCAGATCAGAAGTTTGCTTTGTTTTCATAACTCTATCTGCTTCAAGATCTGCAACCTGAATTTTGAGTTGAGCCTTTTTAGCTTCAAGATCAGCCACCTTGATATCAAGCTCAATATTTTTCTGATTGAGCACGCTGATTTCTTTTTGAAGTCCAGGTATGGTGGGATCATCCTCTTTTGAGTGGCCTTCCTCAATAAATATTCCCTTAGCTCGGTAGGAAGGCACTGAGCTTTGTTCATGGTCCAAATGTAGAGCAAGTTTCTCAGAGGCAATGTCGTGATAAGGCCTAAGAGTAGAGGATCCTGAAGGAACAGATGAACCACCAGCTTCATAAAATGTGCTAGGACCTTCATTGAATGGAATAGGTGAAATAGCAATGAAAGTAGTAAATGGTGGAGTTGACAGGCCATGAGATAGATCAGGCACGAATACAACTGGTCTAGGATCAAGTCTTCTTCTCTTCAATGAAGGCGAGGAGGTCTGAGTTGTCAGAGGTTCACTTACTGCTGGCTCAATGGTAGGAATGGCATTCTTAGAGGGAGGAATCTCCAAAGATGTCTCCTTAGGAGTTGAGGTTTCAGCCAGTTGTTTTGGGGAAGGAGGCGGAGTCTCAAAAACGTCTTCTGACTCCCTTATCTTTGTTGCTGGATGAGCAACATCATGGATAGTGTCAAAGAAAGAATCAAGATCCTCATTTGACAAGAGGTTTGCATTTTCTCCAAGATTCAAGGGAATATCATCCTTGTCAAAGCCCGAAAGATCCAAGTCCTCAAATAAATCATTTTCTTCGTTAAATTCACTCTCAACTTGTACAGAGTGAAGGTCATGCTCTTCAGCTACAATGGCAGCAGGAGTAGCTTCATCATCTTCGTGATCAGAAATCGGAATGACGTCGTCTTCAGAAAAAATATCATCTTCAGAAGTCACTCGATCAGAAGAGACATGAGACTCAGATGCCTTACTTGAATCGGCAAACAAGCCAAACTTCACCAAGGGGAACTTTCCTTGAAAAGTTATTTTTTCCTTTCGGTTTTGCTTTATCAATCCGACGGTGTGTGGCCCCAAAGACTTCATATCGAGGATTTCTCCATCTTTAGCCATATCGGGAAATTGTTCATCAATGAATACTTGAATAAACCTAGGGTACAACAAGAACTTATCTCTAGTTTTTCCTTTGATGTTTGTAATCAGTTCTTCAAGAATGAACATCGAGAAATTGAAATTCAGTTCCGCAGCCAGAGCGATGATAGAACCAGTGTTTCTTAGAGATATCTCATCTGCGCCAGATTTTCTTCCGGAAATGCAGCTCACGAAGACATGAGCTAAAAATCTCCAGAACGGTGGCAATAACTTCTTTATGATTGGAGGGAAGACACCTTCATATCCCATTTTGGTAAGAAACTATTCAACATGGGAAATATCGATCTCAGAGGAGGAGGTTGATTGATCGTCAATTTTGAGCGTACTTCTGATGAACTGCTCATTGATGATGATTTTGCAGTTGTTGATCGAAGCCTCAACACAAACAACTCCATCACTTACTTTCTTCACCAATGCAGATTTCCAGAAATCTTTAATCAATCCTTGATAAAAGTTTGGATTGAAAGTCAACGCCGTAGACAGCCAGGATGATAGCCAGGTTGTGACTGTCAGCAAACTTGAGCTCTGCCATTTGAATCTGCAAACAAACAAGTCAAATGAGAAAACAACATATTCAAATATTTAAAAATTTGGCTGTAAACAGTCTTGGCCGTAAACAGCCTTGGCCGTGAACAGCCTTGGTTGTAAACAGCCTTGGCCGTGAACTGCCAGTGGCCGTAAACTGCCAGTGGTCGTAAACTGCCCTTGGCCGTAAACTGCCCTTGGCCGTAAACGCCGACAGTTCGTTTTTCTTCGATTAAAGCTTGAAATCATGTCGGTTTGATGCGAGATTTGCATATCTGTGGTCGAAAATGGAATACCTTTGAAGTTATCGGATCAATTTCACCAAAAATCACGAAATTTTTTTAGAGAGAGAGAGAGAGAGAGAGAGAGAAATGGGAGAGTATGCGGCCGAGAATAGAAAAATGAGGAGTAAAATGGTTTTCAGCTGAGTCCATTCCTTTATATACCTGGACCAAAAATTTTATGGGCCGCAATCCACAATGATAAAGTCCAATACCCAAAAACTTTTATAAAAAATAAAACATTTTGAGGACAAAAATAGTAATAAAAATAAAACTAAACTAAAAATTTCTATGTAAAAGTAAAAATAAAAAATAAAAAATAGAAATTATTAAAATGAAAAATAAAATGCATAAATTTAAAAATAACAGAAATTTTAAACTACTATCACTTTAACAAACGCTGATAAGATTTTGTGATATTGGGATCAATGTTTTTAGACAGTCTTACTCCGCTTGTTGGTACTTCTACCTTCATGTCTATGTCTGGTCGATCGCCGGTATTGTGGTCCACTTAAACGCGAAAGGTTGTGTCAAATTTAAGGATAAACTATAAGTGACAAGACATTAGATCCTATGAACTTAGATAAATTTCCTAAAAGAGCATTCAGCTGACGACGACCGAGAATATTGTTGTCCACCTAAATTGAGCAGCGAGATCTACAGACAACCTATAAGTGTTCAATTTTAGTTGTACTAGAACGTGTTTCCCGCTTCCTGATATGCCCCAATAATCAAGGACTTCCAGAATACTCCTTACTTTAGATGAGCAGACAATTATTAAGGAAGAAGTCAGATTTAGAATGCATATGTTGTACACTCAGGTCGGATCTTTTCCAATCACGCAGAGAGTGAAACATATAACTAACTAGAGTTTAGATGGATTGAGAAGTAGAATGTTGCACACACTGTGTACCAGGTCGGATTGTTAATCACGCAAAGGAGACAACATGTGGCTAACATATAGAAAGAATAGCATAGAAGAAGATGCAGAGAGACATAATTGCATATGTTACAGTCCAGGTCGGATCTTTCGATCACACAGAGGAGGTAACATATGACTGACAGTAAGAAAGAAAGAAAATAACTTTCTACAAACCTAATTTATCAGAATTCCCCAGTCACCCCGTCAATACCTGAATTAAGGACAGAGCCCGCACGTCGAGGAAAAGTTAATCCACAGTTGTAGATACAGATCATTTAATGTATCCGCAGATTCCCATGTATATCTCTCTGCTCAACCTGCCCAAGTGTCGTATTGTCAGGCTAAATAGAACTATCTAGGTTAAGATTTGTCAAGTCTTAAAACTCCTAAAGTTCATCTGATCCTAGTCAAGTCCATTTAAAAACCCTACGTGCCTACCCGCGCATCGAACACAGAGCACAGACAATTCGACTTTGGCACCTTACACAGATTCAGGCTGTCTGTTATCACTTGATTATATCACTTCCCAGTACATCACCTACAAGCACATTCCATAACAATATATTTTTGGATTTTCTGATTTTTAATGTTTTTGGATTTTTCTGAAAAAAATAAAACAGAAATAATACTATTTTTGGATTTTTTAAGTTTTTAATTTTTTGTTTGGTTTTTGATTATTTCTCCCCATAAATTTGTGCATGGGTGAGAATGAATTAAAAATGCGCAAATTTAAGCTAACCTAAAAAAATTAGTCCTCCAAACAAAGCATTTTCAAAAAAGCTCACAAGCACATCGAATCGAGCTTTGTTGAACGGCTTTGTGAACAGATCCGCCACATTATTAGCAGTGGGAACCTATTCCAGCTGAATGAGCGAACGCTCATAACAATCTCTGATGAAATGAATTTTGATGTCAATGTGCTTGGTTTTCGAGTGCTGGACAGGATTTTTAGCAATCTGAATTGCAGCCTCATTATCACAGAAAATAGGGGTTTCAAGATAGTTCAAACCGTAATCCAACAGCTGATGTTGGATCCATATAACTTGAGAACAACAAGCAGAGGCAGCAACATATTCCGCTTCTGTTGTTGAGGTTGAGACGGTGTGCTGTTTCTTGCACTGCCACGACACCAGCCTGTCTCCAAGGAACTGACACCCTCCTGATGTAGATTTCCTGTCAAGCTCACAGCCTCCATAATTACTGTCAGCAAATGCATATAAATCAAATTCAGAATTTTTCGGATACCAAAGACCCAAATTTGGGGTGGATTTGAGGTACCAAAAAATTCTTTTGACAGCAATAAGATGTGAAAGTTTAGGATTCGCCTGATAACGTGCGCATTGACAAACTGCAAACATGATGTCTGGTCGGCTTGCAGTTAGATACATCAACGAACCGATCATTGATCTATAATGAGTTTGATCTACAGATTCGCCATCAGTATCTGGAGTCAGCAGGGGTCTCTCGGCTTGCAGTTAGATACGTCAAGGCAGGTTTTGCGTCTTGAAACCCGAACTTCTCAAGTATATCGACCACATATTTTGCTTGATGAATAAGGATTCCGGTTGATCTTTGTTGGACCTGATGCCCCAAAAGCATGGTCATTTCACCTAAAGAGCTCATCTCGAACCTCTTCTTCATCACGCCTTCGAACTCTTTGCAAAGATATGGACTTGTAGACCCGAAGATAATGTCGTCAACGTAGATCTGGACTAGAATCTGATCATTACCCACATGCTTGATGAATAAAGTTTGATCGATAGTGCCGCGGGAATATCCATGTTCGAGCAAGTGCTTTGTTAGAGTTTCATACCACGCTCGAGGAGCTTGATGTAACCCATACAACGCCTTGTCCAACTTGTAGACATGATTGGGAAGCTTTGAGTTAACAAACCCAGGGGGTTGATCAACGTAGATTTCTTCTTTCACTTTTGCATACAAGAAAGTTATCTTGCCATCCATCTGATAAACATTGAAGTTCATGTAAGAAGCATATGCAAGGAAGATATAGATAGCCTACAAGCGAGCTACTGGAGAATAAACCTCAGTGTACTCAAGACCCTCGATTTGTCTAAACCCATGAACCACCAATCTTGCTTTATTATGCACTATGACTCCGGAATCATCTTTCTTATTGCGGTATACGCAGCGAGTGTCAAGAGACTTTTTGCCTTTAGGAAGTTCAACCAGCTTCCAAACCCCAAGTTTTTCAAATTGGTTTAGCTCTTCATGCATAGCATCTACCCAGCTGGGCTCATTCAAAGCCATTTCAACATTCTTTGGCTCTATTTGAGAGATAAAGCAAGAATAGAGACATGTATTGACATCTCCACTCTGGCTTCTCGTTTTAACACCGTCACCCAGCTGGCCAATGACATTCTCGATCGGATAATCGCGTTGAATAGGGGAAGGTATCTCCTGGCTGATGTCATTAAGTGAAATAGGAAGATTGTGAACGTTAATAACTCCATCATCTGCCGAAGGATCCACATCAGAAGAACCAGTCTCATTAGTAGGATCCGCCACAAACTCATTTGCAATTTTCTCAGGAAAGAGAAGTTCCATAAAATTTTGAGAAACAGTGGAAGCATCTCGTGACATGAACTCTCTTTCATCAGGGGTAAGAGGAGTGGCATCAGCATCTGGAGTTTGTTGTTGACTTGGAGATTCTGGACTAGGAATTGGAGCAGAGGACTCCACCGAAGGAATCGCAAAAGAAACTATCGGCGGTCTGTAGACAACGTCTCCGTCTTCATCTTCACGTACAAACTTAGAACCAGAAGGAGAACTAGATACACTATCTGAACACATATTGAACGATTTGAACAAAGATGTGTAATCAAACAACCAATCAGGACCCACTCTAGCATCTGTTTCATTCTCCTCCAGCCAGCGCACATCGAAGGATTCTACAATTTGCTTTGTTCTTTTGTTATAGACCCTGTATGCAGTGCGAGCAGCATACCCCACGAAATAGCAGTCATCAGCCTTGGCATTAAACTTCGGGTTGGACTCCACGTGAAGAAGGGTACAAGGGCAACCAAATACACGGAAATGGCTGACAGATGGCTTGTGATCGTATAGAATTTCGTATGGAGTCTTCATTTGGGCTTTGTTGATTAAAACATGATTTTGAACATAACAAGCAGTGTTAATCACCTCAGCCCAAAAGAAAACTGGTAACTTTGAGTCACACAGCATCGTCCTTGCAGGGTCTTGTAGCGTTCGATTCCTTCGATCAGCAACACCATTTTGCTGAGGCGTGCGAACTGAACTGTATTGACGCACAATTCCCTTTTCTGCATAAAAATGAACAAGAACTGCATTCTTGAATTCTGTTCCATTATCAGTTCTAAGCGCCTTCACACGGTTATTTGTTTGGTTCTCAATCATCACGATGATTTTCTTGATCAGATCAGATACCCCATCTTTGTTGTTCAAGAAAGAAAACCCACGTGAAACGAGAGAAGTCATCAATCACAACTAGACAGTATGAGTTTCTATTGATGCTTAGGACATTGAGTGGACCAAATAAATCCATATGCAACAATTGGAGCATCTGGCTGATTGAGTTGATTTGCTTTGGCAGGTGTGGTTTCCTGTGATGCTTTCCGTGTGCACATGACACACACTTTTCAAATGTTATAAAGTCTCTGACAGGCAGGCCACGCACCATTTCGTTTTTAGCAAGACGATTCAGATTCTTAGCGTTGGCATGGCCGAGTCGTCGGTGCCACAACATAGCGTTTTGTTCTGAGACTTTTGAGAAGAGGCAGGTGACTTGCTCAGGTATGTTGCTATTCATGTCTATAATGTAAGCATTTCCATCCCGCTTCGATTTGACAGGAATCCACTCATCCGGGATGACAATGCCTAGCTTTAAGATCAGACACTCTGTATCAGTAAAATGCGTTGAATAACCCTTGTTGCAGATCTGAGAGACGCTTAACAAGCTGTGCTTTAACTCGGGAGCATAGTTGACGTTATCAAAACTCAGCACTCCGTTTGTTACAGTTCATCTCTGTGTGATTTTTCTGCCTTCACCACCCGCAAAGGAAAAAATCCTTCGTTAAACGTCTGAATGTCGTTCAATTGAGAAATGTCTCCTGTCATATGCCGGGATCCGCCGTTGTCGACATACCATGGTCTGACAACATTTCTCTGCAACTGTCGCTGCAAAATGAGCGGGATCATTTAGATTTGCTGACCCAGGTCATTTCTTTCCTAGGTGGACCCTTTACGATCACAGATTTATCGTTTAATCCTTTTGATTTTGTGTCAACATGTAAAACTTCTTCAGAGGATGATGATGATTGGTTGGAAGATAGTTTGGGCACCCACTGGCATTTAGGTTTCTTAACATTCACGGGTGATTTTGAAACACATTCCTTTTTAGTTTGCTTTGAGCATTTGAATTTTCTACCATAATTGGTTGAAAATCCAGATTCACTCTTTGATGAAACCGACCTTGGCTTAGCCGAGTTCGATTTTGGCAAACTGTTTGTGACTTTGTTGTTGAAAACATGTTTGTTCTTTTGAAAAACTGTCTTTTTCCGGTTTTGATTAGCCTTCCAATCATCATTTCGAGAACGAGATCTCGAGGACTTTCAAGTTAAATACCTTCCTCGAGACTCATTCTTTCCTCTTTTAGACGAAAAATGCACAAATGCCCTATTAGGACAATATCTAGCGATGTGACCGACAGTACCACAGTTAAAACAAATCTGCTTATTATTATTGTAACTGGTACTTCCTTTGTCTGATTTGCTCTCTTTATTGACACTCTTACTTGAACCACAAGAACATGTGCAAGTATCAGATTGTGTGATAGAAGGAGGTGAATCCGGTTGTGTGTTTGGTGAAGTGGATGTGGTTGAAACAGGAACATCAAATTCAGGAACACCAGAATTATCAAACAAATCATCATATATGTCAAAGAAATTTAAATCAACATGATTCAATGCAGAAGTATCACAAGATGTCTCATGGACATTAACATCAGAAACAAAGGAGTCATTTTTTGAAACAAAAAGATCAGGTTCAGAAACATATTTATTTTCAGAAACAAATCCTGCAGCTTCTTGCTTTGAGTGACTTAACAATTGATCTGCAGGGGAAGTAAAAACATTAGTATTTTCAACATTCATGATACCACTCGACACAAATCCATACTTAAGAAATGGTTCTCTGTCTATTTCCGTTTTTGACAAAGGAACATTAGTGTAGGTATGATTAAAAGGAGGAGGCACCTTATCATATCCTAACCCCTTGGACTGATTTTCCTTGAATTTCAAATTGTTTTCAATCATTGATGCAACTACTTTGCTTGACAAATCAAATTTTCTAAATGTAAAATCTGCATTTTCAAATTTGTTTTTTAATTTGTCAAGCTCTGCAGTTACCTCAGTGAGTTGTTCAGTCACATATCTATAATGTGTGCTCTTAATGCTATATTCCTCCTGAAGTTTTCTAAAATCTTTCGTTTTAGCTTCTAATTCAGCCCTCAGGGGTTTTTGTCCTTTTCTAAGTTCATACTTTTCATATTTCAAGTCCTCGTTCTCTCTACGTCACAATTCTATATTCTCAAGAAGATTGTTAACTTTATCAATGCAAGTTTGAGAACAACAGGACTGACTTACCTCATTCTTTTCAGGTTCTGACTTGGAGGATACCATGAAAGCAAACTGTAACTCCATCATTTCTTCTTCAGGATCAACTTCAGCTTCTTCCACAGGAGTATCATTGATTTGAGCCAAGTGAGCATTTTCAGGTCCTGAAATATTCAGTGTCTGAATCTGGTCCTCCCAGTCAAGTGACGGCAGCATTTCCGCGACCATTTCCCACCGGAACCATTGTTCGATCACTGTTTACTCTTCTATCTGGTTTGGGACACTCACGAGCAAAATGACCTGGATCGTGACAGTTGTAGCAGCGCAACTTTCCCTTGTTAAACCCTACTTTCTTATCCGCATTCATTCCACAGTTATTCTTTCCTGTTTTCTTAGCAAATTGCTTAGCCCTGAACACACCCATAGCAATTTGCCAAGTGATGTCCATTTCCTCCACATCCTCTGGATGAATTTGATCCAAGTCAGCAAATGAGAGTTGAGGTGGGAGCTCTCCAGCTACAAACGCATTGTAACAATTTACGAGTCCAGTAGCAAGAGCTAAGTTCTCATCAGTTTCTTTGGAATGAGGAGCTGGATCCATAGTTGATGCACTTGAGAAAGAAACAGCTTGAGGAATAACAGAAGATTGACTTTGTTGAAGAGAAACAGATGATGAAGCAACATGTCGATGGGAGACAAATGCTGAAGTGACATATGGTGTAACTGATGGAGTGATAAATGTTTGATTTTGAGGCTGTTGAACAGCAAAAGCTTGACTGGATGAAGAGATATAGGATGAAAAAGCATTGTTTGAGGAAATTCCAAGGTTCGCAGTTGAGTAAGAATTCACATGGTTCATCTCTCGTTGCTTGTCATCAAGATCACATGCTTTGATGATTACCATTGTTTCAGCAAGACTAAGACGATTTAAATCTTTTGTCTTTTTGATAACAGCCACATTCATGTCCCATGATTTTGGAAGTGAGTTCAGCAATTTCTTGTTTATCTCTGACCTAGTCAAATAAATGCCAGTTGTACTCATCTCAGTAGTAAGGGCAGTAAATCGTTGCAACTGAGCTTCCAGTGTTTCTCCAACTACATAATTGAACATGTTGAACTTTTTCCTTAACATATCCTGACGACTTTCCTTCATATCCTCATTTCCCTCGTAAACCTCTATCAATGCTTCCCACAATGCTTTAGCTGAAGTGTATTCTCTGAAACCTTGTGCAATGTCGGGCGATAGAGCCATGTTAAAGGTGGCCAATGATCTTTCTTGTTCTTCAACCTTTTCGAAATCATCTTCGGTGTAATCAGTGTATGGCTTGTCAATTACTTGTCCAGTTGGAAGATTTGTAGTTATTCTGATTGGTCCTTTTAGAATGCTTCTCCAAACCTTGAAGTCTTTCATTTTGATGTATTTTTCTATTCTGTACTTCCATTCTGGGAACCCTTCTGCAGATAACAATCGGGGAATACGAGTAGTTGTTCCCATAATAGAATTCAGCTCATGATGAAGTGCTTGACTTTGAGAATCCATTTTAATGACTTGAAAAATGACTTGAAAAATTAACTAAAATGCCAAAAGAAATAGTTTGAGATCAAATGATTATGGCCGTAAACACGAGTTTACGGTCAACTTTATCATTTTGGAGTTTACGGTTGGAGGTTCACGGTTGAGTTTACGGTTGAAGGAGATTAACTGTTTACGGTCAATGAAGATTGACTGTTTACGGTCAATGAAGATTGACTGTTTACGGTCGTAAACTGTTGACCGTAAACACCCAGAATTTGTTGAAAACTTGAATTGCAAGCAGATCTAATCCCCGTATGTCACAAAATACCAAATGTAGTCTTGAATAACGATGAAGCTGAACTCCTCTGACCGAAAACATGATTGAAAGATGTTTCGACACTAGACTTGCTCTGAGACCAATTGTAAGGTCCTAGAAACAGGATCTTAACTAGTGATCAAGCAATCTAACAGTCAAAAAAGAAGAGAATTGAGTAGAAGATGAATGAATCAAAGCTTGCACACATTTGTATTAAGGAAACGTCTGGTACAACTCTGACTGAACGTAAACTGCTATGAATCAACAACTACTAACAGACTCAGACTGGTCCTATTTATAGGAAAGAAGACTTGACTGTAAACTGGTCATGGCCGTAAACATGGTCATGGCCGTAAACATGTTTACGGCCGCAAACATACTCTTGGCCGTATACATACCAAAATACTTCTATTACAATGCTAAATGACCTATTACATCCAAAGCCTAGCCCAAACCATAACATGGACCCTTCACAGTCTCTCATCCAAAAGCTCCAAGATACCCTCATTGATCATACCGAAGATCACAGGAGTGTGGTCTAAAATGTTGCGCGTAACCTTAGATGAAATGAACTCTCTCATCTGCTCATCTAGCTGCTCGGCTCCCGAGCCCGAGCCTGATCACTCACATGCACCTGAAGTGCCAACTGGCCTAGTGCGTAGCGTCACCATATTGAAAATACACCATAACAAACATCAGTATACACATCATAACTCGAGGGATCTCACATACTACAAGTTTCCTGAATTTATCTCATCCTTCCTTGATTCGAGTATGGATCCTCTGCTTTCAGTAGTACGGGCCCATACTACCTTCCACATCTATCCGCACTTTCCTCAAGAACTGCTTTGACTCCACCAAGTCCCTTTCACTACTACTGCTCTCTGCTAATCTCATATAGGGCTTGCACTAGGGTAATCACCAACCCACTCTCTGCCATTAGTTGCACAAGAAGTCCCTGTTATCTCCCCTAACTAGCTCGCGATACCATTACATATCACTAAGACTAGATAATTCTTCGAATGAGAGGTTCTAACCTACAACGGTTGGACTCAAACAAGCGCTGCGAAATAGAGCTAAACCTAACCTTCTGAAATTATTTATTCCTCGCAATATGTAACTTAACATATTCGTTCACTAGTTAGTTAGAGATAACTAGAGCTCCTAAAAGCACAAAGCAAGCAGCATTCGAGCATTGAGTAAACGTAATCAAGCATCCTCTACTCAGGTTATCATATCACTGACTAATCAGTACTAGTATGCAGTTCATAAAGCTCATACACATATAACAGGCACATAAGGCATCCTTCCTAGATCCTTAGCCCTAATCTTGCATGCAGTTCTCATAAGCATATCATAACATAAACTTGTATGGGTATTTTAGAGTACCTACTTGAGCTCGGCTGATTGCATGCACCACACCCTCTTTTTCTTTTCAAAATCCTTTTTGTAAAAATGGTTTTCCTTTTAAAAAATTTATACCAAGTCCTCAGATTGAGTTCAGACACACACCAAGAGTGTGCGCGAATCCCTCAAACCAAGGCTCTCATTCCAACTTGGTTGGAAATGAGGCAACCAAGTGGGGATTAGGATGCTTAAATAGGGTGCAAAACCCCGAAATTAAGGTTTCATTCTGGCAGCCCTACTCTTCGACTTTAAGCTCTCAACTCATCGAGTAGGTTACTTAAAATCTCGCGTCTCTTTTGATCTATACTCGGCGAGTTTAGGGCTCCCAACTCGTCGAGTTACTCTACAAAAATGAATAGATTATAATTAAATGCGTACCAGGGACCAGGTGTTACACATCTGATTTTTTTTATTTTTTGACTTTCATAAATATTTTTACTAAAAATATTTCAAGTAGAAATTAAATATTAGACTATAGTCTGAGTCCAAAAATGCTTTCGGAATTTCCATCTGAGGTGTCCAAGTCCCTCAATGGATAGAAACCGTTTAGCAGTTTTTTAAGAAAATCAGTATTATACTAGTTTTGGATTCTTAAAACGGTCTTATCATTTGCATACGATCTTCGATTTAGACATTCTTTATATTTTCAGAAACAAGGAAACATGTACTAGGAGACTAGAATGTTGTCTTTGCTCACAATTGCTTAATATGGAATTTCAGTTTTTCATACTCATACATAGGGTTGCAATTTGAGTTGTTTGATTTGTTTGCTATTTACAAATTTGGAAGTAAGATACCATCTGGTATCTTATAATAGTTGAAATGAACTCATTTATTTCAAATAAGATGCACTAAAACTCAATGAGTCAAACTACCAAGAGATTTACTGTGAACTTGACCGTTCACAGTATTTGACCTAAATTTCATAATGTGTCGTTACCTCCCCGTTAAGGGAATTTCGTCCCAAAAATATTAAGTTCTAGGATACTTTTTTCTACTATTATTTCGTTACAGTAGTGGAGGGAGCATTGCTGGAAAATTATGAATACTTTTGTTTCATCTGATCTTCATGTTCCCAATTAAACTTCAGCTCTCTACGAAAGTTCTGTTAGGCATTACTATAGGTATGTGGCTTTGTTTGAGGCTTTTGATTCCTCAATCCATGATCTCCATTGGTTTCTTCATGGAATGAAGTTTAGTGTTGATATGGAACTCATCGAGAGGAATTCCAAGGTTCTCATTAGAGAGACACTTTTGAAATTACATCCGTGGAAGGTATCGTGAACTTTACTGAGTTCTTGAGGTTACTTGAGTTTGTAAGCCAGTGGACCAACCCTTTCCATGATTTCAAAAGGTCCGATGTGACAGGGATTTAGTTTTACTCGTTTTCAAAATCTAATGATACCTTTCCATGGTGCGACCTTTAGTAGGACACAGTCTCTTACTTTAAATTCTAAGGGTTTGTGTCTTGTGTCAGCGTAGCTTTTATAACGACTACGTGCGGTCTTTTAATCGTTCCTTTATCTGAACGATCTTCTTATTTGTTTCATAAATGATCTCAGGACCAATAAGTAAGGTATCTCTAGCATGCTTTTTAGTTAGTTGATAACTATTGTTATATGAAAACTCAACTAATGATAATTTAGTATACCATGTATTACCTAAGTCTTCTGAAGTTTGTATCATTCTTTCACACTGGCCATCTATCTATGGATGAGATGCAGTACTCATGTCTAGCTTAGTTCGAAGGGACCTCTTTAATTATTGCCAAAATATGGAAAAGAATCTACTATCTCGATCCGAGATGATAGATATTGGCACACCATGCAGTTAGACTATTTCCTTAAGATAGGTCCTGGTGAGTTTTTCCATCTTGTCGGATTCTTTGATGGCTAAGAAATAGGCAGACTTGGTTAAACGGTCAACCACTACTCCAATGGTTTCATAATCGCTTGACGTTCTTGGAAACTTCATTATGAAGTCCATGGTTATTTGTTCCCATTTCCATTCCGAGAATAATGGTTGTTGTAGTAGACCAGATGGCTTATGGTACTTTGCTTTGACTTTGGAGCAAGTCAAGCACTTATTGATATAGGTGGCAATCTCTGCCTTCATGTCGGGCCACCAATAGAGATTCTTAAGATCGAGATACATCTGATCTGATCCGGGATGTATTGAATATCTTGACTTGAGAGCTTCATCTAGAACTAGACTCCCAACTTCACCAAACTTTGGGGTCCAAATTCTATTCATGAAATATTGTGTTCCGTCTTCCTTGAGGTTAAACTGTTTGTCCATACCCCGCATGTTTTCTTCTATGATAATCTCGGGTTTGATTGCTTCCAGTTGAGCATCTTGAATTTGAGTGATGAGAATGGAGTGGGTGGTTAGGGTTAGAGCCTTTACACGAAGAGGCTTTCCTCGCTCTTTCCTGCTTAAGGCATCTGCCATGACATTTGCTTTACCAGGATGATAACGAATTTCACATTCGTAATCGTTTAGCAATTCGACCCATGTTCATGTCTCATGTTGAGCTCCTTCTATTCAAATATGTGTTGAAGGCTTTTTTGCTCGGTGAACACAACACACTTTGTTCCATAGAGGTAGTGTCCCCAAATTTTTTAGGTAGACACTAAAGCTCCCAACTCTAAGTCATGGGTAGTGTATTTGGTCTTGTTTGGATTAAGTTGTTTGGATGCGTGTGCAATGACTTTTTTTTATTCAGTATGCATCCCAACCCTTGGTGAGAGGCGTCGCAGAATACTACAAGGTCTTATGTTCCCTCTGGAAGAGACCAAATCGGTGTACTGCATAACAGTTGTTTCAATTCTAGAAGGCAGACTCTTGTCTGTCTTCACAATCAAACTTTTTTCATTTTGGGTTAGAGTGGTGAGATTCTTGGCTATTTTGGAGGAGTTCTCGATGAATCTCCAATAATATTCTGCAAGCCCTAAGAATTTGCATACTTCGATTGGCGTTGTTGGTCAGACCGAATGCAATACCCATAAACTCATAGTGACCGTACCGAATCCTGGATGTCATCTTTTGAATGTCTGTTTCTTGAAATCTGAGTTGATGATAATCATAGCTTAGATCAATCTTTGAGTAGTAGCAGGATCCTCGTAGCTGGTCGAATAGCTCATCAATCCACGGGAGTGGATATTAATTTTTGATGGCGAATTTGTTCATATCTTGATAGTCGATGTATATCCTGAACGATCCATCCTTCTTTTTGACAAACAATATCGGAGCTCCCCATGGAGAGAAGCTTGGGTGGATAGTTTTTTAAGAAGTTCTTGAAGGTTACTGGATAGTTCTTGCAATTCTGATAGAGCCAGACGATAAGAAGATATTTCCACTAGTGTTGCACCCGGGATTAAGTCGATTCGGAACTCCACTTGTCTGACTGGAGGTACTCCGGTAGATCCTCTGGAATTACGTCCAAGTAATCGCACACTTGTGGGATGTCTTTGATTTCCACCTGTAGCAATGGTTGAGGTTGCATTGTTTGGGGCCTTTTGCAGTACTTATAGGTGTGACCTCTCAAGTTACAGATGTTGCAGACCATGAAATTTCCGACATGGTGGAAATTACACTTGGTACAGTGGGTTAAATTCCCAAAGTAGGGCTTTGATGGAGGGGGTGTTTTTGATTGCGGTGTACACAGCCACAACATCTGGACTAGGTTTGAAATGCTTGAAGATCCCTTTTGACTTGCCATGGAACTTCCTTTTTGTACTGTCAGCTTGGTTCTTTTTAGTTTTTGGGGTCATGGTACCCTAAAGGATACACTACTCAGTCAATTGATAGGTCCATTGCTTAGCACTATCAAAGGTAGTGGGTCTGGATGCTGCTACCTGACCTTGAACTGGTGAGGCTAATCCCCAGATGTACACGTCGGTCTCTTTGTATGTTTACCTTTCTCAGGAAATGGTTTGTGAGGATGTTAAATCAGGAGGTGTTAGTAGTCACTTCCGATACTTTCATGGTAAGGATGAAAGTTATATTGAGTAATCGATTCCATAAATCCTTCAAATTTCCTATCTATAGAGAGTGATTGATTCTAGAAATCCTATAGATTCCCAAATTATAGAGATAAAATTGAAATCCTACCGATTTCAAATGATAAAGAGAGAAGTTTGGAGATTATTGAATGCTGACTTGGGAACTACTGGTTTCTCTGCTACGATGGTTGCAGAGCTATTGGTTCTTTGTTCTTCTTAGGGTTTAAGTGAACTAGGAAAATCCGAACATTATCCCAGATTTTTAAGTATTTAAAATGTATATGTTTTTTTGGAGTTGATATAAGGTTTCTAAGGTACTAGGTTTCTGCAGCGAATCATGAGAACATTCTTCAATCTCTAAAACTATCAACCATTGTAGTTTGTCACGCTTCTTGCTCAGGGTTGGTTGTGCACCAAACCGACCATAAATAACATAGGCGTACGTTCTAGGTTTATTTATGGTATGGCTTATGTACGGTACTAAAATTAGTTGAGGCGTTTGACCTAAAGGGTTGAGTTGGTAGTTTTAGTTGGAGGTATGTTATAATTTTAGTTAGTCTTCTCATCTCGAGTCAGAGTATATATATAACTCTTATATATTAGTTTTGGTGAGGTGTGTGGTATTATTAAATTTTTTTTTGTACTCCAAGACTACCAAGTACAGATCAGGGTCAGACTGGAAACACCGGAGGGGAGGATCATTTTAGCAAGAAAGCCATTCTGAAATCCAACAACCCTATGTGGCCCTTCAAACTAGATTCCCAAACCATAAGTACCCAAGAAGTAGTGTAATTAATAATAATAATACTTTTATTAGAACCTAGTTGCTATTGTTGTATTCCTCTTTAGCACAAGTAAAACAATAAACAAAATAGCATTCGTGTTCCATCTTGATATTTGAATACAAGATTTTTACAAATAATAATAGTACATGAATTGCCTTAATACATAGGCAGACAATACAACAGCTAGTGACTATGTCACCTGTAATCTAATATGTCTTGAATGTCTGTTTAGTAATTTCCTAAGAATACATATAGTTTTGAGGGTCAACACAAGATTGGTGAGAGTTACAGGTTTTCTTCTAACAACAGTAATACTTTTAATAAGTCTAAAAAGTATTTTCTTTGTATGTATAACAATAGTTAAAAAAAAGTGTTAGCAATGAGTCTTTAAAAGCCAAAATGTATTTTGGTATAAGTAAATCAATACTTAAAACTGTGTTTTTAAAGCTTCTTTAAAATATAAAATGTATCTTTATATAAGTAAATCCATACTTAAACTATGTTTGTAAAGAATCTTTGAATATTCTTGAAAACCAAACTGTATTGTTACATAAGTAATTCCATACTTAAATAGTTTTGAAAGAAACCAATCCCATGGTTTGTAGTGAGTGGGAGAGAGAGAGAGAGAGAGAGAGAGAGAGAGAGATTCCCATTAATGTTTATAGTGAGTCCTATAACCGAGCTATGTGACTGACTGTACCCCCTACAACACTTCATTGTACGTTGTAATAACAATTGTAGACACTTATCACCCGATTCGATTGATCGGTCAAGTTCGAGTTCGAGTTGTTCAGAGTTCGTTTTTTTTGGGAAGCTTGACGTGAGAGGCTGCAAAGTCATGTTTCTTGAACTTTGAAATATTTTCGGGACCATTTCGTAACGAATTTAATCTATTGGGGGCTGATTAGTAAATTAATTAACCAAAGAATGACTGATTTGGTTAAAATAAATCAAGGAATGGACTGAAATGGTTCAAATGGAAATGATGTTTGAAAATTGGACTGGTTTTGTTAAGAAATCTCCATGGGAGGGGCTGAAATGCTTAATTTAAATCAAAGTTTGAATATTAGGATTTGTTTTGCTAAAAATAACTAAAGGAGGGGCTATTTTTATTAAATGGGTTCAGTGTTTGGGAGTTGGGACAGATTTCACAAAGTTTTGTCAAGTGAGGGTAAATTTTGTCCATTTTATAAATACAAAATGATTTTAGGGCTTTTCGAAAAAGAAATCTCACGGAGGCACTATTTTTGCTTAATGGCCCAAACTTAAAGGAAATTAGGGCTTTTATGGTTTGTGTCTCGTCGTTTGACCGATCGGGCAAAAGGGAAAGAACGGAACGAAATATGTGGGAGATCGATGAAAGAAATTTAGGGGAACCGGTCTTCAATAAAGAATAGATTAACAGATTCCAACAAGTTCAATCAACAAAACCATAAGAACAATGAAGATCAAAATCGTGTCGAATGATTATATTTAATAGCCTTAGAAGAGTTTAACAAGAACTTCTCTGTAAGGACTACGTAGGGCAACACAACGCGTTAACCTTAACACGATGCATGCATGCACTATAAATAGTCTAACCCTAGAAACATTAATACTCGGGTGGATAGGCCCAGCCCATTACAATAAAAGACTATTCTAGTAAAAAACAATTGACACAAAATTATTTACCCCAACAATCTCCCCCTTTGTTTCAATAAAGAAGGTAGATTCTTCAGTTATGCAGATGTTTTTGAACTTCGAAAAGCTTCGGAATCAAACCAAGTAGAGTGTCGCGAACCAGGAGATACCATTTGATCATATCTGCGAAGCACTTCTTAGACGCAACATCATTCACTTTACACTGCTCTGTAATCCCCAAGATGTAGTTCAGACACGATGTAGAGTAAATATTCTTGTCTGATAAGAAGAATAAGCACCTCTGAACTTTTTCGCCTTCTCGCAGTTGAAACGCCATGCTCCAGTTATCCTTTCGGATTCTTCAAAGCTTCATTTTGATGATATCATTCAGAGCTTCTTTAGCTATCACATATGGTTTCTTTCTCAGCATAGTAGCAATCTCCACATCCATTTTCCCGACTTCTTGAATATAAGAGACTAACATCCTTTTTAGATGTGCCACAATAGGTTCGAACTCCTGTTCATCTTTTGACAAGAGAGTGAACAAAGAAATCCAATCATAAGGATTCAGGCACGGCAGGTCTGTGAGACTGAATTCAAAGACCGAACTTCCTGCTCCTCGATCAGCCTTGAATCGAACGTTGACGAAGCTTTTTGTTTCAACAGGACCAAAAACTTTGACTGCTGCAATCTTCATCGAACTCCAAGTCTGATATTAGGGCTTTCCGTGCTTGAGATAAAAGGAGATAAACATGAGATTGGCATCTTTCTCAGAATCAAGAGCTTTCTCAACATTATCAAAACAACGGAATAGAAACACCTTCGGAGTTATCGGAAAATCAAGTTGAGACTCCAAAGTGTTCTGCAGCTCAAAAGAGACAACCGACTCCAACCAATAAACGTGCGGACTGTCAAAGGCTTCGTTTAAAATTCGCTCCATCGACCAAGGACGAAAGTGGGCCTTCTGAGTTTTAAGTGTGACTTAAGCATCACGAGACTCCTTTTCCCGAGCTTCAGCTTCCTTGGCAACACGTTGAGCATGATCAAGTTCTTTATTACGTTTCTTTCATTTGAGCTTTGCCCCTTCAGATAAATCCTCTTCTTCTTCGTCATCATCAACCAGCTTTCCTTTTCCTTTCAATTCAGAAGCTTCATTACCCTTCTGATCATTTTTTGCTTTCGGTTGTGGTTTTTGTTTGTTCT
This sequence comes from Lactuca virosa, assembly GCF_052849685.1. Taxonomy (NCBI): domain Eukaryota; kingdom Viridiplantae; phylum Streptophyta; class Magnoliopsida; order Asterales; family Asteraceae; genus Lactuca; species Lactuca virosa. The sequence continues at coordinate 272,587,522 of NC_136434.1, forward strand.
TGGGTTCTTCATCAGATGGATTCTTAGCTTCTCCCCCTTGTTTCGGAAGAGTACCAGATTCCCAAACACCCTCTAAACAATTCAGCATGGAAAAAACTGCTTTGAGTTTGTCGGCCAGATGTTGTTGCACCGAGACCGTGAGCAGTAAGCCACGAGTCTCAACTAGGTTTTGCAAATATATATTAACATCTACGAAATAGCTTTTCATTACATCTTGTTCGTATTTAAGATCGACAATCTGTTTGTTGGCATGAGACAGCTGCATAGAGAGGACTTTCTCTTTCTCAGTTTTGACTGCGAGCTTATCCATGATTTTGTTCTCTGTGGCCAGATCCTCTTGTAGCTTCTCAATCTTTGAGACAATAGGTGCTCTCATCTCTACATAATCCACTCTCAGGTCTGAACGAACTTTGGATAAGGATTATTTCTTTGTTTGAAGAGTGGAGCCAAGACTTGTAATCACCTTGTTTGTAGCTTTGGTGTTTTTCTCAGAGGAACTCCGAAAAACCTCCATGAATTGAGTAACATCAGCAAAACGTTTTTCGACTTTTTCGGTGGTTTCACGAACAGTCTTCTCAGAACTCTCAACTGCTTTGGCAGATGCAGTGAGGCTTTTGGCATGCTCCTTGGTGAGTGTATCGATTAGTGCTTTATGAACCTCAAAATAATATGCAGTGGAGGACAAAGATTTGGAAGACTTGAGTAGAGTATCCAATTTTTCATTGAGAGCCTTAAATTGCCCTTTCGTCATGCGAGCCTCATCATTATCATCACACTCCTGATGAACATTGAATGGACTGAAATGGAAGTCTTGAAAGTCATCCCGATCATCACCAAAGACCGTATCAGGATCATCATCCCTTAAAGGTGAAACCGGAGAGGAACAAAAACCCACAGTAACACCAAAAGCACTTTCCCCCGTGTTAGATACGTTGACAGTCACTTGAGGTGAACTAGTGGTAGTTGTGATTGTTGCAGTAGAATCAGTGAAAATAGGAGTGGTATGGACAACAGATATTTGTGGTTGCAAAAGCCCAAAAGATAATTGGTGTAGATGTTGGTGTAGAAGAAATAATCGGAGAAGGTAGAGGAGAAGGAACATGAAAGGTCTCATCTGGTGAAGGAACTGAAATGGGAATCGGAGATGTTACCTTTGTAGTAGACAGAGTAGAAATAGGTTCCGAGACCACGTGTTGCAAAGTTGTTGCAGTATCTTCTGTTTCATTCTGAACTGTGTCTCGCTCTTGAAAATTTGAATGAGTGCGAGATTCGGAAGCTTCTGGAACTGGAGTCAGAGACCTAGGCTTCCGAGCAGCTTTCTTGACCTTCTTATTCGGAGTAGCAGCAGGTTCGGAGGGACCTGCCTTTCCTTTTCTCTTTACACCCTTCTTTGGTTTTCCAGCCATGTTAATTGCCTTTCGTAAATCATCAAGCATAGCATGAACTCCTGAAGTTGGCTTCTTCCGATATGCATTAATAACATTATTATCTACAGGAACATAGTTGAGCATAGCCTCCAGAAGAGAACCAACAAAATCGAACTTCATAGGATCCGATACAATGAAATTTGAAGTATGGAAGATCGGAACTGCAGCAAGCACAGAGTCATCTAGAACTTCAATATGAAGACGAACTAGAGCATGTTTAACAATAATTGACCAAAAACGAGCGCATGAAATTTCAGAGTGCCTCGTTGTAGAGAGAGTGCTCTGAACCAGTTAAGCCCAGAGGATTGAACCGTATTCAAGGTTAATCCCAGTGTAAAGGCCATAGATGATCGTACATAACAGTTTGCTAGCACTGTCTGACCATGTAACTCGTTCTGAAAAACTCTTGAAAAGTAGAGTGAAGAGACCATTCCATATTGGTGGAAGGTTTGGTTTCTTGAACTTTGATTGAAGAGTGATCTCACCAAGATATCCCATCTGGAAAAACATCTCGATGACGACGGATGAATAAATTGACTCGGGATCGACAAGATCCTCAGTTTAAGTAAACCCTAGCATCCTGTAGAATCAGGTCTTCAAGATGGAGGTTTTATGAGAGTCGATCTTAAACGTAATAATTCCATCATTAGGGTTGAGGTTGGCAGATGAATATGCCTCCGAGAGAGGAACTAAGGGCACAGATTCCCCCATTGTTAACGCTTGAGCAAGAGGAGAATACCTTAAACACTCGATCAATGGTTTCAGAGCTTCAGTGTATCGAGAAGAGTTCAGATCTAAGGACAAGTTTTGATTGGGTTTGATGTTCAGCAAAACCGATGAAGCAGTTTGTTCAGCAACTGATGGAGTTTCAGACCAGGCGGCCATGGATACTGTTGGAGACGATGATGAACAGTGCAGAGAGAAAAGGGTTTTTTCTTGAGAGATTTTTTGAAAGTGGTGAAGTAAATCAATCGTCGATTTTTCCTTTCATACGTCTGTGATAAGTGGATAGATAAAAACACGTCATTTGATATTCCTAAATCCGGTAAAAGTAGCCTGGGATTGCGTGACAACTGTTGCATGTCAGGCGACGTTTGAACTGACACACGTGATGTCAGCCTTTTTCAAAATTAACACTCCTTTTAAAATCTTATCCCTTTTATACCGCCTTTTCAGTTCTGCATATTCGTAACCATAACCTGTTCTCGGAACAGAAAGCAATCATTCGGAATTAAGAACCAGACTTTTGAAAAATCACAAGGATTTCCGTGCATGAGTGTGCCAAAGATAAAGAAATAAAGCAAGTAATATCTAGGAATCTATGATGTCAATTACAAATTAACATAAAAAAACAGTTTGATCTCGGGCAACGATCTCTTCCTTCAGAGTCAATAGAGACTCGAAAGTGTCTGTGTGGTATCCCGTTGAATTACGATCATTTGTTTGTTGAGAAACAGTGAAAGGCTTTTTCTCATTTAGGCTTTATAGATTGACATAAGCTTCATCCAAATTCCGAATCTCAACATGAGTCTGAAAGTCTCGTAGAAGCACTTGTCTGCCAGTGTAGTTATAATAACAAGTATGCTTTGGAATTATTTAAGTGGCTGGTTAAAATAGAAATCTTAAGAAAAATAAAAATTGGATCTTTTGGGAAGAAAAGTCTTTGGTCAAGAACATTTCATCAAGATCTCGCAAAAATAAAAATAATGAGATTCCATGGTACAAACCATGAGGGTTGTATTTCGTCAATTCCATGGTGAAAAATCTAGAACATATTAATTGTTCCCCATCAATTCAGAAACTTGTTTTGGATTTTTGGTTTCACTCAATTCGTGGTGATAACGAATTTAAGATCATCAACACAGATGTTGTGTAACCATAAACCTCAGTGGTAATTTCTGAGAGTCTTGAGGGTTACGTTAATGGAAGTGAAAATGATGGAGAAATGTTGAGGTGGTTCCGAAGATAAAATGTACCTCTGCTATAAAATACTGACCAAGCAGTGAACTCTTAACTCATTGTGAGAAGAGTAAGGCAGCTCAATGACTTATGTGAATAATTAGCCTAGTTGGGAAGAAACGATTGGTGTTATCGATTCCTTAAGGCTTCAAACATAGAGTCTCGGAGGCTTTGGACAACATGCAGCAGCATGCTTCTAGGAACACTTAACTAGTGCAAAGAATTCGGAATTACAAACCTATCCCTATCTTTCGAAATTGAGAGCATAATTAAAATGCACTTGCTTCGAAAATATATGTGGAAATTAATGCACAAAATAAAGAAAATTATTTTTGGTAATTTTAGGTTTTTCTGAAAAAAAATAAAACAGAAAAATACAGAAAATATTTTTGTGATTTTTGAATTTTCTGAAAAAGAAATAAAAATAAAAAGATAAAGTCAAAAACAAAAATGTACACTAACTTCCGAATCAGTCGGAAGAAACTTAACATAAAAAGGATACAAAAAATTTCGAATCTTTAGATGAACATTGTATTCCGAGTTGTTTCGAGCATTCGCAACCATTCAGAACTTAAAGTACAGATTGCGAATCATTCTAAGGGATCGGAGCGGTTCCGAGAAAGAACACTGCTTTGTTTTACTATGCTTTGTTCAGAACGGAATTTGCTTCTATCATTCCTAAGCCTTGAATAATTTGATTAAAGGATGGTTCAGGAAAGGCTTTCGTGAAGATATCAGCCATTCGATCAGCAGATGTTACAAAATGAATTTCAACATTTCCATCCTCCACATGATCCTTTATGAAATGATAACTCAGTGTTATATGCTTAGTCTTGGAATGTTGCACTGGGTTGTGGCAAATGTGAATAGCACTATCGGAATCACAATATAAGGGGATTTTTTTCATATTAATGATGGGTTTTGAGCATTCTAACACTCCTATGGTGTACATGCAACCCTAGAAACCTTGGATCTATGTTTTACTAAGATACATAAAAATTTTATTTTTTCAAGGTTCTTATCCTAACTAGCATGGCATGGGGTACTTGTAATATAAAAGCTAGTAGAATAACATACCTTTCTTGTTGCTTGGATTCCTTAAGAACTTTGTGAGCCTAGCACCCCAAATGTGATGCCTCAAATGTTTCACACAACACCACAACTGTTGGAATAACTTGAGAGAAGCACACTATCACTCAAAATTGGCTAGCCCTCCTTGGTCTTGTATTAGTGTCGATTTTGCTAGCCTATGTGGTCTTTATATAGTGTGTCACAAGTAGAGTTACACCATGTAAACCCTAATTGACATGGCTTTTCATTTCCTCCATGATCCATGGGTTTTAACCTCCACTATACAAGAATGAATGATTTACACAATCAATCCCCATATATTTAATTAGTCTCTTTTTGATCACAAAATTAATTCCAAATTAATTCTTGGTCAACACTAATTAAATAATATGATTCCATATTAATATATTATAACTTATAATATATTAACAAATCATAAGTGTCCTTTTTCTCATTTTGTCTATCCGATTATCATGATGGCAAGCAAACCAAATAGACCATGCCAAACCGGGTCAAGTACATACCAAAAATAGTTATGGACTTAGACACCTTATCCAACAGTCTCCCACTTGGATAAGTTTAATAACCATAACTGCAAGTATGACTTTAGGAACCGATCAACAATCATAGCTCTTTAAAAGTCTCGCGGAACTAAGATGACCTTCCATTTAAGATAAGTGGTCATATAATCCTCTACTCTCAAGATATCATCCGGACAAATACATGGAACAATGTCGTACTTATTGTCCAGCAGTTTGTTTCCCGATTTCCGATTTGTTTGACATAGAACTAAACTGAACACATCAATTTGGTTCTGACCGGGCCCGGTACATAGGTCAAAACAAAATCATCGAGGGGCCCAGATATTGCTTCTAATCCTCCAAGGACTAGAAGGAACATATAAACTTTGACTCATATGCTTGTACTAACTATTTGTTCAATCATACACAAAAGCACGTTTTATAACATCGAGTTACCAATGCATTTTCATACAATCAATGTATAACCAACTCATAGTCCACAAATCATATCTCTAGGTTTGAAGACTTATATGATATTACCATCTCACGATCACTCGAGATAAATTCCATTAAGTGATACAAGTGAGCGTGGGTTGAATCCAATACTCGAATCACTATTTTAGGAGTACTCATGAACACTGCAGCCCCTTTGTCCCAGACAAACTGCAAACCTATTCATGACAGTCTTGCCTCATTACCTACTTCCAAGTATGATTGATTGTGGATGGTTTGAATAATATGCTATACTATAACATAATTATTCTAGAAGTCAAAACTTGCAAAATTGAAATGATAGTAAACGACTGACAGAAGATAGCAACACTTTACTTATAAATAAATAACAATTTTTATTTAATCATCAAATGTCAATTACACTTTACAAATTTCAAAAACTATCTAATTTCTAAAACTAATATCATCCTTTAGCCCAATGCGCCACGCATGCTGAAGATGCTTAACCCTACTCAGTCCCTTCGTGAGGGGATCTGTTGGGTTCTCATCCGATGATACCCTCTTTGCCACAAGGAGTCCTTCTTCTATTCGATGTCCAATGAAATGGTATTTTCTATCGATGTGTCTGGATCTCCCGTGATCCCTTGGCTCCTTAGCTAAGGAAACTGCACTTTCACTATCACAGAAAATCTCCATAGGCTCCTTTATAGCTGGTACTACTCCAAGGTCTCCAATGAAGTTCTTCAGCCATATCGCCTCCTTTGCTGCATCGCTTGCTGCTATGTACTCTGATTCGCAAGTTGAATCAGCCACTGTCTCCTGCTTGGAACTTTTCCAAGTAATTGCTCCTCCGTTTAAGGTAAAGACCCAGCCTGAATGAGAGCGGAAATTATCCCTATCAGTCTGGAAGCTAGCATCACTATACCCTACTACTCTCAAGTCATCACTCCCACCGAGGGTAAGGACCCAGTCCTTAGTCCTCCGCAGGTACTTGAGAATGTTCTTTACCGCAGTCCAGTCAGCTTTCCCAGGGTTCCCCTGATATCTGCTGACCATGCTCAAAGCAAAGGCCACATCAGGATGAGTACAAGTCATAGCATACATGATCGAGCCTACAGCGGAAGCATATGGTACTCGACTCATCTCAGCTACCTCAGCCTCGGTACTCGGGCTCTGAGTCTTACTTAGTCTGGCGTTACTCTGGATCAGTAACTTCCCTTTCTTGGAATCCTGCATGTTGAACCTATTCAGCACCTTATCCAAGTAGGTACTTTGACTAAGTCCAATTAGTCTCTTACTCCTGTCTCTCAAAAACCTTATCCCTAGGATATAGGAAGCTTCTCCAAGGTCCTTCATATCAAGACACTTCCCAAGCCAGGACTTCACCTCCTGTAGAGTTGGGATGTCATTTCCTGTGAGTAGTATGTCATCCACATGCAATACCAAAAAGCTAACTATACTCCCACTAGCCTTGACATATACATAGGACTCATCTTCGCTCCTCGAAAAACCAAACTCTTTGACTTTCTCATCGAAACAAAGATTCCATCTGCGAGGTGCTTGTTTCAATCCATATATAGATTTCTCAAGCTTACACAATCTATTAGGGTACTTTGTACTGACAAAACCCTCTGGCTGACTCATGTAAACATCCTCACCCAACTTTCCATTAAGGAAAGCAGTTTTGACATCCATTTGCCATATTTCATAATCATGAAATGCAGTAATGGCTAGCATAACCCTAATAGACTTAATCTTTGGTACTGGTGAAAATGTCTCATCATAGTCAACTCCCGGATTTTGAGAGAAGCCCTTTGCAACCAGTCGCACCTTATAAGTGTGTACATTCCCATCCATGTCGGTCTTCTTCTTGAAGATCCATTTGCACCCGAATGTGTTACGGCGTGGTACATTGTCAACCAAGTTCCAAACTTGATTGTCATACATGGACTGTATCTCACTGTCCATAGCCTCTTTTTATTTAGCAGACTCGGGGCCTGCCATGGCTTCCGTGTAGCTGTTAGGTTCATCCAAACTTACCAGTGTACTATCACTGATAAGTGTATCACCTTCCGCGGTAATATGGAAACCATAGTAATGCTCAGGTGCATTCCTAACTCTAATGGAACGCCTCAGAGGTACATACTCATCCGTTGGATCAACAGGAGTTTCCTCCTCAGGTTGATTGCTAGGGTTTGAGGTTCCATCACCACTTGACTCTTGAATTTCTTCAAGGTCAATTTGCCTCCCACTGTTTCCTTGGCTTATGAACTCTCTCGCGAAAGACTCCTCTCCTTGCCAAAAAGACCACATTCTCACTGGGTAACCAAAGGATTTCTGTAGATAGTCGATGAAAATGCACCACTCACTTCGAGGTTCGAGCTTATCGTGAGTCTCGCGCCTCACGAAATCCTTGCAACCCCAAATCTTGATATGGTGGAAATTGGGAACTTTCCGTAGTCCACATCTCGTGAGGTGTTTTGGCAACCTTTTTGGTAGGGACTAGATTAAGGATATAGGCGGCAGTCTCTAAGGCATACCCCCAAAATGAGATTAGCATCAAAGCTCGACTCATCATGGAATGAACCATGTCCAAGATGGTTCGATTACGCCTCTCAGCCACGCCATTAAGCTGCGGTGTTCTGGGAGGTGTCAATTGTGAGACAATCCCACATTCCTTAAGATAGTCAAGGAACTATGTACTAAGATACTCACCACCTCGATCGGATCGAAGCATCTTAATGTTCCTGCCCAGCTGATTCTCCACTTCCTGTTTAAACTCTTTGAACTTTTCAAAGATTTCTGACTTATGTTTGATTAAGTAGACATAGCCATATCTACTATAATCATCAGTAAAAGTCACATAGTAGCGATTAGCATCCCTTGTGGCAGTTCTGAAGGGCCTACACACATCTGTGTGTACGAGATCCAACAAACCTTCACCCCTATCACAAGTACTAGTGATGGGTGACTTTTTCATTTTTCCAAGTAAACAAGATTCACAACTATCATCCGACTTTAGGTCAAATGACTCCAAGACTCCATCCTTTTGGATTTGGCCTATGCGTTTCTTGCTAACATTTCCAAGATGACAATGCCATAATGATTATTTATCCAAGCTAGTGGAAGAATCAATACACAACACATTATTTCCTAGGTTATCTACAACCGACACAGTTTCATATACACCATCACAAGGTAATGCTTTAAAATAAAGAACATTATTATAAAAAGCATTAATACCACCACATTCATTATCAAATGAAAAAGTAAATCCTTGTTTGTACAAACCGTGAAAGGAAATAATATTTCTTGCCATTTCAGATGAGTAACAACATTTATTCAAATCTAATCTTAACCCACTACTTAGCAACAAGGAATAAACTCCAATCTTGGTGACAGGTGAAGCTTTCCTATTCCCCATGATCAAGTTTATCTTCCCGTGCTCCACATTCTCACTTCTTCTTAGTCCCTGCAAATCAAAACATATGTGAATACCACAGCCTGTATCAAGGACCCAAGAATTAGAATATGGTGGGTTATTAGACAATAACTGCATGGTTGGGTTTCACTTTCCCAACCTCAACATCTTGCAAGTACTTTGGGCAGTTTCGCTTTGAATGTGCCTTTTCATGGAAATAGAAGCATTCGGCCTCTTTAGGGTTGGCAGAAGGAGTGACAGAACCACCTTTGGTTCAACTTGAAGAGGAGCCATCAAGAGATTTTCCCTTGGTACCCTTCGAAGGGGTCTTCCTATTCTTCCCTTTACCTTGATCGATGGCCAAAACAAGGGCGGTGGTAGGAGTAGGAGTGGTAACAACCGATTTACCTTGAAGACCACTTTCGGCGGTCTTCAAAAGACCTTGAAGTTTGCTGAGTGTGACCTCCTCCTTGTTCATATTATAGGTCATTCGGAACTGATCATAACAAGTAGGTAAGGAGTGCAATATGATGTCAATAGCCAACTCCTCGGGGAAGTTCACATTCAACTTCATCAGACGGTCCACAAACCTTTGCATTTTCTGCATGTCGCCCGTGATGGGTTCACCATCCTTCATTCGGGTTGTTATCATAGAGGAGATTATTTCATATCGCTCTTGACGAGCACTCTGATGGTATCTTTCCGTCAAATCCTTGTTCATCTCAAAAGGATAAAAGTCCTCATATGACTTTTGGAACTCGACTGTCATCGTGGCCAGCATGATACATGCCACTTTAGTGGCATCTCTCTCATGAGTCCTGAAGCCAGCGATCTCCTGTGGAGTAGCAGAAGACTCATCAAGTTCCTTCAGCTCCTTGTCGAGGACATATTCCTTGTCCTTATAGCGAGTGACCATCCATATGTTCCTAATCCAATCATTGAAATTAGTCCCATCAAAGATGACTCTCCCACAAAGGTTCATGAGAGAGAAGGAGCCGGTAGGGTTTGAGCCAGAAGCAGCATTGTTGGAAGACATCTGAAAAAAAAAAAGACAAGTTTAGATTAGATATGGAATCCTTAATAAGACACCCAAATGTAATATTAAGGCTAGGACCCAACACAATATTTTATAACTTAGAAGAGGGATGTCGTAATCCAAGCTATAAAATATTTGAAGGTAGGTGAATGACGATTCACCAATTTTGCACCATGAAAAACGAAATGTATTATTAGGTTTTAATTTGTTTTGAAACTCCTAGATTCTTTTGAGATTCATCGAACTTTTCAATGGCGTGTTTCAATCTCGATTGTGCTCTTCAAGTTTTGTGATTGGGATGCCGAGGATCACAAAACAAGGTGTGAATAACCATGCAAATTAACTTGGTACTCTTAATTTTATCACCTAATGGATGTGCCGGTTACCCACACGCGCTCCACCGATCTATGATAAACCTTAAGCTACCATTTGACAACCCTCTTAAATCCAAGTTAGTGTGCCGGTTAACCACACACACTCTACTAACGACTTTATCAAGGTGCAAAGTGTAATTTCATGGGTTAGCACAAATTCACATTTTCCTAAAGTAACTAAGATTGGGAATTTATAAAACATTTAGTTACTTTATCATTATACTTTTAATTAGAATTAAAGTCATTGTCCTACCCGTTCGGCTAACGACCCTCCACCAGTCAAGGAAGCGGTGGGTGAGAGTGGACACCCATTAAGCTGCCATTTTATAGGCAACAACCTTATACCCCCTTATAGACCGGCTTCATGAATGAGGCCTACTAACAGGAAACCGACTTGATCTTATACATATATATATATATATATATATATATATATATATATGTATATATATATACACATATATATATATATATATATATATATATATATATATATATATATGTATATATATACATATATATACATATATATATATATATATATATATATATATATATATATATATATATATATTATTAACTTATAATAGTATAAATTATAATGGTTAAATTTTAACTTTTAAAATTCTAAGGGTTGGAGCTAAAGTTTTCTAAAGTGACTTTACATGTTCCAAAACTTGAGAGCAAGTTTTGTAACTATTCAAAAAATTTCAACTTCATAACTTATGAGTTAATGGTTTATTAAAATGAAGACTATTCATTGTATGTAACCTATGAGTTCTTTAATGGACTTAAAAGAAAAGACTTTCGGTAATCCATAAATTGAGGACAAATTATAGACTCCATTAATAACATTTAGATGAAGAATTAAACTAACAAACAATTTGCAAATAATTCCTATGATCTACCAAACTCATAAGTGTATGAACACTCATATCAACAATTTCAAGAATTATATAAACTCATATAAAACTTAAAATTTTGATAATAACCATTGTAAATGGATTAGCATAATCATTACCTCACCAAAAACAGGTTTTACAAGTCCAAAACAGTTTATGGTAATGATTCTAGTCCATTTCCAGTAGCAAAACTCAAAATTCTGCACACAGGGGCTCCTACTCGTCGAGTGCAAGAACCTAATCGAAGAGTAGGATGCATTTACACTTGGAATCGTCAAGTCCCCCTATGGAATCGGCGAGTCCACTGCACAGTAAATAGAAAAATCGATTTTTTCAAGCGGTTTGCATCAAATATCAAGAAAACAAGCCTAGGCTCTGATACCACTGATGGGTTTTGAGCATTCTAACACTCCTATGGTGTACATGCAACCCTAGAAACCTTGGATCTATGTTTTACTAAGATACATGCAAATTTCATTTTTCAAAGGTTCTTATCCTAACTAGCATGGCATGGGGTACTTGTAATATAAAAGCTAGTAGAATAACCTACCTTTCTTGTTGCTTGGATTCCTTAAGAACTTTGTGAGCCTAGAACCCCAAATGTGATGCCTCAAATGTTTCACACAACACCATAACTCTTGGAATAACTTGAGAGAAGCACACTATCATTGGCTATCCCTCCTTGTTCTTGTATTAATGCCGATTTTGCTAGCCTATGGGGTCTTTATATAGTGTGTCACAAGTAGGGTTACACCATGTAAACCCTAATTGACATGGATTTTCATTTCCTCCATGATCCATGTTTTTAACCTCCATGGAGCATCCATGGAGCACCCTATGGGTTTTAGCCCAATCCAAAAAACCATGGATCATAAGCCCACTATACAAGAATGGATGATTTACACAATCAATCCACATATATTTAATTAGTCTCTTTTTGATCACAAAATTGATTCCAAATTAATTCTTGATCAATACTAATTAAATAATATGATTTCATATTAATATATTATAACTTATAATATATTAACAAATCATAAGTGTCCTTTTTCACATTTTGTCTATCCAATTATCATGATGCCATGCAACCCAAATGGACCATGCCAAACCGGGTCAAGTACATACCAGAAATAGTTATGGACTTAGACACCTTATCCAATAATTAATCCCATAATCTCTAAGCTGACTTTGAATCCATATCACTTGCAAGGTACAAGAGGCAGCTGTGATATACTCAGCTTCAGCGGTAGATAAAGAGACGCAAGTTTGCTTCTTTGATTACCAACTTACGAGTTTTCCATCAAGAAACTGACATCCTCCAGTTGTACTTTTGCGATCAAGATCGCATCCGCCAAGATCAGCATCAGAGAACGCTTGCACAAAGAACCTTGAGTTGGAAAGGTACCAAATTCAGAGAGAGGTTGTTCTTTTCAAGTATCGGAAGATGTTCTTTACTGCAGTCATATAGGGTTCGCGTGGATTTGCCTGAAAACTGGAACAATAGCAAACAGAAAACATAATGCCTGGACGACTCGCTGTTAGATACATCAATGAACCTATCATTTGTCAATAAAGAGTCATTTCAGATGCTGGTTTGTCTAAGGACGGTGTAAGCTTCGTTCCGAATGCCATTGGATCTAGACCTTTGAGTCTCCCACCATTCCGAATTTCACAAGAACAGTCTTTGTGTAGGCTTCTTGATTTATGAATATGCCCTCTAAACTCTGTCTAATATTCAATCCATGGAAAAAGTTCGTAGGACCCATTGCACTCATTTCAAATTTAGTCTCCATCAATTTTTGGAATTCGTCAGTTAATCTAGGATTAGTAGATCCAAAATGATATCATCAATATAAATTTGAACGATCATAAGGTGGTCACCATCATTCTTGCGAAAGAAGGTTGGGTCGACCGATCCTTGTTTAAACTTAGATTGCTTTAAAAAACGAGTTAAAGTCTCATACCATGCTCGAGGTGCTTGTTTCAAACTGTACACAGACTTATGCAATATATAACAGTGATTTGGATACTTTTCATTGACGAAACCTGGTGGTTGCTCCACATAGACCGTTTCTTCCATTTACCCATTAAGAAACGCACACTTCACGTCCATCTGATAGACTTCGAAATTTTATGAGGTGTGTAGGCTAGGAATATACGAACAAATTCTATCCTTGGAACCAATGCGAAAGTTTCTTCATATTTTATCCCTTCCTCTTGGCAGTATTCCTTCATAACTAATCGTGCTTTGTTTCTGATTATGTTGCCTTCTTTGTCAAGCTTATTGCGAAATACCTATTTAAATCCTACAACTGATACATCCTTCGGAGTTGGAATCAGCCTCCAAACTTTATTGTGCTCAAACTCATTGAGCTCTTCCTGCATTGCTTGCACCCAATCAGAATGATCGAGAGCAATATTAACAGTTTTTGGTTCAATATTGGAAATGAACGAATTAAATATGCAAAATTCCATTCTAGAAAATAATGTTGTCGGATTCGCTTTTTGCTAAGCTCTAGTGAGAACACCGGAAGAAGTTGAACCAATCACATGCGATTTGGGATGATCTTCGGTCCACTTTTCCAAAGGAGGGTATTTCGGATCATAGGATGGATCCAATTCGGCATTTACATCTTTAAATTCCGACTGAGCATTTGAGTCATTAATTTTACCCTCATTCTCCCCCTAGAATGGTACATGTCGCACAAAATTTGGAATCGGGTTCTCCCCTTAGATTGGAGTTTCAAGGCTGACTTCGGAATTTGCATTCTCCCCCTGAATAGGTGAATCAGATGTTGAGGTTGAAGTAGAACTCTCCCCCTGAACAGGTGCATTTGTAGTTTGTGGTGAAGGTGGGATTTCAGAATCCTTCGGAATTTCTGTTGGGATATTTAATGTGTTGTGTCAATATTGATTATGCATGTATTTAGTCTTTATTGTTATCAGATTGGACCTGTCCATCCATCATTATGGTTCTAGTGTTAGACTATAAATATAGCATGCATGTATCATTTTAGGGTTAATGTTTTTGTAGCCCAACGTATCTTTATAGAGAAGTTCTAATCGATCTCTTCTAAGATATTGATAATAAAGTATTCAGCATACTTTTAGTCACATTCAATCTTTGTTCTTATTGTTTGATTCAACTAAACCGTTATGAATATATCGATCATTATTTTATTGTTTCAACAAATTGTATCAGAGCCAGTGGCGAGGGTTCGATTCTCTCAAGGAGCGGTTTCTGAGGGGGGTTTGTTGGGGGTCAGAAATGGCATCGACCAAGTCCTCGCACGATGGCCTAGAGTGCCGCAATCGAATTCCTGGTCCTAGAGGGATGAATGTGTTATATGGGTAAGGTTACGCCCTTTCTAACACCAATTGGTTTTACATCAACTGGTAGAGCTGATGCTCAACAATTTTTGAACCCCCCGATGTAGGTGGCTTATTTCTGAGATATTTTGTGGCATCATCGATGATCGTCTTTAATTCATCATCCTTATTATCTAGGGCATTAGATTCTGAAGAGATAGCCTTTTCTGGTTCGTTAAATAGGTTCCTGAACTACTCGTTGAGATTTGAAAGAGAAATGGTCATCAGATTTGTCATAGGAAAAATCTCCTCAGATTGAAAATCTGCCTTCTAATACTTCTTCAGATAATTATCATCAAACGTCACATAATAGGTTTCTTCTATCTTTTTCAATTTCTTGTTCAGAATCCTATATGCCTTCGAAGTAAGAGAGTACCCCAAAAAGATCCCTTCGTTAGCTTTCACATCGAACTTGTTCCTTTGTTCTTTAGAATTGAAGATAAAACACCTGGAACCAAAGACATGAAAGAACTTGACATTAGGTTTTTGTTTATTTAATATTTCATATGGAGTGATTGAAAATATTTTATTGATAAATGATCGATTTTGAGTATAGCATGCAGTTCCAATAGCCTCAGCCTAGAAGTATAAGGGAAGGTTCGCAACCGAGAGCATAGTCCATGCAGCTTTGTAAAGAGACTGGTTTCATCTTTCAAGGACTCCGTTCTACTGAGGAGTGTAAGGAGCAGAGAATTTATGAGCAACTCCTTTCTCAGTCAGGAACTCTTCAAACACTTGGTTTTTTAATTCCAATTTGTCATCGCTGCGAACGTTTCGAACTAGCTTTCATAGTTGAAGCTCGATCTGCTTGATGAAGTCCTTAAGCCTGGAGGTTGCATCTGATTTTTGTTTAAGAAAATAAACCCAGGTAAATCTGGAAAAGTCATCAACAATAACTAGAATGTATTTGTTACCACCAATACTCTCGATGGCGGAAGGACAACAAAGATCTATATGTAATAGTTCAAGTGGCTTGATCACTTTGGTGTTGATGATAGTCGAATGACTCTTCTGACTTTGCTTTCCCAGCTCACGAGCAGCACAGAGATGTTCCTTTTCAAACTTCAGAAGAGGAAGTCCTCGCACATGATCGTGAAGTACGAGTTTGTTGATGTCCTTGAAGTTGAGATGTGAGAGCCTTCGGTGCCATAACCAACTGTCATCCGAAGATGCTTTTGTAAGAAGGCATATTAAAGGCTTTCCTGTGAGCGGCTTTATGTCCAAAGGAAACATTTCTCCTTTCTTTTGGATTTCAAAAGTACAACCATTGTTTTCTTTTCTATAATTTCAGATCCCTCATCATCAAATGATACTTTCAGCCCTGTGCCTACAACCAATTGAGTAACACTTATCAGGTTATGTTGCAGGCCTTCCACATATGCTACCTTGCGAATGGAGAATTCGCCATTCTTGATCATTCCATATCCTTTGATCTCTCCCATGGCATTATTTCCTTACTTCACTTTTTCTTCGTCATTCAGTGAATCTTGGTTTTGAATCTTGTGGAGTTGAAGACTATGGCTTTTAAGACAAATTAGGTTTTGGATTTGGAGAGAATTTCGCATTTTGATGTGCGAATCTTTCTAGGTTAACAGAATTGGAATTTTTGGATTTCCATAATCGCTTTCTTTCTTTTAGATTTTTCTGATATCTAGCATTTAGTTGTCTTTTCTTGGCAATATGTTCCTCAGTTGACTTATGAATTTTCGTCTAGGCTTCGGTTTTCTATCAAGTAAGTCAGTCTGTTTGGAAGATGCTTCAGTCGGGACATTTTTGGTTCCACTCAGACCAGCTTTATCATTACAAGAATTAACACTATTCAATGGTTCTGCGACATATCTCCCTTTGGTGTTCCAAGAGGTCATTTCGGATAGACCTTTGATTTCATCAGAGTTATCAATTGGTCCTGACCAAAAGAATTCATCACAACCATCTGCATTGTCATCATCTACTAAGGACATTAGTTCAGATATCTGATTTTTGTCCAGTCTGGTTTTTATGAAAACTTGATTAGGGACGGTTTGAACTTTCGGAAATAATGTAGCTTTTGCTTTTAAAACATCCGAACCCTTGTTTTCAACAATACGAACATATTCAACAGAGTTTTCGGAAATCAAATATTTCTTTGGTGAATCATCATTTTGCACAAATGCCGAACAATCATTCTCATCCTCTACGGAGATCTCACTCATGTCACTTTCGTCAAATTCAGAAACATTTTCAGTATCCAAAGTGTTTTCCGAACTCAATTTTGTGCATAAAGAGTGAAATTTTGTACAATATCAGATTTAATATTCTCTTTATCATTTTCATCCAACATTTGTTTTAGCATGCTTTTATGATCTTTGGACTGAATATATGCTTCAATTTTATCAAGTCCGACTTTATAAGATTCAGAAACATCATATGTGGATACTATGGATTCGCACTTATAACACTATGCATCGATTTCATCCTCTTTCAATTCGAGAAAGGGTAAAATCATTTAGTGTATCTTTTTCCCTATTTCATAGTCAAGATGCAGATGGGTAATGTTAAAATATAATCTCTTAGCAATCAAACAGAAAATATTTCATTGTTTTAAAAGCGCTACATTGTCTCTTTTCAAATAAATGACATCATCCCTATAGTTGTTCAACTCAAACTCCAACTTCTCTATCCACATCCGTCTCTCTTCACTCTTGTTTGTTATCCTGTTGATTTGATCAGTTAGGTTAGAATTGTTTAGACATGTTATTTTTAAACTATAACTAAAACTAGAAACAGTAAAATTCAAATCATCTAAGTCAGATTCATAACGAGCGACTGGAATACTAAGAGACAGGTCTTGTAGCAGAACAGTTGTCAGAGGCATACGCACTGTCAGTGGAGTATCCTCTCTGCTCCGAAACAACACCACGAACCATCAAGTATCTTCCCTTGTACTTAGGGACTCTATACTTCACAACAAAGCATCCACCATGTGTGGGCTTCCAAACTTCCTCGTCTTCCGAATCTGTTCACCAGACCTCAACACGTCCAAACTCATCAACATCCTCCTGCACAATCAAAGGAGGCTTACAACTATCATCACTCTTTTTCTTTCTAAGCTCTTCTAACTTTTGAATATAGTAAGTTTCATCATCTTCTTCATCCTTCTTCGCACTCATTCTTCTCAACATACACTCCTTGCCCAAATGATTCTTACCATGACAATAGTTGCAATCATAATCGGAATCTTCCATCATCTTCTTTTCTTTCTTCACCTCATCCTTTTGCGAGTTGTTGAGGCTCTCATCCTTTGCTTTTTCAGAACTGTAGATACCTTGCCAGTTCCTATTTTTGAGGCGTCCAAAATTCTTTTTAGCAAACTTCTGGGATTTGACACCATCAGAGCGTATTCTTCTTTTGTACTCGCAATCAGAGAGATCAGACTCCAAATCTTCTTTCGCTACCTTTTTACCCTTCGCAACTAGGGCCAACGAACCTATACTGGAAACAAACTTAACATCTTTTGTCACTACATCTTCGTGGGATCTAAAAATACCCACCAGCTTCGGCAAGCTATAGCTCTTAAACTAATGAGCTTTAACTGTGGATACAAGTGTCGTCCATTTAGTTCTTAATCCATTCATACAAGTTACCTTTTGTTCAATCTTTTCCCTCTTAAGATTATGCTTAAGCATTCTTCTCAAAAGATGGTTGAAACGATTGAAAGTCTGATCAAGCTTTTCATCAGTCTTCTGAGCAAAGGCACCAAACTACGAAAGAATTAGTGTTTGAACTGAATATTCTAGATCTGCATCACTTGAATAGGGTTCTCTTAATCTGTCCCATATCTCCTTTGCTGTTTCACAAGAACTCACCAGACGAAACGTGTCTGGAGGAAGAGCGAACCTGATTATCCTTATTGCCTTGACGTTACTCATTAACTTCTCCTTTTCATCTTGTGGAATGTTTGTTTGTTCAACGAGCAGAGAGTTGTATTCTGCTTGATTTTGAATAACTTTCCTTGTAGTAGTGTGAGAAAATGTATGGTACGCTATTGACTCCCATATCAATGAACCATGATCTTCAATACCTAGCACGTATTCTTTGAAGTGCAGCGCCCATACTTCGTAATCTTTCGGAAAAAGAATAGGGATCCTGGTAGTAGATCCGGTGCTGCTTGATGGATTGAAAAATAGAGTGTTGGATCTTCTGGTTACATGATGTTGATTCACAGAAACCAGTTAAGAATCAGATGTGTAAAATGATAATCGATTTTAGGGCTCAAAAAGAAACTAGATCTATTGTCTGTAATCGATGAGAACGATGAAGACGAAAAGTACAGATCTTACAGAAACTTAAAAACCCTAATAAGCTCGACAGAAGATATGCGTATGATATCAATTATTGAAACAATAAAAATAGATTGATAGATTCCAACAAGTTCAATCAACAAAACAGTAAGAATAATGAAGATCTAAATAGTGCCAAATGATTATATTTAATAGCCTTCAAAGAGTTCAACAATAACTTCTCTGTAAAGACTACGTAGGGCAACACAACTCGTTAACCCTAACACGATGCATACATGCACTATAAATAGTCTAACCATAGAAACATTAATACTCGGGTGGACAGGCCCAACCCATTACAATAAAAGTCTATTCTAGTACAAAACAATTGACATAACATTATTTACCCCAACAGAAGTAGTTTGGTGATGGTTAGGGAAATCGTGAGGAGGGGAAAGGGAGGGAAGTCGATCTCCAGCGAGCCATTCTTGGTTCCTTTTGCTTCGTCGTCGGTAATCATAAACCGACGGAGAATGGAAAACAACAAGAAGGTGTTTGGATGTTGCTGTTTGTCGAGAAAACGACAAAGGAGGAAGTGGGTTTTCATCCTCTGTTGATCGGATAGGATGATCGATTGGAAACATGGGATGGCGGTTGGGCGGTGGTGAATCGGAAAACCACCTCCAGTGCTCGAATGTCTCGAACAAAGAATAAGAACGAAAGTGACTTCAGGACTGTCTTCTAATGCTTCATCGGCGATAGTTGTTCCTCATTCGAATCATGTAGTGGGTGCGAGGGGGGCTGCTCCAGCAGCCTCCTTGTTGCTTCATGTTCGTTTTATTTGGTAGGAAACAACGAAGTAGAAGAACAGATGAGGAAAAGGGTGTTTGTGGGTGGTGTTGTGTGACCGGGACACGGGGAGTTAGGTTGTCACAGCCGACTGCTCGTCGGTTTCCTTCTCTTCGCTGGTGGAGTCAAGAGATGCAACAACTCCAGTTGTTAATGTTCTTTTCCAGTGAATAGGGTAGAGACAAGAGATAGACGAAGGTAGAGAAAGAAGAATACGATGAGTGTAGGATATTCTTTGTCATTGTACATTTCATTTAGAAATGTATATGATTGATCTCCTCATATTTGACCAGATTTAATACGTGATTTAGTTGTATAGTATGATCTATGAAATATTGGATAAGTAAAATGCAAGATTTACTCAAATATTTTCAATGTGCAAGTTGGGGGATTATTTTGAGAGTGTGCGTGACGTGATAAGAAATTGAGTGTGATGGAAAGATGAGTAAAAGTTAGACATTCATTTGTATTATAGTATATTTTTAATAGATTTAGTGTATATTTTTAAGTGTTTTGGTAACAATTTCACATACATATAATGTACAAGTATACATTAATGTTTTTAAATTATATAACTTTGATGTATATATAAAATGTGTGTGTTTATAAATTTGTATGACTCAAAGATTTATTATATATGATTGTTATTATTCTTTGGAATTCATGAATAGCTTATGTATACAAACATATGTATAAGTTTCAAACCATTTAAGAACTAATTATTTCGTACTTTAGTAAATATTTTCTAATTTTCTCGATTTGTGTGTCATCGATCTTGATATCAAGAAATTTTTCTGAAAAAGTAAAATAATAGTCTCGGTTACAAGGATTCTGAAAACTCATACGGATTAATTTTTCGAGTTGTAGAACTCCGAAAAATTGTGTTTAAAGATTCACGTTTAACGGTTCAAAACGTCTGATTTTTTTTTTTTTACTTTTATAAATATTTTTACTAGAAAATTTTCAAGTATGAAATTATATATTATACTATAGTTTGAGTCCAAAACTTCTTTCGGAATTTTCATATGAGGTGTGCAAGTCCCTCAACAGATAGAAACGGTTTTAGAAGTTTTTAAGAAAATCAGTATTATACTGGTTTTGGATTCTTAAAACGGTCGTATTTTTTGCATATGAACTTTGTTTTGGACGTTCTTTATATTTTCGGAAACAAGGAAACATGTACTACGAGACTAGAATGTTTTCTTTGCTCACAACTGCTATCACACCCCCAAACCGGAACGGCGGAAACATTCGGGGGCGGAGGACGTCATGTACAGTATCACAACAATTGTATAATAGTAATCAAAGCAAACACAACCATTACATTGATAAAAGATAGTATTTAGATATGTTCATAGCATAGTTCGTATGACATCAAAAGTGTATAACAAAATGTATAAAAAACGCGACTCTATAAAACTCCGTCTTGTCAAAATCCTGCGGGTGTACCTGTCTACTGGTTCCCTGAGAATACAAGTGATTTTGAAAGTGTATCAACATTTAAGTTGGTGATTTCATAAGTATGTTTATGAGATGGAAAACTTGTCTTGGTTCCTTGAAAATGTTATAGTGTCCTTCCAAAAAATCCATTGTTTTCTTTAGTGAATGAAATGTAGTCTTAGACATTAAGATTAAAAATGTATTCTGAAATAGTGAACTGTACTTTGAAATAGTGAACCATAGTCTATATTAGTAAAATGTAGTCTTATTAATAAATAAAACTATGTCATGAATGTTTCTTGAATTTGTATGTTGTACTAGTGTACCCTGTACTTAGACAGGTAGTGCCTCGTAGTAGTAGTGTTTGCATGAAAAACCTTTTTGTATGAATGCCTGGAATCCACCAGCTGTAGTGTAAAGTAGCGTACTGTAATGTAAAGTAGTGTACTATATTTTCATTATTAAAATAAAACTTTGAAGTAGTGTTAATCACGTAAACTAATACTTTAGTTGATACTATTGTGAGTTTCATATAATCATGCTTGTTATGACTAGTGTCCTCTACGACGTTCTTCAGGCGTCAGAATGTTATGACATTTGTCACCCCAGGCCTGCCGGCCTAGCTGTTGCAAGCAGCTCAGGTGCGGGATTGTCAGTCCCGTATAGATCTATACACAAATTCACACTCTCCCTCCAGGAGACTCTGGTTATAATTTATAGGACTTAGTACTGTACCCTGATGGGTACCCCGAAGTAATGCCTCACAACCTTGTACTAACTAGTTTACGTGTAGTGTAGTAGCGCTCTCTTGTACTTGAAATTGTATGTATTGCCTTGTAGTGGTGTACTTTGTAATGTAAATAATTATACTTAAATAATTATTTAGTAGTGTATCCTTGAATTAGTGAATTAGAGTAGTGTTCCATAAACTATACCTATTATAGTTTATATACTTGTTTCTTTAGTGTTCTTGAATTTGTAAAATAGTGTAGCGATTCACAAACTATACCTATTATAGTTTAAATGTATACTCTGTAATGAACTAAGAACCTTTGCAATTTATCAGTGAATGAGAAAAAGTAATAAAAGATTTGTATAAAATTTCCTTTTGATATGCATGTTACAAAAGGGTAAAGTATATGTTTTATACCCACATATATTCCTAATATATAATCAAGAATGAAAACGCAGTCGAATAAGAATACTATCCTAAACCCACAACCAAACAAGGAACAAGATTTGGGACGATATTTCCAATTCTAAGTCTGTTGAATCTTCTTTATATATATAAATATATATATATATATATATATATATATATATATATATATATATATATATATATATATATATATATATATATATATATATATATGAGTATATTTTGTTAAAAATGTAGTAGTAATCACTTTGAAGTAATTGCAATGGTTTGAATCATTTTTGAAATCATTTGAATATTTTCACAAGAGTCATTTTGTTTTACTTGTATTCTCCCCCTAAAAACAGTGAAAATAGTGAAAACTTAGGGGTATGAACTCACCTCTAGTGTGTTCGAGCTTGGATAGTGAACTTGTGGTGACGATCCTCGGGCTAGCGTACGTGGGGATAACGGTATCCTAATATTATTTATACATGTATTCGTATTTAAATTAGGAAAATAATTATTTAAAATGTTAAACAACACTTAATCTATGTAAGAAATAATTACCGAGAATTATTTGGAGTGTTGAAGAGGGTTTTCGGTCTAGCCTTCACCGAAATCCTTGATTTCGGTCTTAAAACCTCAACCGAGAACTTGGTTCTCGGTCTTATGGTGTTTTCGGTCGTAAGCGAGTTCTCGGTCCAAGTGTTTTTGATCAGCTTGAAGATTTGAAGATTGACCTTGGTGTTCTTGGTGAAAAATATGAAGATTTGAAGGATTTTTCTTGAATGTTTGAAGGTTCTTGGATGATGTTTGACAGCAAAATGAGTGTATTTTTGGTTTGAAATATGAGAAAATGATTGAGTTTTCGAGTGAATATATATATATATATATATATATATATATATATATATATATATATATATATATATATATATATATATATATATATATATATATATATATATATATATATATATATATATATATATATATATATATATATATATATATATCGGTTGGGTCTTCGGTTGGAAAGGGGTTCTCGGGCGAAATCTGTTTTCGTCCGAGGAGTTTGCGGTCGAGAAGGGTTTTCGGTGCGAGCGTTCTCGGTTCCAAAGGGAAAATGTGGATTTTTAAGTGTATTTTCTTCTAAACACTTATATAAAAACATCATTTATAATTTATATCATGTTCTAACCCTCATAAACTTAATGAAACAAATAAAACTCAAAATTTTATTTACAGGGTTTCTTGACTTGAAAGTAACGGGTTGTTACAACTGCTTAATATGAAATTCCAGTTTTTCATACGCCTTCCTAGGGTTGCAGTTTCAGTTGTTTGATTTGTTTTCTAGTTTACAAATTTGGAAGTAAGATACTATCTGGTATATTATAATAGTTTAAATGAACTCATTTATTTCACATAAAATGCACTAAAACTCAATGAGTCAAATTACCAAGAGATTTACTATGAACTTGACCGTTCACAGTCCTTGATCTAAATTTTGGGATGTCACAGAGAATATAGAAAATATTGAAAATGTTTTACTTCAATTTCTAATTCCAATTCTGATTTAAATAATGATGGTTTTATGAAGGGGGAGAATTCAAATAATCATGATCATTTCCAGAGGAGAGTTCAAATCCGAACGCAAATGTTTAAGGGGAGAGTTCATTACATGATGACACTGATGAGCAATCAGAATTTGAAGAAATAAATGTTGAAATTTATCTTCAATATGATCTGGATTATCCACCTTTGAAAAAATGGATAAAACATCATCCAAAAACTCAAGTCATTGGAGATACTTTTTCAAGAGTCTTAACTCGTGCATATCAAAAAGAAAAATAGGCTGCTTTTTTTCAAAAATGGAATTTTGCATTATTAATTCATTTATTTCTAAAATTGAATCTAAAAGTGTTAAAGTTTCTCTTGATCATGCAGATTAGGTAAATGAAATGCAAGAAAAATTGCATGAGCTTGAGAGAAAAAAAAGTCTGGAGATTAATTCCTACACCAAAAGATGCATCTGTTTTTGGTCTCAAATGGGTTTTTCGAAATAAGTTGGATAAAGAAGGAAATGTTTTTCGGAACAAAACACATTTGCTAGTCAAAGGGTATTTTCAAGAAGAAGGAATAGATTATGAGGAAACATTTTCACTTGTAGCTCAATTGGAGTCCGTTCGTATTTTTCTGGCATATGCAGCTCATACAAATTTTGAAGTTTTTCAAATGGATGTGAAGTGTGTATTTCTAAATGGATAAGTTGAAGAAACGATTT
The DNA here is from genome assembly GCF_052849685.1 of Lactuca virosa. Classification (NCBI taxonomy): domain Eukaryota; kingdom Viridiplantae; phylum Streptophyta; class Magnoliopsida; order Asterales; family Asteraceae; genus Lactuca; species Lactuca virosa. Next base: position 272,612,028 of record NC_136434.1, read on the forward strand.
ATGTTGAACAACCACCTTGTTTTGTAAATGAATAATATCCAGATCATTGTTATTTTTTGATAAAGTTGCTTATGGTTTGTATGACAACCAGGAAATTTTGATCAAGCAAGGTACCTCTATAGATGGTATAAAACCACATCACAACCTTGTTGTAATAAACATTTGAAGATTTAGTGTGATAGATCACAAATTTCTAGATTTTCAATTTGCATGGAGGAAGTTTTAAACTTGGATTAAGGAGTTCAAAATCTCAATTGGTAGTTGAAACACTCAAGCTTGGGCCGAGAAGACTCGCAACCGAGAACCCCCTCCCTCGGACCGAAAACCCATGCGAGGCAGCAAGGCTGGACCGAAAACTCCGTGTTCTCGGTCACCCTAGAACCGAAGTTCCTCCTGATCTCGGTGGCTTCAAAACCCGAGAACCTCTCCTCGGTTTAAGAATCACGGATGGGTGGGGAGACCGAGGTTTAACCTAATGACTTGACATTTCACCTTTACACTCCTTTACCCAACATATCCCCATGCAAAGCACACAATTAACCACAAATAACTTTACACTTCGTTTACCCTCCATACATCCACGCTATACATAATAATATTCTCCATACATCCATGTTATACATGTTAATATCCTACATACATCCATGCTATACATGCTTATATCCATCATACATCCATGAAATTTCTCTTCCTCCCTCCATTTATAACTTGGGTGATAGGCCTTTCATCACCTTCACAAAGTTCATAATTCTTCAAATCTCTCCTCTCTTTCTCTCAAGATCAAGCAAGACACTTCAAGGATTGATTTTTCTCTAAGTGATTCTTAGATTTTGGTTATTATGATCGAAGTCCTCTAGTCTTTTAAAACATTTTTATGTCGATTTTTCCTCATTCTTACACATATCATTATGGGATAACATCCTTAGGATAATCACCTCTCCAAGAAGCTCATCAATTCCATACGAAAAGCTAGACTCGAAATCCTCATCTTCTTCCTTCAAATCATCCACAAAATCAACTCAAGGTGAGTTCATACCCCCACTTTTTTGAGATTTTTATGTTTTTAGGGGGGGGGGGGAATACAAGTCAAAATTGGTTTATTACATGAACACTTGCTTGTTACTTCTTAAAAGTTGAAGTATAAACCTCTATTTCTTCAAGTATTTAATATCACTACTTTTTATACAATATTTGAGATATATTAGTTTTGGATATGCAAAGTCAACAAAAACATAACTCATTATGTGCTACAAATATCATAAGGAAAAGTATGATTTGGAAAACGCAAAGTTTTTGGAAACTTTTACTAAAAGATAGTTTTTCTAGTAAAAATTGTTATAATATAGTTATTTACTATTTTGGTGGGTTACAACCCAAAGATATCATGTTTTGATTACATATTTTGACACTAGAAAAGATTACAACTTTATATTTATATAAAAGATTATATAAATAGTCTAAACAAAACATACAAGACAAACTATAATTGGTATAGTTTGGGAGTCACAAAACCACACTTTCGTTTCAGAAGAACCATATAATTATCCAATGGTATAATTTTTTTCATTTTACAAGAAAAAGGAGTCATAGTTCACGTAAATTTGTTGATGCTCTTGAGAGACATTCTCTTCAGCGTGCCTACATAGTGTACACTTTAAGTCCTGCATTATAACCAGAGTCTCCTGGAGGGAGAGCGAGATAGTTGTGTATAGATCTATATGGGATTGAAAATCCCACACCTCAGCTGTTCGCTAAAGCTAGACCGGCAAGTCTAGGGTGACAAATGTCTGCCAATTCCGACACCTGTAGAACATCGTTCAGGCATATCAGTCATATTAAGCTTGGTTATAATAACTCACATAGGGATTCACAAAACTACTCGATTTACGGGAAGCTTATACTTCATCAGTTTTATGAAACGATAAACTATATACTATCTTTCAATACAGCATTACTTACATTTCCGATCTTAGGGTTTTAAGACTACAGTTCATATTTAAGAAAATATTGGATTTTCTTGAAACATACATTATCATTAAACAAATACATACATTTTTAGTCTTGGGTATAAGACTTACATCTCGTTTTTAAAGAAAATATCGGATTTTCTTGAAGTATACAAAACCATTATACGCAAACCAGTTACAAACCTTTTCTTAGAAAATGCTTATGAACTAACCAACTTAATTTTTGACACTTTTCAAAATCACTTGTATTCTCAGGAAATCAGTAAACAGGTATTCAAAACATTTTGAGGGTCGGCGTCACTGCATCATGTTATTCTACTTTTCAGTTATTTGTATTTAACTTTCGTGTAAGCGAAGTTTGTAATTAATGTAAACTTGTAATCTCAATGTATGATGTTTGTGTTGCTATGATTCATTTATATTCAACTGTTATGATACTGTACATGACGTCATCCGCCCCCGGACGTTTCCGCCGTTCCGGTTCAGGGGTGTGACAGATTGGTATCAGAGCATTGTCTATAGCGAACTAGTATATTAAACCATACAAGATATACAACTATAAATACAATGGGGTTAAAACACTCCGACTACAATTATACTTTTAAAAATATAATAATATCTTAAGTAAAGTATAAGTACATACAAGTTAGGGCAATATCATAACAAGAGCATAATAAAAGTAGTATGATGAGTCGAAAACTACGAGTAGGCCTTGGAATATGTAATTGGACCTTGAATAAATATATCCTGATCAACTAAGTTTATCCGAGGTGTGACTAGCATATGCTAGGAAATAGTCGTAGTGAACGACAAGTCTAAACACTTACCAACACTAAGATACCAAGAATCAAACGGAACATTTAAAACACAATAGGTGTATTTTAGGAGACCACAGAAACATACACTAAAACCCTTATGTAGTTCTTATACCTCTATTCTCGCACAGACGACATGGCTGAATTTCACCACAAAGACCTCTACTACCCTGCCATGGCAGCCAATAGATGGATCGAGGAGGAGCCAGAAGAGGTTCATGAGGAGAACCCAGAAGTGGGTCCTGAAGAATACCAAGAGGTGGATTACGAGGAGGATGATTCTGATGAGGTGTCAGACGAAGAGGAAGGCACTGGATAGATCATTAGCGAACCTTACCTTATCGAGAGCAGGCAAGAGAACCTTTCACCTCCTTCTTTCCAGGTACGTAAGACCCCAATAGGGTCCTCTTTGGATGAACATTCCTAGTAAGAAAATATTGCCTATGCAAGGGCAAGCTTCATTGTTGATATTTACCTCTGTCTAGGATGCACCTCTACAGGGGGCAACCCACCCACATGTCTGGGCTAGAGAAGACGGTCGACAATCTGCGTTAGGCATGCCTCACTACACCATACTTCGGGCCCCAACACCCTCACAAATCAAGCACTACCTCCAATTGTACCACAAGTGGCCCGTCTAGACACCCAGGTTCAGGCTCTCCAACATGAGGTAATGGAGATTGGAGGCGAAGCCAGAAATGCGACAATGTGAATTTGACACCTCCGCGAAGAACAAGAACACCATTCAGGAGCTATACTGAACCAACAAGCAAAGCAGGAGAATATTATAGACCGTCTAAATTCATTAGAGGAGGAAGTGGCCACCATGAGACAAGAAATCCTTGTAGTTGAGGCGAGGGCGGCCTTAGAAGAACAGAGAGCAGAGGAGGCCATTCGTGAAATGAGTGAAATGGATGGGCACCTTGTGCGCCATTTGGGCATATGATAAACTTGTATAGCCGAGTGGGTTAGTGGCTACACTACTCACACTATGTATTAGGTTTATTGCACCTTTCATCACAACTAGTAGTAGTAAATCAAGAGAGGTACGCCCTCCAAGAACTCATGTAACCCGAATCAACTAAATGTATTGATGGCTATGTTCTATTTTGATAACCTAATGTTCGTACAAATCCTACTACTACTTACCACCATAAGTACATTCTGATGATGTGGTCGAAACATGTGGGAACCATACAACAAAACATGAAATTTATATGCGTATGTATATACATATAAATATAGATGAGATACAACTAGCAACGACCATAGTAACTTACGGACTCGTTTCATACCATACAACAGAATCATGCCACAACAAGGAAGTGACCAGCATACCGACGAAACACCAGTTCTACAAATGGACCTCCCTACATTCCAAGCCACTATAACAGCCATCGTGACAACCGTCATGGTACAACTTAGCACTCACAACGCAAACAGAAATGGGAGCGGTGCCAACAGTACCAACCCCGGTGGCAACCAAGGACATCAGCGGGTGTGTTCCTGCGAGGACACCTAGAATCTCAAACCTAAGAACTCCCACGAAAATGTAGGGGCACTACCCAAGAAACGAAAGTTTTGGAACAAGAAAGGGGGTCGTTCGACTCTGGTACCTGCCAAGAGATAACAAATTGTGACAGCACATGCCACCACCACCCCTACTGACTCCGTAACAACGAAACCATATGCAAGGAAACTGCCTAAATGCAACAAATGTAACTTCCATCACAAAGGATCCTTTTGAGAGATGCAATGCAAGAATTACAACAGAAAAGGGCATACCACTCGCTTTTTCAGAGTGCCAACCCTACAGGCCACCCAAGCCGCTAAAGCTAGAATGATTCAAGCTTGCTAGGAATGCGGGGAGACGGGGCATTTCAAGATGGAGTGCCCAAGGACTAAGTACGAAGATGTCTGAGACTTCGGAAGCATTTCAACCATGGAACACGAGGAGGCAATGAAGGACCCTACTGTGATTACCGGTACACTTCTCCTCAAGTAACTCATACGCATGTGTACTCTACAATAGAGATACGGAAAGGAAACTCGTAAGTCCTAAGGTATAATTTCATGCTAAATAAAAACCCTCAAATATTCACGGAAATATTACCGGTAGAAATAACTAAGAAAAAAACTAAAACCACCAAGAATACATACCTAGGGTACACTCTAACTCTAAACGAACATTCTTTTCTAAATCGACCTAAAATCAGTAACAGTGGGAAACTCCGACGCGACCATTTACATGTTTTAGATAAGCCCTCGCCAAACCCATATCATATGTTACGAAAAACCGTTCGACTTAACTTACTAAATATTCAAACCCGCATTATCTATAACGACAAAACCTGAAACAAACCTCTTAATTGTCCCATGTATCCAGGCTCAGAAGTACATATACAAGGGATACCACGCTCTTTCTAGCCCAAAATAGTAATAAAGAATAGGGAGTGAGAGACATCAAGGATATCCCAGAAGCCTGTAACATTCCTGATGTGTTCCTAAAAGACCTTCCAGAAATACCACCTGTATGCCAAGTTGAGTTAAAAATCGACTTGACCCTTGCAACCACTCACGTAGCCAAATCCCCAATATCACTTAGCACCGTCATAAATACGGTAATTGTCCAGTCGATGGAACTAGCTAACAAGTAAAGAAATTATCAGATCAAGCCTCTAACCTCAGGGAACACCTGTCTGGCTTGTAAAGAGGAAGGGCGAATTGTCCATATGACCATTGACTGCCAGGAGCCAAACAAACCCGCCATCAAAGGCCAATATCCCCTATATTGAATCAACGACCTATTCAACCAACTTCAAGGAACGAGCAAAAGTCAGCATACCACTAGCTTAGAATCCCGTAGGAAGAAATTCCCGAGACAACCTAAGATTTATAAGGCCAACTGCACCACACGCAACCTTAAGTATGGTGATAATAGTGTTCGCCTTGAGGTATAGAGACACTACCTTTAGGGTGTCAAGTACATAATCTTCATTGGCCATGACCATCCATTCACAGCTGCCTTGGAGATCGAAGAGACGCAAGCTCGAAGCCTTGAAACCCTACAGGACACAAATACAGACCACCCCTGAGCTAGGCTGAAGTGGGTGACACGCAGCTAGCAAGGGGGAAAACCCCTTACCGCACCATCACCGACCCTAAAATCAGCAGAGAGACAACCGAAAAGATGGTCCAAATTCGAGAATGACTAAGGCATCTAGGAACTGACAAAAGAGCTAAACGGATAAATGACGGAAAACCCTTAGCTTTCCAAGTCAACGATGGCGTGAGGTTAAAGACTCGCCTTGGAAGGGGATGATACGCTTGGGAAGCATGGAAAATTGAATACAAGGTACATTAGACCATTTCGAGTCACTTGCCATGATCGGTCCGATGGCTTGCAAGCTACGTTTACCGTAAGAACTCAGCGACATACATCCCACATTCCACGTGTCCAACCTAAAGAAATGCCTGTCAGATGAAACTCTTGTGGTCCCACTCGACGAGATCGAGGTAAACAAGAGTCTACACTTCATAGAGGAACCCGTTAAAATCATGGATAGGGAAGTCAAAAGAATGAAACAAAGTCGAATCCCCATCGTGAAGGTCCGATGGAATGCAAGACGAGGGCCCGAGTTCATCTGGGAACGCGAAGATCAAATGAAATAAAAGTACCCACATCTCTTCCCCAGTTCATGAATGCCTACTCTAAACTAATTTCGGGATGAAAATCCCTTTAACGGGGGAATGATGTGACAACCAGGAAATTTTGATCAAGCAAAGTACCTCTATAGATGGTATAAAACCACATCACAACCTTGTTGTAATAAACATTTGAAGATTTAGTGTGATAGATCAAAATTTTCTTGAAATTTCAATTTGCATGGAGGATGTTTGAAACTTGGATTAAGGAGCTCAAAATCTCAATTTGCAGTTGAAACACTCAAGCTTGGGCCGAGAAGACTCGCAACCGAGAACCTCCTCCCTCGGACCGAAAACCCATGCAAGGCAGCAAGGCTGGACCGAAAACTCCCTGTTCTCGGCCACCTTAGGACCGAAGTCCCTCCTGATCTCGGTGGCTTCAAAACTCGAGAACCTCTCCTCGGTTTAAGAATCAAGGATGGGTGGGGAGACAGAGGTTTGACCTAATGACTTGACATTTCACATTTACACTCCTTTACCTAACATATCCCCATGCAAAGCACACAATTCACCACAAACAACTTTACACTTCTTTACCCTCCATACATCCATGCTATACATGATAATATTCTCCATACATCCATGCTATACATGCTAATATCCTCCATACATCCATGCTATACATGCTTATATCCATCATACATCCATGAAATTTATCTTCCTTCCTCCATTTATACCTTGGCCGAGAGGCCTTTCACCACCTTCACAAAGTTCATAATTCTTCAAATCTCTCCTCTCTTTCTCTCAAGATCGAGCAAGACACTTCAAGGATTGATTTTTCTCCAAGTGATTCTTAGATTTTGGTAAGTATGATCGAAATCCTCTAGTGTTTTAACACATTTTTATGTCGATTTTTCCTCATTCTTAGACACATCATTATGGGATAACATCCTTAGGATAATCACTTATCCAAGAAGCTCATCAATTCCATACGAGAAGCTAGACTAGAAATCCTCATCTTCTTCCTTCAAATCATCCACAAAATCAACTCAAGGTGAGTTCATACCCCCAGTTTTTTGTGATTTTTATGTTTTTAGGGGGGGAATACAAGTCAAAATTGGTTTATTACAAAAACACTTGCTTGTTACTTCTTAAAAGTTGAAGTATAAACCTTTATTTGTTCAAGTTATGATTATCACTACTTTTTATACAATATTTGAGATATATTACTTTTGGATATGCAAAGTCAACAAAAACATATAATTATCCAATGGTATAATTTTTTTCATTTTACAAGAAAAAGGAGCTATAGTTCACGTAAATTTGTTGATGCTCTTGTGAGACATTCTCTTCACCGTACCTACCTAGCGTACACTTTAAGTCTTGCATTATAACTAGAGTCTCCTGGAGGGAGAGCGAAATAGTTGTGTATAGATCTATACGGGATTGACAACCCCACACCTTAGTTGTTCGCTACAGCTAGACAGGCAAGTCTAGGGTGACAAATGTCTACCAATTCCGACGCCTGAAGAACGTCGTCCAGGCATATCAGTCATATTAAGCATGGTTATAATAACTGACATAGAGATTAACAAAACTACTCGGTTTACGGGAAGCTTATACTTCATCAGTTTTATGAAAAGATAAAACTACATACTATCTTTCAGTACAACATTACTTACATTTCATGTCTTAGGGTTTTAAGACTACAGTTCATATTTAAGAAAATATTGGATTTTCTGGAAACATACATTATCATTTTACAAGGAAAATATACAAAGGAAATACATACATTTTTAGTCTTGGGTGTAAGACTTACAGCTCGTTTTTAAAGAAAATATCAGATTTTCTAGAAGTATACAAAACCATTTTATGCAAACCAGTTACAAACCTTTTCTTACAAAATGCTTATGAACTCACCAACTTAATTTTTGACACTTTTCAAAATTACTTTTATTCTCAGGAAATCAGTAAATAGGTATTCAAAACATTTTGAGGGTCGGCGTCGCTGTATCATGTTTATCTACTTTTCTGTTATTTGTATTTAACTTTTGAGTAAGCGAAGTTTGTAAACAATGTAAACTTGTAATCTCAATGTATGATGTTTGTGTTTCTATGATTCATTTATATTCAACTATTATGATATTGTACATGACGTCATTCGCCCCCAGACGTTTCCGCCGTTCCGGTTCGGGGGTGTGACAGTTTGAAACAAGCTCCATGTGCCTGGTATGAAACTCTGACTCGATTTCTTAAACAATCCAAGTTTAAACAAGGTTCATTTGACCATACTGTCTTTCGCAAGAAGGAAGGTGAACATCTTATGATTGTTCAAATTTATGTTGATGATATCGTTTTCGGATCCACTAATCCAAAGTTGACTAATGAATTTCGAAAATAGATGGAAACTAAATTTGAAATGAGTTCGATGGGTACAATAAATTTTGTTCTTGGTTTAAATATCAAACAAAGTAAGGAAGGTATATTCATTAATTAGGAGGCTTACACTAAATCATTACTCACCAAATTTGGAATGACAGGGGATTCAAAGATAAAAGTTCAAATGGCTATTTGAACTCAATTAACTCCATCTCTTGATAAACCTGTTGCAGATCTTACACTTTATTATCAAATGATTGGATCGCTTTTATAACTTACTTCGAGCAGGCCAGATATTATGTTTGCAGTATGCTATTGTGTTTGTTATCACGCTAATCCTTAAGAGCCATACATGATAGCAGTGACAAATATCTTTCAATATCTAAAGCGAAAATCATTAATTGGTTTATGGTATCCAACTAATACTGAATTTTTTATAAAATCATTTTTAGATGCTGATCTTGGAGGTTGTGGGCTTGATTGCAAAAGTACTACAGGCGGCTGACAATTTATGGACAGTAAACTTATAAGTTGGCAATCAAAGAAATAGACATTTTTCACTTTCAAGTGCTGAAGTCGAATACATAGTAGTTGCTTCATGTGCATCGCAAATTATTTGGATGCAAAATCAATTAAGAGATTATGGAATTAACATGAAGAAGATTCCTCTTTATTGTGACTCAGAAAGTGTAATTCGTATTTGTCACAATTCTGTTCAGCATTCTAAGACAACACATATTTCCTTATGATATCATTTCATAAAGGATCAGCAAATCAATTGGCGGACATCTTTACAAAAGCCTTACTGGAAGTCACTTTTAATCAAATTCTTAAAGGGCTTAGAATGATTGAGGCTGATTTAGTTCCGAAATCATTTGCATAGTTCCAAAATGTTCTGTTCGTCGGAAGTTATCAGAATTCACTGTTCCGAAATGTTCTGATCTTCTGAATGTATCGGAATCTACAATTCATTTTGGAATTGTTGTGATTTTTGTTTGATATTGGATTTTACTGTTCACATATGAATTTTTTTTGTTTTGTTTTGCAGTTACTTCTTAATTATGAGAGGGTACGATGGTTAGTAGTTCGGTGCACTATGTAACTATCTTTTCTTTATTTTTGTCCTTTATTTTCAAAAATATCAAAAATCCAAAAAGATTTTCTTTATTTTTGTCTTCTATTTTCAAAAATATCAAAAAAAAAATTCTTTATTTTCGTTATGAATTGACGGATCTTTCAACAACAATTTTCACTTAACCCTTGATGTTCTAAGTCTAAACCAACTTGGGATTAGGTTTTCTGAAAATTGTTTTTATGATCAATTTAATTATTACCATGGAATTGTGAGAAAGTCATTTCCAAGTATGAATTGACGGTGAATTCGTCTATGAATTCTAGTATGCAAAAAAAAGGAATTGACGGATGACACTAGATCATGTTTCCATGTACCAACTTCACTCCATAACTACTTTTCACCATATCTATTTTCAATTTCCATGTTATCCCCTAATTTTCAAGTATAACGAACTTGATATAGGATTACAAAATTCTATGTTTATGATCTTTTCAAAGTTATTACCATGATGAAGAGTAAGACCCATAAAATCATTGCCAAAAAGCAACTGACAGTGTTCTATTATCACTCCATTTATTTCTTTCATCCATATCTTTATCATATTTTGCATAGTACCCCTGAAGTTTTGAATAAAACTAATTCGGAACTTATGGTGAAATGTCCCAAATATAAGACCCAAAAGTTCATTTTTAATTTAATAAAATCAGTATTCTAAAAATATCATCAATACAATCTCATTAAAACAAGTGTATCAATCAACCTATGAAATCAGAGTAAATCAAAAAACGCGGAACGAGGTGGTGTGTGCCCTGCAATCATCCTCAGCTCCTACCATTGAAACCAGAAACACCTGAAACATAAACTGAAAACTGTAAGCACAAAGCATAGTGAGTTCCCCAATATACCACATACCACACATACATAAATCACATACTGGCCCCCGCCCTCCATTGGGCCTCGCCCGGTATCGAGTCCCACTCGGACTCGGGCCCCGCCCGACATCGAACCCGCTCGTATTACAGATCTGTCAATCACCAGGCCCCGCCTGACATTGGGCCCTGCCCGTTACACACATAGTCATATAACCATATAATCATATAAACATATAATCTTACTAGCACATGCAATAATCACAAAGACCATAGCATACCATCTAATCATCGAGCCTCGCCCGGTAAGCATAAAAGCCATACTGATAACTACCATAAAATATACTCATAAGCCCCCGTCTGGAATCGGGCCTTGCCCGTTAAGCAAACTATCACATAACACATGCAAGAGTCACGCAGACATCTAGCATCCTAACATATAAATCATGGGACGGCATTGGTGCCTTCGACCTGCTAAACCTAGTGAGGAAACTCACCTTGCACTTCTGAAACCCGCAGATAAATCTCTAACAGCTGGCCGGCTAAAATGCCTGGTGCTATCAATCACAACTTAATCATTCATCAATAACCGGATCTGACCCATACTAAGTGTCCAAACTAGTGTAAAAGACATTTTTACCCTCTTCATAACTTACCCCAAAGCCAAGGCCCAACTCAACAATCCAATTTCCCAAATCATGGACCAATTTTCCAAATTGGTCCCAAATCCCATAGTGGGCCTCCAAAAATAAGTATCAGGCCAAAACCTAATGACCCAACAGGGCCTAAAACAACTAAGCCCAAAAAAAAGATGGCCCAAACCGAAGTCCAAACACTGAAATCCCATCCTGCTGAGTATGCGGGGCGTACTCAGCTTATACACTAAGAGTACTAGCTTAAGGGCTTGTACGCTGTGCGTACAGGCTTGTACGCCCAGCGTATACCTCCATTCAGCCCAATCTCATTTTTCTTCCTTAATCCATTAAAACAATGATCCAAAAGATAGTTATGACTTCCTTGAGCTGGATAATCACGTAAAGTTGCTAACTTTACGTTCATACATGACTAAATGAAGCTCTTAAATCTCAAAAGGACTTAATGGGTGACATAACACATGCATGTGACCTTAAACCTCATAAAGCTTGCACCTTTATTAATAAGAACCTCATAACAACTTAAATCCAAAAGAATAAGTCCTTCAAACAACTTAACTCATCAATCAACCCAAAAAGGGACCCAAAAGCATGAAAATCAAGACAATAAGAGATCCAAGCGTTAACAATTCAAGATTTGAACTTGATACCACCAGGAGCTTGCAAAGTGATGAATGATTGTGAATCTCTAAGTTCCCCAACAAGCTATGAACCTTTCTCCTTCTTCAATCTCTTTAAAATTGAGCAAAACAGCACCAAATTCTCCTCAAGAGCTTAAATGCACATTAATGGAGGCTAAGGGTCGATTTAGCGTTTTAGGAGGCTTGGGGGCTGGTAAAGAGGCCATCCATAAAGACTTAAGATTCTTAAATAGGGTACACACACCTAAAATTAAGATTTCCACTATTCCTCGTACGCCCCGCGTAATCCTCGTATACCCAGCGTACGAGGCCTCGCACTCCCGATCCATCCTTTGCAGAACGCTAAGTGTACACCAAAGTAAGCCTCGCATACTACACTTTAGACCAGTATGCCCTGCGTACTCTCAATGTACGTCGTGCGTACTAGGGTTTACTCTTAAACCCTAAAATACTTCGAAGGCCATAACTTCTTCGTTATAAATTTGATTCTGATGATCCTTATATCCACAAAAAGGTAACGAGAAGCTCTATGCTTTTATAAACTCATACCAACCATAAAATTTCCCGAACAAGAATCCCATTTCATAAAACCTGAACTGACACTTTACCGAAATACCTTTTGGCTCCAAAACACAAACGAACACCCGAATCATCCAAATTACATCACCCGCCTCCAAATGACAAACAAATCGGAACAGGGCGTTACAACTCTCCCCCACTTAAATTAGTTTTTATCCTTGAAATCATTCCTTACCATCCCCGTCATTCCAGAAAACCTGAGCAACACGGCCACAACCCCGAACGTACGCCAGCCTTCCCAAGGCAACCGAAACCAACCTTAGCAGGGCTCCCCAACCCGAAGATGAACGAATCCTTTCTCAGCCTAAAACAACTCCTTGCAAAAACCACGTAGAATAATCACATCTACACATCCTGAAATCTAAAATCTCGAATTGGTCAGACTCACTGACAAACCGTCCATACTAAACCACTACCAGGCCAAATCCTCATTGAAGTCCAGACTTAAACACAATGCTTACAACCCTTGATTTACTTGATGCTTCTAATGGGAACATGATCGTTGAATAGTTATTGTTGCAGAATAGTTATACTTGACAGAAGGCCTAGATAATCCTTCGAGTAGAAGACTCATCCCTGCAACAGTTAGACTCAGACGAGAGCTGCACAACAGGGTCAAATCATCTACTCTGAGATTATTTAATCCAAGCTGCAAGTGACTTAGCATATTCCCCGAATAAAAAGCGACTCTACACCTGAGTTCCAAATCACTAATACCCCCTTGACTTATTTTGATACCCCTTACAGATAGAACCAATCCAAAACACAATCACAAGGGCCTGATCTACCATCAAAACTGAAACCATCCTTTAACCCTGACCCCTCCAACTGATACCCTTGGCATACATATTCCTTAATTCATATCCCTCTGAAATGAAGACCTTGCCCACAAATGCTCGCGGTCCCTAACGCGAGTTCTCACTAAGAACCAACTCGGTACTTAACTCATAATCCGAGATCCAAGGATCTACACTTTCATTTCACTCGAAACCTTCTAACTCACGAAAACCCCTCACTAAACTGGGATACATAAAGGTTCCCAACCCATCGCAAAGACTACCAATCTCGCACTTGCTCCTGCCACCAGGTTCCCAAGAGTCCAAATAACAAGGCCACCCAACCTATAAACCCCTCCGCATCACACACTGACCATACACTTAATCATGTAACTCAAGATCCAATACCTTGACCCAACGGTCTCTACTAGGTCCCACTTGTATTGCCATAATCACACGGACCTCGCCCACGGGTCCCACCTACACTATACCACGGAGCGGCCTCGCCCACGGGTCCCACCCATCTAGAGCAACACATGCCCAACTCCGCCTCGGGCCCCAATGGTCCTCAACCTAAAACATAGAAATGCACCTCGACAATCCTGTCCTTTGTGCCCAAGGCACGAACTAATCCTCCTCTAAACTCGTGACCACCTCTTCGATAGGCTACCTCAACTAGTGAATGCTACGATCCCATAGCAGTCTTGCAACACTTCTGACCAACCATAGTTACCACCCATGGTCTCATCACACCCAAACCATCACCGCCCTACTCACCCTGAGTTGAACTCGCATCCAACTGCATCCTATAAGATGTTCGGTCATGCTTCGAACTCCAAAGCCCTCAACCTAGACTAAACCACAAGCCTGCTATGCATAAAAAAGAAGATGCCGACCAGTGGTTGGAAGTTTCCTGAACTCCCACTTACACAACTTCAATCCAGACGGCCACTTGGGTCGTCTCTCCTCATGTCCAGGATGTGAAACTTGCCCTAGTTCCACACCCAATCTAACTCCTAAAAATTTATGATCAATACTCCCCTACTTGGACTCGTCAAAGCTCTCGTATCCCATGAAACTAGATGCATTTCCAACCCATCTTATCTTCATACGACATGAACCGACTATGATCTGATCCTAGCAATACTAGTGTTCCATTACTTGCCAAACCCGATGATTGCCCAACTCCTAAAATTCAGATAGATACTCCCAGAGATCCCAACATCCCGATAACCCCAAATGATTACCATGATACCACACCAAATCCTTAAGTTCTTATGTTGGGGACTAAAACCAAAACCCTTGCTCTGAGCTGGCGAATCTTCACCCCATCTTTCATCCTCATAGATTTACTGAATTCTAACCATCTACCACTCCTGCGTAAAACAAAATTCCCCCTGGCACTTCCAATGACCAAATAACTCCTACAACTAACACTAGCATCTTCTTACTACCTCTACTCCCCTAGTAACGGTAGTCTTTGAACCCAAAAGTTATTCCATGTACGAATGTCGATCCCACCAGATCAAAAGATAAAACAACTGAACCCTAACTTCATTGGAGAACTAACCTGCTAACCTTGACCATAGATCCTCCAAACAATACCCCTGAATTGATCCCATCAAGAACCAGAACAGCAACCGAACATGCTGTAACCCTCTCAGCAAGATACGACCCACTACTGATTCATGGAAAGCAGAATGGCATATAACAATCCTTGATAATATAACCCAGACAATAGCAGAGAACCAAACTAGAGATAATGCTTACCCAAACCAAAACAAAATTCAAAAGCAATATAAATTCTGACCATAACCGAGAAGAAATCAAAAGATAACACACCCACAAAAGCATATGTTGGAATCCTGACCTCCTCCTCCTGGGCTACCCCGACCGTTCTATTAACTGTCTGAAAAGCCGAGGTCCGACCCTCGAGCCTGGCGACCAACCTATCAATGACGCGCCTAATGATGTTGGGTAACTCCTCGCGTAAGGCTCGTGAAACCTTCGCGGAAATCCAATCATGGAGTCGACCCTCCTGAGGACATAGTGCATAACCTACCTCTAAACCCAAATGATAAGTGCTAACAATAGGATCCTCCTTCCTGAAGGATCTTGGGGATCCACAAGCTTTGGGCTCCAGATGAGCCCCCAACTGACCCGCTACAATCTACGCCCGAATGGCCCTAAGACGACCATCCAAGAGCTCCAAAATCTTTTTTTTAACTGAACCAAAGATCACCGAGGTCCATTTCAAAATACCGCGAGTAATCTCTAATGAGATGAACTCCTACATCGGCGCATCGATCGGCTCAGTACCTGCACTTGAGCGGGAACCAGAACCTGAACCCCTTTCCTGAGTGCTCAACACCATACCGAAAACTACATGCCAAAGATCAGAACATATCCAAGATTCCTTATCTCACAGGCTTCCTAGATTCTCCAAGACTCTCCCTGATTCGAGTATGGATCCTTTGCTTTCAGTAGTATGGGCCCAATACTAACTTCCACACATATCCATACTTTCCTCAAGAATCCTCCCAAATCCTATAAGTCACCTTCTCAAATCCATACACCAACCACTCGCTAACCAGCGCAACAGACTCGCTGAAGCAATCCTTAGGCTTTCCTAGGTTCCCAACCTCGCCCTGCCGTCAGTTGTTGAAGAACTCCTCATAATGTTAGTTAGCTACCTCATTAACACAATCACATGTAACAAAGCTTAGATAATCATTTGAGTAACAGACTCATCCCTACAACGGTTAGACTCAAACGAGAGCTGCGCAATAGGATCAAATATGTCACTCTAAGATTATCCAACCTTTGCCACATGTGACTTGACATGTTCACGTAATAGCTCACTCACATCACTTATGAGTTCCACAAAGCATAAGCAAGAAGCATTTGTGCAGTAACATTCCAATCCATAGAATACTCAAGAGCATCCAATCCCACATACTACAACTCATACTAGGAGCTCCCACTCCCGCTATTGATTGCCTTACGCATACAAATTATACCCAATCTAGCATCCCATGCTTCCTAGGCTACAAGGCATCACATATCATACCAATCTACCACTGACTAATCAGAACTATCATGCAAGTATACAAGCTCAAACAACAGGCATATAAAGGCATCTCTAGCATTCTACCATGCAAAAACTGAGCAGATCCGTAGCCTTAACTAGCATGCGATTCACATATTGATAAATCAAATCATATCAGATAACATGTATGGGTATTTTGGGAGAAACTTACTTGAGCTCGGTCAATTGCATGCACCATACCCTTTCTTGTATCAGAAAACTTGTTTTTCCCCTTTTAAATCATTTTCTTTCCTTTTTGAAAAACTTTACCAAATCCTCAGTTTGAGTTCATACACACCCAAGAATGTGTCCGAATCCCTCAAACCAAGGCTCTGATACCAACTTGAAACGTCCCAAATATAAGACCCAAAAAATTTCATTTTTAATTTAATAAAAATCAGTATTCTAAAAACATTATTCATACAATCCTCATAAAACAAGTGTAGAAATCGACCTATGAAATCAGAGTAAATCACAAAACACGAAATAAGGTGGTGTGTGCCCTACAATTATCCCTAGCTCCTACCGTTGAAACCAGAAACACCTGAAACATAAACTGAAAACTGTAAGCACAAACCTTAGCGAGTTCCCAAAGATACCACATACCACACATACTAGGCCCCCGACCTCCATCGGGCCCAGCCCGGCATCGAGCCCTGCTAGGATTACAGATCTGTCAACCACAAGCCCCGCCTGACATTAGGTCCCGCCCGTTACACATATAGTCATATAATCATATAAACATATAATCTTACTAGCACATGCAATAATCACAAAGACCATAGCATAACATACAGACATCGAGCCCCACCCGGCATCGGGCCTCCCCCGGTAAGCATAAAACACATACTGATAACTAGCATACAATATACTCATCAGGCCCTGCCTGGCATCGGGCCTTGACCGATAAGCATACCATGACACAATACATGTAAGAGTCACGCAGACATCTAGCATCCTAACATATAAACCATGGGCCGGCATTGGTGCCTTCAATTCGCTAAACCCAGTGAGAAAACTCACATTGCACTTCTGAATCCCGCATATAAATCTCTGGCTGCTGGCCTGCTAAAATCCCCGTGCTATCGATCATAGGCTAATCATCCATCAATAATCAGATCCGACCCATACTAAGTGTCCAAACTAGGGTAAAAGACCTTTTTACCCTCTTCATAACTTGGCCCAAAGCCAAGGCCCGATTCAACAATCCAATGGCCCAAATCATGGCCCAATTTTCCAAATTGGGCCTAAATCCTATAGTGGGCCTCCACAAATGAATATCAGTCCAAAACATGATGACCCAATAGGGCCCAAAACAAATAAGCCCAAAAGATGGCCCAAACACCAAAATCTCATCCTGCCGAGTACGCGGGGCCTAGTCAGCTTGTACGCTAAGCGTACTGGCTTAAGGGCTTATACCTTGTGCGTACAGGCTTGTACACCAAGCGTACTCCTCCATTCATCCCAAACTCATTTTTCTTCCTTAATCCATTAAAACATTGATCCAAAACATACATATAACTTCCTTGAGCTGGATAATCACATAAAGTTACTAACTTTACGTTCATGCATGACTAAATGAAGCTCTTAAAGCTCAAAATGACTTATTGGGTGACTTAACACATGCATGTGACCTTAAACCTCATAAAGCTTGCACCTTTATGCATAAGAACCTCATAACAACTCACATCCAATAGAATAGGTCCTTCAAACAACGTAACACATCAATCAACCCAAAAAGGGACCCAAAAGCATGAAAATCAAGACAATAAGAGATCTAAATATTAACAAGTCAAGATATGAACTTGATACCTCCACGAGCTTGCAAAGTGATGAATGATTCTGGATGTCTAAGTTCCTCACCAAGCTATGAAACTTCCTCCTTCTTCGATCTCTTTAAAAATGAGCAAAACAACACCAAAATCTCCTCAAGAGCTCAAATGCAAATTAATGGAGGCTAAGGGTCGATTTAGGGTTTTAAGAGGCTTGGGGACTGGTAAAGAGGCCATCTCTAAAGACTTAAGATGCTTAAATAGGGTACACACATTTAAAATTAGGGTCTCCACTATTCCTCGTATGCCCCACGTATACAAGGCCTCGCACTCCCGATCCATCCTTTGCAGTACGCTAAGCATACAATAAAGTACGCCTCGCGTACTACACTTTGCACCAGTATGCCCCGCGTACTAGGGTTTCCTCTTAAACCCTAAAATACTCTGAAGGCCATAACTTCTTCGTTACAAACCCGATTCTGACGATCCTTATATCCACGAAAAGGTAACGAGAAGCTCTACGCTTTTATCAGCTCATACCTGACATAAAATTTCCCAAACAAGAATTCCATTCCATAAAACCCAAACTGGCACTTTACCGAAATACCCCTTGGCTCCAAAACACAAAGCGAACACCCAGATCATCCAAATTACATCACCCGCCTCCAAATGAGAAACAATTTAGAAAAGGGTGTTACATATGGTGTTATAAAACTCTATGCAATGATCGCCTACTATCACCGTAGGATAACATGATGCACCACCAACCTTTCTTGTTTCTTAAATCTATATTCTCTAGCATTTACACACATTTCACTTGAAATCCTTGAGGTCTCAGATAAAAAATTGTCACACCCCAAAACCAAGAACGGCGGAAACGTTCAGGGGTGGAGGACGTCATGTAAAGTATCATAACAGTGCAAAGTAGTAAACAAGCAACAACATCATCCATTGCATTAAAAGTAAAGTTTTAATACATGAGTGTTCTTTCATTGTAATAAGACACCAAAATATGTAGTCAAAATAAAAGATGAGTCTTGTCTGTGCTCCGTCTTCTCAAAAACCTGGTCATCGTACCTGTCTACTGGTGACCTGAGAATACAAGTTATTTTGAAAGAGTAGATCAACATAAAGCTGGTGAATTCATAAGTATTTTAGTGTCATTACCCTGATTTAGAAAGCTGTTATGAATGTCATGTAAATCTTTGAATGAAACATTTGATATAAGTGTGAAAACCCTAGAAAATCCCATATTTCCTACTAGTATAAAAGTAGTCTTCTACCAAGACCTGAATGTTTTGAAAGTAGTCTTCTACCAAGACTTGAATGTTTTGAAAGTAGTTTTCTACCAAGACCTGAATGCTTTGAAAGATGTTTTTCTGTAACAAAGATGGTTTTTCCCCTGAATGTCTATTATTAACAATATATAGTCTACCTCATCGTTTATGTGAATGTGTCACAAAATAAAAGTAATAAGGAAAATATATCATATAAGTATTATCCTTTGGTACTAGGATAAACACGAGATAGTAAATGCCGAATAGTATTAACCGTAGGCATTCGTAGATGTGCATTGTCCTCTGTAGCTAACAGCAGGGTGTAGGAATGGTTAGTCCCGTAAAGGTACACTTATAATAGTATCAACCGTAGGCATCCGTAGATGTGCATTTACCTCTGTTGCTAACAGCTGGGTGTAGGAATGGTTAGTCCCGTAAAGTATCCTTTAGTACTAGGATAGAGAGATCTAATCTACACATATAATATGTAATAGTATCTCATCATATAGTATCTAAGTAAAAGTATCCATGTAAGAGGATCCATGTAAGAGGATCCATGTAAGTGTATCTCTTCATATAGCATTTAGTATAGACTCATGAATGAACTGACTCTGGTGTAATTCCTTGTAATAGGAATAATGTTTTGTATCCCCTAAATTATTCCTATAATAGTTTACTGGAATGTAATTGATGTCCAAGAAGGTTTATACACCCTTGCTACTCAAGAGTGTGGGAACTGAAGAAAGAATGAAAGTTATCATATCAATACATATATACATGAACATAAGTGTTTAGATATGGCTTTGATCAACAAGTTGAAAGAGGTTTTGTAAAACGTTTAAGAGTTTTGAACAATAAATAACAATGACCTGATGTCATTTTATAAAACATTTCAAAAGTAAATCATTTGATAAACAAAGTATAACATGACTGAAAACCATTGTGTTTATCACATTTTGAAGTATGTGAAATCAGTTGATTGAAAACACAGTTATAAATCACACGCGATTGATTCTATAACATGCTATTTTCTACTTGTATCCCCCCCCCCCATTAAAGCATTTAAAATCATTTAAAAGGTTGATTTAGGGGTATGAACTCACTTGATTGAAGTGGTTGTTTTGAAGTAGTCGAGAGAAGAATCGAACAGAACTTCGACAGGAAAAGCTGAAAATGCGGGAAAATCTAGGGATTCTCGGGACTCTCGGGAGTGTAGAACTTCCTTCGGGACTTGAGTGTGAAACCCGGGGTGTCGGGATGTCTTCGAGTGGAAAAACGCAGAGCTTCGGCGCGAGAAAGAAGAGAACTGAGCAATGAAACCCGGAACCCTTGAGTTCTATTTATAGTGTCATATTCTGGGTGTCACGTCGTGGCAAAGAGTGTGTCACGTCGTGGGGAGCCTTCTTATCCTCTTCCATTGATTGGACGCTCTCAGTCACTTGCCGGGTCGCGGCCAACTGTGCCACGTCGTGGCAGACCTGACAGCCTCGGATTTTGGGTCTCGAACTTGTAAAATGCATAACTTTCGCGTACGAGCTCCGATTTCGATGTTCTTTATATGCACGCGTAGGTGTGAAAAGGCTCTACAACTCTTGTTTAGACTCTGTCGGCTAATTTTGACCTTATTTTTATTATATTATTTTTAACATGCCGGACCTGGAAAAGTCCGTTTAAATTCTGTAACTCCTTCATCTGATGTCCATTTCCGTCAGACTTTTTACTGTTGTACTCCTATTGTCGGGGTCTTCAACTTTCGTTTAGGTTGTGTCGGCTAAAGACTGCTCGATCTCTATTTCGAGTTTTTAGCTGTCTACTGCTAGGTCAGAAACTTCGAAAAATCATAACTTCCTCATACGAAGTCAGATTGGGGCGTTCTTTTTGTGTATGTTCACGGTTTTGGGATATCTATGACTTTCATTTAGACACCTAAGGTTGAAAAGTATCTTATTGAAATTTATCGTTTTATGCTTAACAACGCTTTGCCGGTAGCGTTACGACTCTTTGATTGGTCATAACTCCTTCGTTATAACTCGGATTTTAGCGTTCTTTATATTTTTGGAAACATTATCACGATATCTACCACATAGTGTACCCAAAAAGAGCTTTTTGAACATTTCATTTTCGATAATATTCTTATTACTTTACAAAGAGGTTACAAGACTCAACTTTTAGGTCATTACATTGACCTGAAATAACGGGTTGTTACATCATCCCCCCGTTAGAGGGAATTTCGTCCCGAAACTAGATTTTTTAGCAAATAAGTAGTTACAAATAACTAAGTAAAAAGATGAGGATGTTTCAGTCTCATCTGATCCTCTCGCTCCCAAGTGAATTCAGGTCCTCGCTTGGCGTTCCAGCGAACCTTCACTATCAGGATACGGCTTTGTTTCATTTGTTTGACCTCTCGGTCCATGATCTCTACTGGTTCATCCATGAAGTTGAGGCCCTCGTTGATCTCGATTTCGTCGAGTGGGATTACAAGAGTCTCGTCGGATAGACACTTTTTCAAGGTCGAGACGTGGAAAGTAGAATGTACGTTACTGAGTTTGCGCGGTAAGTTAAGTTTGTAAGCTACAGGGCCGATTCTGGCGAGAATCTCGAAAGGCCCTATGTACCTTGGATTTAGCTTTCCACGCTCTCCAAAGCGTATCAAGCCTTTCCAGGGTGAGACCTTCAAAAGAACGCGGTCGCCCACCTGGAACTCCAAAGGTTTCCTTCGCTTATCAGCATAGCTTTTCTGTCAGTCTCTAGAGGCTTTCAATCGTTCACGAATTTGAACGATCTTCTCTGTCATTTCCCGAATGATCTCCGGACCCGTGAGAGTGCTTTCAGGAACTCGTCCTTTAGCTAACTGTGTATCACCCACTTCAGCCCAGCACAGAGGGGATCTGCACTTCCGGCCGTAGAGGGCTTCGAATGGAGCAGCTTTGATGCTCGTGTGATAACTGTTGTTGTAGGAGAATTTGACGAGGGGTAAGTGGGTATCCCATGCCTTACCAAAGTCGATCACACAGGCTTGCAGCATATCTTCCAAGTTTTGGATAGTTCTCTCACTTTGTCCGTCGGTCTGTGGATGGTAGGCTGTACTCATGTCCAGCCTAGTTCCTAGGGAACTTTGTAGCGACTGCCAGAACCTCGAAGTGAATCTATTATCTCTGTCGGATATAATGGATATGGGAACACCGTGCAGTCGTACAATCTCTCTAATGTAGGTCCTTGTAAGTTTCTCCATTTTGTCGGTTTCTTTGATGGGTAGGAAGTGTGCGGACTTGGTCAATCTGTCGACGATGACCCATATGGTATCAAGTCCACCCGTTGTCTTGGGCAACTTGGTTATGAAGTCCATAGTGATCCCCTCCCACTTCCATTCCGGTATCTCTGGTTGTTGTAGAAGACCGGAGGGTTTCTGTTATTCGACCTTGACCTTGGCGCAAGTAAGGCATTTACTTACGAAGGTAGCAATATCTGCTTTCATGTTAGGCCACCAGTATAGCTTTTTAAGATCCAGATACATCTTATCTGAACCTGGGTGGATGGAATAACGAGTGTTGTGCGCCTCGTTCATGACCAAGTCTCTGAAACCACCAAGTTTCGGTGTCCAGATCCGATCCATGAGGTATAAGGCTCCGCCACCCTTGACTTCCAAGTTCTTATCCATCCTTCTCAGGGATTCACTCGCCACATTTTCAGGTTTCAAAGCGTCGAGCTGAGCCTCCTTAATTTGCGTGGACAAGTGTGAATGGATGGTTAGAGTCAAAGATTTGACTCTACGACCAGAATATTCTTTTCGACTTAGGGTGTCTGCTACTACGTTGGCTTTACCCGGATGATAACGAATTTCGCATTCGTAATCACTGAGTAGCTCGACCCACCGTCGTTGTCTCATGTTGAGCTCCTTCTGGTCGAATATATGGTGTAGACTTTTGTGGTCTGTAAAGATCATGCTTTTTGTACCATACAGGTAGTGTCTCCAAATCTTCAGAGCGAACACGACTGCTCCTAGCTCAAGATCGTGTGTGGTGTAGTTAACCTCGTGTGTCTTCAGTTGTCTCGAGGCATAGGCAATAACCTTACCTCGCTGCATCAGAACACAGCCGAGCCCTTGATTTGAAGCATCGCAATAGACAACAAAGTCTTCTATCCCTTCAGGGAGGGATAGTATTGGCGCGGTGCACAAGGGTCGCTTGAGTGTTTGGAACGCTCTCTCCTGTTTCTCTTCCCAGTCAAAGGGTACGCCCTTCTGGGTCAGTGTTGTAAGGGGTTTTGCAATGCGGGAGAAGTTCTGAATGAACCTGCGATAGTAGCCAGCGAGACCTAGAAATTGACGAATTTTCGTAGGTGTCTTCGGTGTTGACCAGTTCTCAATGGCTTTGATTTTGGAAGGGTCCACGTGTATTCCCTCTTCGCTAACTACGTGCCCTAAGAACTCGACCCTTCGAATCCAAAATTCACATTTTGAGAACTTCGCATAGAGCTTCTCCAAACGCAGTGTTTCTAAGACTAGGCGTAGATGTTGACTATGCTCCTCCTTACTACGAGAGTAGATGAGTATGTCATCGATGAAGACGATGACGAACTGATCCAAGTAAGGTCGGCACACCCTATTCATCAAATCCATGAATACTGCGGGTGCGTTGGTTAATCGGAACGGCATCACTACGAATTCGTAGTGCCCATAACGAGTTCGGAAGGCGGTCTTCGGGACATCCTCCTCAAGCACTCTTAGTTGGTGATATCCGGATTGTAGATCTATCTTCGAGAAGTAGTTGGATCCTTGAAGTTGATCAAATAAATCGTCAATGTGGGGCAAGGGATAACGATTCTTAATGGTAAGCTTGTTGAGTTCCCTATAGTCGATGCACATACGAAACGATCCGTCTTTCTTCTTGACGAACAAGACCGGTGCTCCCCATGGTGAGAAGCTTGGCCTAATGAATCCCTTCTTGAGAAGTTCGTTAAGCTGACAGGAAAGTTCCTGCATCTCCGCTGGTGCCAGACGATATGGGGATTTGGCTACTGGAGTAGCCCTTGGCACTAAGTCGATTCTGAACTCGACTTGGCGTTGTGGTGGTAATCCCGGGAGTTATTCTGGGAAGATGTCGGGAAAGTCGCGTACTTCCGGGATGTTCTGAATGTCTTTCACTTCTTGACTCGTATCGACGATGTGTGCGAGGAATGCATGATATTCCTTTCGTAAGCATTTCTGAGCTTGGATGCACGAAATGATGCGAAGGCTCGTACTAGGTTTGTCGTCGTAGATAACTAGGGTTTCGCTGTTAGGAAGGTTAATACGAACTGCTTTTTCGAAGCACATGATGTCGGCGCGAAGAAGACTCAACCAATCCATGCCGATAATAACGTCGAAACTTTTAATGGGGACCGGCATGAGGTCTATCTTGAAAGTATGGCCATCTAAAGTTAGAGTACAACCTACGTATATACAGTTAGTACTTTCCGTTTTCCCGTTTTCCATTTCTACTGTGAATGATTTATCTAATGTACGAGGTTTTTATTTAAGCAGGTGTGCAAATTTCTGGCTTACGAAACTTTTCTCTGCTCTAGTGTCGAAAAGTATGCAAGCATAAGAGTTATCAAGGAAAAACGTACCAGTAACTATTGTAGGATCAGCTACGGCTTCCTCGTGGCCTATGGCCATAACTCTTCCTACTCCGCCAGCTATCCCTGCCTTAGGTCAGTTCCTCTTGTAGTGGCCTACTTCGCCACAACCGTAGCAAGCTTGGCCCACACCAACGTTAGGAACTTGAGCGGTCGGCCTTGCTGGAGTCTTGCAGAAACGGGCTGTATGTCCCTTTCTGTTGCAGTTAGAGCACTGCATTTCCTTACAAGGTCCGTGGTGATGGAAGTTGCATTTGTTGCACCTCGGAAGATTACCGGCATAAGGCCTTGTCGGTAAGGGATTAGTAGGGACAACAGGGGTTACCGTGGCAGCATTGATTGCCACGAGTTGTTGTCTCTTTGAGGATTCTTGCGAAGCCCCGCTTTTCCTCTTGTTCCATCCCTTTTTATTATTGTTGATGTTTCCCTTCTGTGGTTCGGATGTAGGAGTTGTTGGGTTCTGGTGGTTTCCGTGATCTATAAGAGATTGTGCCAGCTCTTTGGCGCTGTCAAAAGTAACAGGCCTGGATGCTAACACACTTGACTGGATCTGGGGCGACAGTCCCCAAATATATCTCTCTATTTTCTTGCTCTCAAGAGCAACCATGTCAGGGCATAGAATCTATTAGTATAGGATGATATGTCGGAACCAACCATTACAAGACCCCAGAGTTCCTGCTCGAGTTTTTGAATTTCCCCTCGAGGACAGTACTCTCTCATCAGCATGGCTTTCAAATTTTCCCAGCTGATCGCATTTGCCACAATTAGAGTCAGAGACTTAACGTGGCCATTCCACCAAGTTAAAGCCCTGTCAGAAAAGGTACAAGTAGCAAACTTGACCTTGTTGTCCTCTGGGCAGGCGCAGATTTCAAAGATCGCTTCTGTCTTTTCTATCCATTGCCTTAAGATCATAACCCCACCAGTTCCATTGAAATTTCGGGGTTTGGCATTCGTAAAATCCTTGTAGGTGCATTCCTGGGGATGCCCACGGCTCTCGCCATGGTTGGAAGGAGGTGCACCCGTTCCCGATCCACTAGGGACAGGAGTATTGATGTGTGACACGGCAGCCGCTACAGCCGCCGTGAAAGCTCCTTGGAACATAGCAGCGTCGAACTGAGGAGGTGGTAGAGGTGGTGGAGGTGGTGGTGGTATCGGGGTTTCGTTATTATTGTTGCGCCTTGTACTTCTGCGAGGAGGCATCTTTTAACCTTAAGTTTAAAAGATAGAAATAATGATAAGAATTCAGATAGGAAAGTTGATGAGAGTGACTCATGGACTAACTCTCTATAGCCCAACAGCACGATTGAATGTAGATCTAGAACTAACAGATGATAGCATTTGGATAATAATTTCCATGAGATTAGGTGCCTGTCAATATTACTGGAATTACAAATGTAACATGTTCAGGAAAATGGCCTAGTAGGAGGCCTTACATCAACCAAAATGGGAAAATTTTTGACAGTACTACGACTTAATTAAGACCCAACAGGTCTCAGATTTACAAACATAGGAAATTAGACCAGAGTTTTACATAAACTAGGTTATATCTAAAAAGAGAAGTCGATGAGATTCTATCGGCGACGAGAACTACTAGAGTGAGTTCTTGATCCCGACAGCAGGTGTTCTATGTCCCTCACACGCCTGTCAGACCTTACTTGCTGAGCTCGAAGTTCCCTGACTTCAGCTTGGGTTCCAGCAAGTTCCCTCTGCAGAGCTGCATTGTGGACCAGAGTCCTTTCATGAGCAGACTCTAGTTGGCGAATACGGACTGTGTTTACGCCAGAGTTGGCGTCAATCTCCACGACTCGGTCGATAGTCGCTCGACCTTGTATGACATTCCGAGAAATCCTACGAACCATGATGGGCAGGACCCTGTCAGCTGAACCTCCCTCAGTGAGGTTGTAGAAGCTTCTGTCTCCATCGTAGGGAAAGGGTTGACCCTGTTCCTGACTCCATCTATTCAAGTCTGTGGCCCACAGGGGTGTGGGTCCTTGAAATGTTGGGCGAGGGTTCAGGTTTGGGTTTTGAGCAGCTGGAGGTAGGTTGTTGACTTCAGGCTCCAAGTCAAAACTATCAGAGAAACCTTCAGCATGGTGATCATCCAAAGGGATTGGATGATCATCTTCTGGTTCTTCCTCTATCCATCCAGCATTGCCTTGGTTTGGGAAGTACGGGTCGTCGTGGGGATGGAATCCAGCCATGATATCTACGCGAGAAAAGGGATGTAAGAAATAACTAAATAGACGTACTAGCTAAGATAATTATAAGATGATTTTTATCAGATACTTCAATACTTGTTTAGTGCATACTAGTTATATGTATTTAGGACAGGATAGACCTTCGAATAAGTGACCCTAACTCTAAGCCCCCAACCCAACGAGGACAGGACATAAAGCAAAGATTCACAGATTCTAAGTCTATGACATCCTAGTACATATAACCTTTGTGTATCTACTAAACAACTATTGACATACTAATAAAGATCTATTTAGTTCTCAGATAAGTAATTACAGTAACACCAAATACCCCTATGGTATTTTTATTGTGGAAATGTTGGTAAGTTTTTAGACTTGTTGCCACATCACAAACATTCTTGGGCATGTGCTAATCACTCCTTGGACCAGCATAGTTGATCAGGCTATGCCACTCCCAGGACTGACCATACATCCCCGAGCTTACTTGTGATATTCAGCAATCGTAATACTTTTGTTCTTGTCCTTGTGACACTGATTTTAGTATGAATGCAGGCACGTATACTTAATTAAATATTTTATTATTTAAAAGTATAAACTCTTGGTCAGAGTGTTTTAATCCCAATGTATTTATAGTTAGTATATCTTTTATGGGTTGATATACTCAATTCACTATAAACAAAGCTCTGATACCAATCTGTCACACCCCAAAACCAAAAACGGCGGAAACGTTCAGGGGTGGAGGACGTCATGTAAAGTATCATAACAGTGCAAAGTAGTAAACAAGCAACAACATCATCCATTGCATTAAAAGTAAAGTTTTAATACATGAGTATTCTTTCATTTTAATAAGACACCAAAATATGTATTCAAAATAAAAGACGAGTCTTGTCTGTGCTCCGTCTTCTCAAAAACCTGGTCATCGTACCTGTCTACTGGTGACCTGAGAATACAAGTTATTTTGAAAGAGTAGATCAGCATAAAGCCGGTGAATTCATAAGTATTTTAGTGTCATTACCCTGATTTAGAAAGTTGTTATGAATGCCATGTAAATCTTTGAATGAAACATTTGATATAAGTGTGAAAACCCTAGAAAATCCCATATTTCCTACTAGTATAAAAGTAGTCTTCTACCAAGACCTGAATGTTTTGAAAGTAGTCTTCTACCAAGACTTGAATGTTTTGAAAGTAGTCTTCTACCAAGACCTGAATGCTTTGAAAGATGTTTTTCTGTAACAAAGATGGTTTTTCCCCTGAATGTCTATTATTAACAATATATAGTCTACCTCATCGTTTATGTGAATGTGTCACAAAATAGAAGTAATAAGGAAAATATATCATATAAGTATTATCCTTTGGTACTAGGATAAACATGACATAGTAAATGCCGAATAGTATTAACCGTAGGCATCCGTAGATGTTCATTGTCCTCTGTAGCTAACAGCAGGGTGTAGGAATGGTTAGTCCCGTAAAGGTACACTTATAATAGTATCAACTGTAGGCATCCGTAGATGTGCATTTACCTCTGTTGCTAACAGCTGGGTGTAGGAATGGTTAGTCCCGTAAAGTATCCTTTAGTACTAGGATAGAGAGATCTAATCTACACATATAATATGTAATAGTATCTCATCATATAGTATCTAAGTAAAAGTATCCATGTAAGAGGATCCATGTAAGAGGATCCATGTAAGTGTATCTCTTCATATAGCATTTAGTATAGACTCATGAATGAACTGACTCTGGTGTAATTCCTTGTAATAGGAATAATGTTTTGTATCCCCTAAACTACTCCTATAATAGTTTACTGGAATGTAATTGATGTCCAAGAAGGTTTATACACCCTTGCTACTCAAGAGTGTGGGAACTGAAGAAAGAATGAAAGTTATCATATCAATACATATATACATGAACATAAGTGTTTAGATATGGCTTTGATCAACAAGTTGAAAGAGGTTTTGTAAAACGTTTAAGAGTTTTGAACAATAAATAACAATGACCTGATGTCATTTTATAAAACATTTCAAAAGTAAATCATTTGATAAACAAAGTATAACAGGACTGAAAACCATTGTGTTTATCACATTTTGAAGTATGTGAAATCAATTGATTGAAAACACAGTTATAAATCACACGCGATTGATTCTATAACATGCTGTTTTCTACTTGTATCCCCCCCCCCATTAAAGCATTTAAAATCATTTAAAAGGTTGATTTAGGGGTATGAACTCACTTGATTGAAGTGGTTGTTTTGAAGTAGTCGAGAGAAGAATCGAGCAGAACTTCGACAGGAAAAGCTGAAAACGCGGGAAAATCTCAGGATTCTCGGGACTCTCGGGAGTGTAGAACTTCCTTCGGGACTTGAGTGTGAAAACCGGGGTGTCGGGATGGCTTCGAGTAGAAAAACGCAGAGCTTCGGCGCGAGAAAGAAGAGAACTGAGCAATGAAACCCGGAACCCTTGAGTTCTATTTATAGTGTCATATTCTGGGTGCCACGTCGTAGCAAAGGGTGTGCCACGTCGTGAGGAGCCTTCTTATCCTCTTCCATTGATTGGACGCTCTCAGTCACTTGCCGGGTCGCGGCCAACTGTGCCACGTCGTGGCAGACCTGACAGCCTCGGATTTTGGGTCTCGAACTTGTAAAATGCATAACTTTCGCGTACGGGCTTCGATTTCGACGTTCTTTATATGCACGCGTAGGTGTGAAAAGGCTCTACAACTCTCGTTTAGACTCCGTCGGCTAATTTTGATTTTATTTTTATTATATTATTTTTAACAGGCTGGACCTGGAAAAGTCTGTTTAAATTCCGTAACTCCTTCATCTGATGTCCATTTCCGTCAGACTTTTTACTGTTGTACTCCTATTGTCGGGGTCTTCAACTTTTGTTTAGGTTGTGTCGGCTAAATACCGCTCGATCTCTATTTCGAGTTTTTAGATGTCTACTGCTAGGTCAGAAACTTCGAAAAATCATAACTTCCTCATACGAAGTCAGATTGGGGCATTATTTTTGTGTATGTTCACTGTTTTGGGATATCTATGACTTTCATTTAGACACCTAAGGTTGAAAAGTATCTTATTGAAATTTCTCGTTTTATGCTTAACAGCGCTTTATCGGTAGCGTTACGACTCTTTGATTGGTCATAACTCCTTCGCTATAACTCGGATTTTAGCGTTCTTTATATTTTTGGAAACCTTATCACGATATCTACCACATAGTGTACCCAAACAGAGCTTTTTGAACATTTCATTCTCGATAATATTCTTATTACTTTACAAAGAGGTTACAAGACTCAACTTTTAGGTCATTACATTGACCTGAAATAACGGGTTATTACAAAAACAATATGAAATAAGATTTCAAAAAGTTTAGTTAGTGATTCAAGTCATTCTTCCCGTGACTAGATGAAACTCTTCCTAAACATTGTTACTACATTTGGTTGTGAAATCAATCCTAATCGTAATTCCAATAGATTCTGTTTTGGCTTATGCAAAGCTAAAGGGTGGATTAGTGATTGCGAAACTTTTGCAAATAGAAATGGAATGTTTCATAACATGAAAAATTAAATCATGGCATGTATTTTGAAGCTTGATGATGTCATTCTAGAAACTTTAAACGGCGTCAAAAGCAGTTAGAAAGGATGATGTATTTGAGGTTTTCTATTGGACCTTTAATTTTGACAAGATGGATGTTGGAATTCTTGGCTGACATGGAAATGACATGCATTTAATATGTGAACAGTGCTTTCTAGCTCCACTTATGGAAACCGGTTCAGATTCAAATAAAATTTGTTTAGTTATCCAAGCCTATAAAATGTTTAAGAGTTGTACATTCTACTCTATACGCTCATACAAGTTCTCATAGGATTCTCTAATTCTCTCTATTGTTCTTCGATTCTCTGCAAGCAATCATCCTCTATAAATGGATTCTTCTGAAAATATTTCTTTCGTGGATCAAACCGCATCTACTGCCATGATGAAAATCAAAGTCAATCAGAATTTGGTGGCCAATTTGGAAGATTTGAAGTATAACCCTACTATTCAACCCTTAATCGAATGCCTGAACTATTCTCCATTGATGAAGGCTTTAACGATCTTTGAAAAGGTTCCTTTATCTCACTTATCCAAGGCGTATTCAACTACTATTTACAACAGTGCTCAACAGGTGACGAATTTTGAGGTTTATAGACACAAAACTTCAATTTCAAAGGAATTTTTTTGTAAATTGCTAGCGCTTTCTTCTTCTTCATATGTTCTCCATCCAGATTCAATAGCAATTTCTCATCTCATTGTTATGTTTCGTTAAATGGGGTACAATTATGATCTTTCTCTCTTATCAAAGTTTAAGAAGTCTGCTTTGCCTCCTATTAGGAATGCACTGTTCACTATATTTTTCAAGTGTTTATCGGAAAGGGTTAGTGGTTCTGATAGTGCTAGCAAGGCTTTAAACATATTGATATATGGATTATTTTTTGGGGAAAATATTGACTATGGAATTATTGTGTGCACTCGATTTGCTCTAAGTGTGAGTTCTAATACAGAAGATTCAAAAATTTCTTGTGCTCAATTTTGGTCGATAGTTGTTCGTCGTGCCCTAAATCATTAGAAAGTACTAGAAATGAAAGATGTTTTGGGTTTTGAGATTCCGAAGATGCAGACGACTACATTTGTTACTTCTGATCCTAAGAATTTCATTTTTTGGTTCTATTCCGGAGGTGATACTGGCTAGGGTTCCTCTTGATAATGATATTATCAAAGCTTACAGGGAAATTCTGATTTCTGTTATTCGTGAAATTCTTGTATCTCTACGAGCAGCTCTTGCAATTGTTGATATTCCAAAAAGAGGAAGAAAAAGAAAAACGAAAGCAACCAGTTTTGTCTCAAAGAAACAAAATCAACAAGGAAAGCCAAAGTATAAATGAGCAGTGATTAATGAAGATTCAGATGATCAAACTCAAAGTAATGTCATGGGTGAAGAAATTGTCTTTAATGAAGAGGATACTGCACATACTTCCGAACCCCCACAAAGACTTCTGAACTGATTGCCACAGTTACAGTTCCGAAAGTATCTACTCCACCAGCTTCATCTGTTCCAACTCCACCGGAGTTAGATGTTTATAAAAAATACATTGGATGAGCCTATCATCAATATGTCTCAAACCCCCACCACCACCACCTCCGATATCAACATCCGTTTCAAGTAAAACCACTGTATCACCTCTTCCAAAATTCATTTATGAATCACAAACCACTTTACCATTTCAGATTCCATTCTACACTGGTTCCACAAGGAATCCTTCGATGTCACAAGCTACTCCAACCATAGATACTCTGCCAGAAGTTTCTACTTTCGAATCTGATAAGGATGAGAATATAACATCAAGCATCAATGAGCACACATATAATGTGGACTAAAATACCAACATTGGTGTCACTATTCTGGAACCTACATCGACTTTTATTCCTCCTCTGTCTATAGATCCTGATGCAAATTTTATTGTTGGTGATGAACAACAACAACAACAACGATCACGACGACGATGACATGACGGCAACAATGACAACAACAACAACAACAACAAGGTAATCCTATTTACCTTGTGTTATGAGACCTTTTCTTGCCACCCTTCGTATTTCCGCTTTAATGGGGTGTGTCAATCGCGTATAAAATTTTATGACGTAAAAAGTTCCAAAGTGAATGGTTGACTTTTAGCCAACATCA
Organism: Lactuca virosa; assembly: GCF_052849685.1. Taxonomy (NCBI): domain Eukaryota; kingdom Viridiplantae; phylum Streptophyta; class Magnoliopsida; order Asterales; family Asteraceae; genus Lactuca; species Lactuca virosa. Next base: position 272,645,089 of record NC_136434.1, read on the forward strand.
CCGAAAGGAAAATCATAGTACTCCTTGAAATAAGAATTTTGAGACAAACAACGCCAAAAACAGAACCTGCATGAAAGATTTATGATTTTTATAAAAGCATTATGGGTATAAAAATGTAGGCTAAAAATTAAAGGTAAAATTATTCAAAACAGCCTAAAGGTAAAGTTGTAGTACACGTCGATGCCTTCACGTGGGTATAAGAAATGTTGAAAACAGAGTTCGTATGTGGGAGTTACGGAATTTAGAAAACCAATTTGCACCACAGGTGCACGTTTATGCGTCATGCGCGATGCGCGTTCTGACGCCTTGACTCATCAGAATACGGATGATGTGGCACTATGAGAGGAGGACACGTGTCAGCTCCCTGATGGAGCCATGCGCACACGCACATCGCGTAGCGCACGACACGCGCTTCAAAACTTCTTATAAATAGGAGGTGCGGCAAAGCATTCATGCACGCCTCAAAAACTTCCAATTCTCTCTCTAGTTGATTTCTCCCTGTCCTGAGCAGTCTCCGAGTTTCCGATCCCCAACACTACACTACTTTAGCAGTTCATGCTTCGAGGGTGAGTTTACGACCCCACTTTTACGATTTTGCAAATGTTTTCATCGGAATGCATGTGATAATACTATAGTGCTAATTTTAATTATTGCTAATTGTATAATATTAGTGATATAATTATGTCTATAAAATGTTAGGATAATATTACGTCTGGTAGATAAGCTGCTCGGCCTTCAAAAGATAATATTAAACCCAGTCGTTACGTTCATCCACTCACTAGGAAAATTTTATACCCAATCGTTACTCTAGTCAACTTTTAGAGATAACATCATACACAGTCGTTATGATGGCTAACTCACTAGGAAAGCATTATACCTAGTCATTACCTTGGCAAACTTTTGGGATAACATTGTGCTTAGTGGGTACTATGCCTGAATATCCTATCGGTATAAAGTATACTAACTTAATATATAACAAAATATATATTAAGTACAACTAAAGATAACAAAAGAATATCGAGGTACACAATACGGCTACACGATAACAGTTGATAAATGAGACATTGATCATCCTTTAGCTAAATGACATTTAGCTAACCCCGATCTATACTCGTTAAATCTTAACTGAGAGGGAGAGGTATGTATAGATCTATACGGTGCTGACACCCCCACCTACGGTTGCTAGCTATAACCTTGACGATCGAGTCACAACTAGCATAACTTTCTAAACTTTGGTCACGTCCGATGAAGTGTCGTCTCGAGGAGATTCAACGTCATAAGCTCAATTATAGGAATTCGTTGTAACATTGTTTAGCCATAACTAACATGACTACTTGAAAAGGGGAAACCTAAGAAGTAGATAAAACATACACTAACTCAAGGAAGCGAGTAAAGCAAGTTAATAGTACCTATAAACTATAATATACAGTAAAAACTACACAAAACTTTTTAAAGCATAAAAACTTGTGAACTCGCCAACATTATGTTGACCTTTCAAAACCACATGTATTCTCAGGAGAATTAGTACCAGAAGTGAAAAGCGTTTTCGGGAAATCATCAAGAGTATTGTTAGAAGTATTTGTTCAATTATTATTTACTTTGTATTTGTCATGTACTGGTATCTCAAAACAATTATCTAAACCGTATTATAAATAAAAGTAATGTTTTATAATATATCTCTTTGTATTGTTCAATGTATCTGATAACTATGATCCAACATCCTAACGACGCACAGCCCGGCGATTCTACCGCAGCCCGGGGGTGTGACATCGTACGTATTAGCAGGGGTGAGTTTGTACGTAGCTTGATACCATGTTTGATAGTGAAAAGACATGTTAGTGTTTTTATTGTATTCTAATCTTTTATATAATACAACCAGTATAAAATATATACACAAAGTACCCGTATACTATGAGAATACATACACAATATAAATAAACAAATAAATGTTCTACAAAGATTTCATATTTGTTAATCATAAATAGTATTATAGGTTAATACATATTGGGCATGCCTGCTCGCCAGTTGAACTGCAGTTAGTTGTTCAAGTAATTGATCAGTTGACTTACACTAACTCATTTATTGTGTTAGTTTTCCCTATTTAAGTGTAATAGTTTACACAAATACTCTTGTCGGTAGAGTGGAATAGGTTAGAGGGATGGACTAACTGAAGATATCCTTTGCGGAATAAGTTGGGGTGGATGATCATGGTCAGTCCTCATATATAGGTATAGGTGAGGGATGGACTAACTGAGGATATCCTTCGCGAAATCAGTAAGTTGGGTTGGATGATCATGTTCAATCTTCATATATAGGTATAGGTGAAAGGGATGGATTAACTGAGTATATCCTTCGCGAAATCAGTTAGAGGTAAGACAATCATGACAATGGTGTGGTTAGTATTTCCTTGATCATGATGCAATGTGTGATAAATCCTCCTTAGTGTGTCTAGTATGTATTAGAATTCATATTTTATGAACATGTGCTTTATTTAGAGGTATATGATAAATATAATGGGTGAGTGTTGTGTAGACTCGCTAAGGGTTTTCGTTTACCCGTTGTTTATTAATACTTTTCAGGATTATCAAAGAATAGCCCACCTTGGCTAAAGCAACATCAGCATTACAATTTTGAAACTACTTTGAAAATATAAAGTCTTCCGTTATTTACTCTCAATGACAATGCTTTATGTAACATTGGAAGGAATGGTTTCTATGAATGATATTTTATTATCGACTTTGAATTAGGTCCAAAGACAAATATTAGTGGAATCAGGAATTACTATATAATCTTGAAGTTCCAACTTACATTCGAGATTGGTTGGTTCCTCCTTATGCAACAAAATAGAAGGTTGACTTGCAAGATAATCTTGAAGTTGCAACTTACATTCAAGATCCTTCTTTCCTTATGTTGTTGATTCTGATGTTCACCTTGAGCTCGTTGTCCATCATTCGGCCTATTAGATCTCGCCCACAAAGCATACAAATGATAATTCCCGATCCAGATTCTATTCAAATCTTCAATAACACGTTTCAATTACTTAGTCTTCAAAAATTTAACGAAAGGAAATCATGTAGTAATCTTTGATAATTTTTAGCAAATATAGACATTAGATACAACACCATGACGCTGGCATAACTTCCACAAAATCATTAACTGACATCGTTTTCTAGAAAATATGTCACGAAAACACTAACCGACAACCTATCCAGATTTCTTGTAGTTCTCATTTAAATTAGCATTCTCGTTTCTTCTGTTGTGATCAATTCATATTTGGTGTTTCCCAAGTCTCCACTACCATCCTTCATTGGTATGATTACCTCTCATTGAAAATTAATCATAAAAAACAAATTCAAGTGAAATGACATTAGACGGGCATGCATTTTTAGTGCTCCCGGTTCAAACTTTGATATGAATGTTTTAGACGTGTCATCCAAATTCAATGGGTTTTGTGATGGGTCCGCACCTAAATGTCTATCTCAAGTAAATGGAACAACGTATTATTATAGGTATTATCTTGTTGATGGTATTTACCCTGAATTTGTTGTGTTTGTGAAAACGCTAACATATCCATGCGATCCAAAACGCATAAAGTATAATACATTTCAAGAAAATGCTAAGAAGGATGTCGAACGAGCATTTGGAGTCCTCAAGAAGCGTTTGTGCATACTACAACATCAGGCATGTCCTCGAACAGTGGAAAATCTCGCTCATATTATGTACGTGTATCATTTTACATAATATGATTTTAGAAGACGAGTGCAAAATAATTTGTCAATATCAACAAATATTCAGACCGAAAAAAATTATGTTATTTGGATTAGCGGCTCTACGTTATTAAGTTAGTTAATTTAAATTTATGTTTATTAAATCAAATATAATGTTTTTAAATTTCCATGAAATGCTATGTTATTTTAATTAATATTTATTTTTTGTTTTATGTGATTTTTATATTGCAGAATTTAAAAAAAATAAAATAAAAGGAAAAAGTTGGTAGGTAAAATCATCACCATGTCTCCCTTATAGGTAAATTCTATCAAAAAGTGTAACAGCTTATGTGGGGTCTGTATGACACATATTTTTTTATAGGCAAAAACTTTACCCGTTTAGCCTAACTCTCTTATTTTTCACCTCTCTTAGATAGGTTTTACAATTTTCGACACGACCCACAACACGACACGAAATAAACGGGTTTGAGTTGAGTTTTTCAATCCGCCAACCCATTTATTAAACAGGTCATATATCGGTTTCTCAAAAAAAAATATTGGTTGACCCGCCAACCCGTTTATAATTTTAATAAAAACAAGTTTATATATTTTTTAAATGTTTTAAGACTTAAGTATTATACAGTTTATACACTAGGATAAGATGTCATTGACCATTTGACCCGTGCAACACTTTTGAGGTTTGGCTTTTATATTAAGGTTGTAGTTTGAACATCTCTCTATGAATGTTTTTAATTTTCATTTGGATGTTTAACACTTAATTGTCTAAAAAGTAGGATATATTTGAATCAAGAATTTATTCATGTTTAATTATCAATTTTATTTATGAATTTGACCCAACCCACCAACCTATGAACCCGTATAAATAAGTGGGTTGACAGGTCATATATGGGTGTTTTGACCCGCTAACCCAAACACGACACGATTGTCAGGTCTACTCTTAGAGAAATACCTAGAGGAAAAAACACACACAAGTGGAAACACTAGCAAGCAAACTCCAATTAACACAACAAAGGGGTTGGAGTGGAGTTTAAGTAATGTTTTTAATTATTGTATTGTAATTTTTTTTTCTTATTTCTGTTTTGAGATTTCAGGAATGTTATCTGAATTTATTGAACACCCACAACCAATCTATTTTATACAAAATAGAAACAAAGATATTCTCATCAAAATCTCACTTATATTACCATACAATTCTAAATAACAAAAAAAACTCGTATATTTGAAATTAATTACTTACAAGTAACTATTATGACTACTACATGCTATCATATCTTTATTACAGATCAAGCAAATGAGACCCATAAAATGTAAACACAAAATCAACAAAACAAAATTGATCTAAATTTTTATTGGAATTTATAATGTTTGAATGCATTTAGAAAAAAATAAAATGATCGTTCATCAAATTGAACTACCAATGGCAAGTGGATATTCGTGGGGCTGAAGAGCACCTTCAAGATGTTTCACAGCACTGTCGTAATTAACAAAACCCATGAACCAAAACTCGTGATTATCAATTGATATAACTTGAATGTACTTTTCAGCAGCATTTGTTTTGCTTCTAGAAGGTCGAACAGTTTTTAGTTGAAGTAATGGAATCACAACCTAATTTTTTATTACATAAAATGTAAACGTAAGATAATTAAAAAGAAAAAAAATCAAAAAGTTGAAAGCATGGCTACCATTTCATGAAATTTTCCCAAACTTTAACTTTTCGCTACCATAACAAGGTAATTTTACATGTTATAAGATCCTATTAAAAAAAAAAAAAAAAAAAAAAAGTGGAAAGTTCCATTTTATAATAGAAAGCAATAAAATTATGGTGCTATAATACACAAATAAATGAAAGTATATTGTTATTTTTGTTAAAAGGTCAAAAACATTATAGTTGTTCAACAATACGAAAAGTTGAGTGCTTAAGGGTGCGTTTGGTTGTGGAAAACTGTTTTCACTTTTTTAGAAAACTTGTTCAGAAAGTAGAAAATTTAGATAACATTGGAAACCTGTAACAATTACTTTTCATTTTCTTAGAAAATTTATGAAAACTGAATTTTTTTCAAAATTTTCGTTTTCATTTGAAAATTTTCATGGAAAAATGGAAAATTTTCCACAATCTAAACCACTCTAAGAGTGCGTTTGGTTGTAAACAATTTTCTAGTTTTCCAAGAAAATTTTCGAACGAAAACGTGTTTGGTTGATTTAGTTTCATAAATTTTCCAAAAAAATGAAAATTTTCTGTTTTCCAAATTTTGTGTAAATTCGAAAAGTGATTTTTACATTTTTCCAAAGTTTTTCAAAATTTTAAAACAGAAAATGAAAACTCCACCGGTTTCAATCAAATGTGTTTTAAAAATTTTCATTGAAAACTAAAAATGAAAACTCAACTCTACTTTCGGAAAACGTTTCTAGAAAAATAAAAAACAATTTTCCACAACCAAACACACCCTAAACCTTTTAATAAGAAGTTTGTGTAACCAGTGGCAGATCCAGAAAGAAAATTAACAGGATTCCATCGTATATAAAAGATTAAATAAAAACAATAAAGATTAAAATTCTGAAAATTTATAACTTTTTAGCAAACAAAGGTACAAAAAGGGGGATTTTCAGCAAAAGAGATATAGTATTACCATTGGGAAATCTCCAGAAAAGTCCTAAAATTTTACCCTAATTTACGAAAAAGTCTCAAACTAAAATTTGTTTACGAAAAAGCATGAATTACCGGTAAAAATGGCGATTTGACCCATTTTTTCCGGTTTACCGATTTTATTACTTACATGTTTCACTAAAGTCCCATTATTTTACCTTAATTTGCGAATAAGTCCCAAAATAAAATTTATTGATGATTTGACCATTTTCTTCATGTAACATATATTTTATCGGTTTCATTGCGGACTTAGACACCTAGTCATTAAATTAGTTGATTAAATGAATACGATGGGTTATATAATGTCATATTTACTGTAAAATTTGATACTCATCTCATCGGCTCATTTATGACTATGTATCCACGTCAGCAATGAAACCAATAAAATGTGTGTTTCCAAGAAAAAAGGACAGAAAATGAGTTGATGTCTGATGAGATGGATATATTGGGTTACATAAGATTAGATAGACAATTTGATATTTCTTATAAACATAAAAAATAACGCAGTTGTTGTTAATTTATGTAATTATTGTAGTCTTCGTTGGATGCATTTTATGTTCCAAAAAGATATACAATACATAAGGATATTAAGTTTTATGCTAAACATAGCATTATATAATTCAACATATCAATCTCATCATCTCATTTAATGACTAGGCGTCCGGGTGAGCAACGAAACCGGTAAAATGTATGTTACATAGAGAAAATGGTCAAATCATCAGTAAATTTTATTTTGGGACTTATTCGCAAATTAGGGTAAAATAATGAGACTTTAATGAAACAGGTAAGTAATAAAACCGGTAAACCGGAAAAAATGGGTCAAATCGCCATTTTTACCGGTAATTCATGCGTTTTCGTAAACAAAATTTAGTTTGGGACTTTTTCGTAAATTATGGTAAAATTTTAGGACTTTTCTGGAGATTTCCATATTACCATTTAATGACAATAGAAAAAAAAATAATAAAAAAAAAATAAAAAAAAATGGGTACCTTGTAATAGCTCCATTTCTTCTCTTCACCAACTTTATATGGAAGTGGATTATCACTACAAAAGGCGAATTTTGCAGTGGAAAGGTAGAGTACTCCAATAACCGGGCCCGCAGAAGTGGATAAGTAACATGCATATGATTTCAGAAGTCGCTCTTCAGGAATTGTTTGGAATGTTGTTCTAAAGATTTTCTCATATCCTCCTTCTGCAAGAACTTTAGTTCCTTGTGCAATTCTTCCAACAGCAGCATCAGTAACACTTGGACCCGTTTTCACTGTTTCAAATTCAAGATTATCATGTCTATAAAAAATGCACTATTTGACAGATTACTATTTTAATTTGATGCATACTTATTATCAAATGGTGCCCTAATAAGTTGTGAAAGAAATCATCAGTGGATAAATGCTTCTAGGATGGATAAAATAAATAGGATAATATCCAATTAATCAAAAGGAAGAAGAAACTTACAGTGTTGCCACATATCTCCAGCATATTCTTGCCCCTTCTTTGTTGCGTCAGCAGCCTTCTTCGCCCATCTCCTAAACAGAACCCTAACCGAGTCCATTGAATCTGCCAACAAAAACGCAAGCATCTGAACATCGGAATAGGATAAGAGATTATCACAAAACATATAATCAGAAAAATTGAGAGCAAATGCCATGGATTCGTATGGAAATTTTGGAGTTTCCGTATCCCAATGGCGTTTTAGATCAACAACTGAAATGATAACAAATACGAATCACATTCGGATGCAAACTCACTCTTTGTGGAAGATTCCCGCACGGGAGCAGCGGTCACGTAAGGATTGGAAGCTTCAGGCGCAGTAATGGCGCTACCTCCGGAAATAGCGCTTGGACCTTGCGATGGCGTTGAAGCGGTGGTCTGCGACGGTTGTTCGGAAGCAGGGGGTACCTCTGGTTGTTTTTCAGGAACGATGGCGACAGATGCAAAATTATCACTGGAAGGGAGGTTTGAAGGAGGAAGGTCATCTTGCTTAGGGTTTGGAGCGTTGTCGCCGGAGTGCGAATCGTCTGGCTTCACCGGTGGTTGCGTTGGATTGGAATCGGATGATTCATTCACCGGCTGTTGCGTTGGATTGGAATTCGATGATTCATTCACCGGCTGTTGTGTTGGATTGGAATTGGATGATTCATTCGGATCCATTGCTGAGTGTGTTATTGAAAAATGAAAGAAACCTGCGAATTTTCAAATTGAGATCTCCAGAAGCTTGGATCCGATTTGAAATGAACGAAGATTCCAAGGGTTTTGATTGTGATGGGACGTTCTCGTTTACATGTTATGAATCGACACCTAGCGGTGCATGTCATCAAACCGTTACTCCAGTCCCATGAATTTTGAAAATTTTAGGTTGAGTGAATTACATTTTGGGTCCCTGGATTTATGATCAACCCACATTTTTGACGCTTTACAAAACTAATTTTCAATGTGGTTTCTTATATGACTTTTTCGTTTAGCGTTTTATTGCTACAGTTGGATAAGATATGTTAGCAAAATGGTAAAATACGGCAACCCGCCAATCCATCGCCTCACCTTGTTTAGAATTTTGATAAAAAATTATATATTAGTTTGTCAAAAAATATATAAGTCAATCGGTTTAGAATTTTGATAAAAAATTATATATTTTTTAAATGTATTAAGTAGACAAAATTGTACGAATAGTCCCTGTGGTTAGGTGGAAATTGTCATTTTGGGCCAAAAAGGTTTGGACTGACATTCATGGTCCAAAGGTTTTCATTTTCTTTCACTTGTTCTATTTTGGTTTGAATTTTCTTAAAATGACGAATTTACCCTCTGTATTTTCATTTTTTATTTTTTTACTTAATATACCTTTTTGTAAATTAAAAAAAAAAGAAATTACCTGACCAAATTCTCACCCTTGATAACTTCCTCTCTCTCTCTCTCTCTCTCTCTCTCTCTCTCTCTCTCTCTTCATTCCATCATAGACCACCACCACAGCTAGTCGACCCACCACCGCCAGTCAAACCACCAAACCCATAGTCGGACCTCCATTCTCATCTAGTCGTTGTGTAGCACCTTGTTCCTGGTACGTATTTCTTTTATTAAATCTTGTATTTTGGCCTTGGACTCTGCGAGTTGAAGAACCGACTCGCCGAGTAGAAGCAGGATTGGACGCGGGGTTTAAGCGATGGACTCGACGAGTCGGACCCCGGACTCGACGAGTCCATGTTGTCTGGACAAAAACCCTAATCCGAGGGTTTGCACCCTATTTAAACATCTCATTCAGTCACCCTTCGTCCCATTTGCTCCCAAAAGACCCTCATAGCAAACCCTCATCGTGTGTGTGAAGATCTAAGGCATTTGGAGTGATTTTGGTGCTTTTGTGATCCAAGGAAGGAAGGAAAAGCTTGAAGGAACAAGAGGAGGCTAGAGGGATCCGAGTTTGAGCATCTTTTGCAGTACATTTGAGGTATAAAGTTTACATCTTGCCCATTATTATTATAGATCTATTCTTGAAGAAAGTTAGGGCTTCTAAGAGCCATTTTGGCAACCAACCATGATTGCAAGCATGGTTGGGGACAAGGCTTCGGATCTAGGTTCATTGAGGGGTCACAAGGCAGAAAGGGGGTGCTTTTCCACCCAAAGGAGACTCCATGCAACCCAAGAACTTGTTTTAGGACCTTTTGAGCTCAAAGTCCCATGCAAGCACGTAAAGCTTGTAACTTTACGTGCTAGATCGATTGTAGAAGCATAGATATATCCTTTCATCAAAGGTTGTACACCAGAAATCGAGAAATGGGACTTGGACACCATCGACTCAGCGAGTCGTTCTTGGGACTCGGCGAGTCCGAGGCTTGACTCCCCTTTTCTGTTATGGGTCAAGGAGACCCAGATGAGTGTTGGAAAGGTTTTAGAGGGTCTCGGGGAGTGACTCAACGTCTTGGGCTAAGCCATTGTCCTGGAATTCATGGGACTCGGCGAGTGCATGAACAGACTCGGCGAGTCCAAGGCAATCTTCTTAAGATTGAAGATGAACTCGACGAGTTGTTCATACAACTCGGCGAGTCAAGGACAGGACCTGTTTATCAGTTGAAGATGAACTCGACGAGTTGTTCATACAACTCGGCGAGTCGGATGAAGGATCATTCGATGTTCTTATAGAAGAGGAACTCATCGAGTCGTCGCTAAACTCGACGAGTCGAGACGTGGATAAGGACGAGTAAAGCGGTGGGGACTCGACGAGTTGACGGCCCAACTCGACGAGTCAGGTCAACTGGAAGTTGACTTTGACTTTGACTTTGGTTAGTCAGGGGTAAAATAGTCATTTTACCCTAAGAGCAGTTAGCAGATTATGACTAAGTGTTTCGTGGGAATTATAGTCGGAGGATTTGCGGAGCAGCAGCAGCAGCAGTCGGAGGATTCCCGCGCAGATCAGCAGCTACTACGAGGCGAGTTACCTTCCAGTAGTGGTGGGTCTAAGGCCACAATGCCGGCCCACCAGTAGGAGTCGTATGTTAAATGATTGTCTTTGTGATATCATCTAGGTTTGCTACTACCTGATATGTTATATGCTGGCATGATATGTTATATGCGAAAGTAGTAGAGTTCGGTTGTTAGGACCAAAGGGTAGTCAGACACCCCAGATATGTCTGACAGTATGTGATGATATGTTTATATGCTGGCATGATTGGTTATATGTGTTAGTGGTAGTAGGAGGGGAACAGTCCCCGAGTTCGGTTGTTAGGACCGAAGGGTAGTTCAGACACCCCAGATATGTCTAATAATCTGTTACGTTATGATATGTGATAGTAGTAGTAGTAGGGGTGGAATAGTCCCCGAGGTTCGGTTGTTAGGACCAAAGGGTAGTCAGCACCCCAGAATGGCTCGACATGGGTAGGTCAGCACCCCAGAATGGCTTGACACGGGTAGGACGGCACCCCAAAATGGCTGCATGGGTAGGTCGGCACCCCAGAATGGTCGTACCGGGTAGGTCGGCACCCCAGAATTGCCTGACAGTATGTATGTTATGTGATTGTATGGTATGTGGTACGATGGGGGGAACTCACTAAGCTTCGTGCTTACAGTTTACAATTTTGGTTTCAGGTACCTCTTCATCGAAGGGGAAGGAGCTGGCGTGGTAGCGGCACATCATACACACACTCATTATTTTCCGCACTATGAGTTATTATGGGATTTGTACTCTGACATCATTATGTTTTTACGATTCGGCTTTCAGACACGAGACATGTTTTTATGAAATGATATGATCGGTTGATATTTTGTTACAAATGTTTTGCAAATCACTTATTTAAAAATGAAATTTTTGGACGTGAAAATTGGGTCGTTACAAGTTGGTATCAGAGCCCTGGTTTGAGGGATTCGGACGCACCTTCGGGGGTGTCTGGACTCAAATCGGGGGATTAAAAGATTTTTAGAAGAAAATGGTTTTCTAAAGAATAAGACAAGAAAGTTTTGAGAAAGAACAAGTGTGTGATGTGCGCGACCGGCCGAGCTCAAGTAAGTATTCCCCAAAGTACCCATATAATGTTTAGATTATGTTTATCTGTTTCAGTAGAACAGCATGCTAGAATAGGACTAAGGATCTAAGAATGATGCCTTATGTGCCTGCTTTATGTGCTTCAGCTTATGAGAATTGCATGCTAGGATTGAGTAGACAGCAGTAGGATAGCATGTTTAGGTTATGCCTGATAGTATGAGCTCAGCATTATATGCTAGTACAGTTTCTCGTTATGAGAACAGATTTGCTTGAGATTGTTCCCTTTTTGGTCTGAATGCTGCTTGCTTTGTGCTTTGTTGGGCTTGGAGTGATGGGAGATAGCTGTTAGGTGAATACGTTAAAGTCACATGTGATCAGGTTTGAATAATCTCAGAGTGTTGGATTTGACCCTATTGTGTAGCTCTTGTCTGAGTCCTAACCGTTGTAGGGATGAGTCCCTTACTCGAAGGATTATACGAGCCTCGTTGCATGTGATTGTATTCAGGTAGTGGCTAATTGGCATTGCAAAGATGCCTTCAGCAGCTGAGGACTGGTTTGAGTAGAGTCAGAGGTTCCCTAGGGTAAGCCTAGGATGAGGATAGCAGTGATCAGCAGTGGTAAAAGGGATCCGGTGGAGTCAAGGCAATCCTTGAGGAAGGTACGGATAGATGTGGAAGGTAGTATGGGCCCGTACTACTGAAAGCAGAGGATCCGTACCCGAATTGAGGAGGTCTGAGACAAGACCGGGGAACTTGTAGTGGATGTGATCCCTCTAGAGGTATCAGTATCACTAATGGTTGACTATATGTATTGCAGAATGGTGGTACTACGTCCGAGGCCAGCGGTTGGCAGTTCAGGAGAGGGATCGGGTTCGGGATCAAGTTCCGAGCCAGTAGATAAGAGGCTATGCGAGTTTATCGCGTCAGAGATCACCAGAGGCATCCTTGAGTCGACCCCCATCATTTTCGGGTCGATCAAGGAAGGGATAGTTGAGCTGATGGAGGATCGCCTCAGGGCATTCAGGAGTGATATCGCGTCTGGCCAGTCAGGATCCCGCACACTGTCCTTTAAGGACTTCAGGGGCAGTGGTGCGCCAGATTTCCATGGGGCGAAGGACCCCATTGTTGCTAGACGATGGATCGCAGACATTGAGTCTGCGCAGTTGACTAGCTTCTGCCCCGAGGGGTCGAAGGTGAGGTTTGCAGTAGGGTGTTTGAGAGACAGAGCTAGAGATTGGTGGGAGTCTGTTGGCGACTCATTAGGAGCCTCGGCAGTTGAGGCTATGACATGGCCGGGCTTTGTGACCCGGTTCAGAGCGGAGTTCGCACCTACAGTGGAGCTCCAACAGTTAGCCAGGGAGTTCTTGGATATGAGGCAGACCACGGAGACTGTGGCGGAGATCACCGCCAAGTTCCGGGAGAGAGCGTTACTGGTGCCCCAGTATGCGGGTGATGAGGACATGAGGAGGACCCGCTATCATGACATGCTACGAGCTGACATTCAGGAGCATGTCAGTTTCTTCGCTTGCCCTACTCTGGATTCTATGATTGCCAGGGAAAGGGAGAGGGAGATTGATCTGGAGCATATCCGGAAGAGGAAAGCAGAGGAGGTGCAGACGACGGGGGCTTCGGGGAAGAAGCCTAAGGGATCAGATGGTAGGCCGAAAGGCCAGTCAGGACCGAGCCACTGCAGGAAATGCGGCAGTCCACATGAGGGGGCATGCAGAATGGGATCGTCGGGCTGCTACAAGTGCGGAAAGACGGGGCACTTCAGCATGGATTGTACCGCCCCTAAACCTGTTATTCAGACATCTGAGTTGCTGTGTTTCCACTGCAACCAGAGGGGCCACAAGAAGGCCAACTGCCCCCAGTTGACAGCAGCAGCGCTAGTGAAGGCGCCAGCTCCAGCGACCCTGCGGATTACAGATGGCAGGCAGAGCAAGGCAGAGGCTCCAGTGGTGAGGAGCCGGGCATTTCAGTTGACTGCCAAGGAGGCACGCGCTGCACCCGATGTGGTGACAGGTATGACTTCTTATTTATGCTCTTATGATTCGCTGCTGTGATTTTCATATGTGATGTACGTGCTCTGTTTAGGATCGTTCCATGTGAAAGGTATACCAATGCAAGTATTGTTTGATTCGGGTGCTACCCGATCATTTGTCTCTCTTGCGCTTAGCAAGAAGTTTCCTGAGCCTTCGGGCATGTTGGACTGCCCTTTAGAGGTAGAGATTGCTGATGACCGATCGGTGCGAGCATCGGCGGTATTCCGAGATTGTGTGTTGAGGTTATTCGAGGAGCGCTATCTGGTAGACTTGGTTCCTATTCCGTTGAGAGGGAACAAGGTGATTATAGGCATGGATTGGTTGAGACCCAATGGGGCAGTGATAGATTGCGCACAACAGTTGGTGCGGATCAGGACCCCAAGTGGGGGAGAGTTGGTAGTTCAGGGCGAGAGGCCACAGCGAGAGCCAGCTGTATGTTCAGCAGCGAGAGCTAGGCGCTACCTTCAGCAGGGCTGCGCCGGGTATGTCGCGTATGTTATGGATACCCGGGAGGTGGGTAAGGCGACGGTGAGCGAGGTTCCGGTGGTGCGAGATTAAGCAAATGTGTTCCCAGAGGAGCTTCTTGGGATACCTCCGGAGCGACAGGTGGAGTTCAGGATCGACCTAGTTCCTGGTGCGGCTCCGATAGCCAAGGCACCGTATCGGTTGGCTCCTCCTGAGATGCAGGAGTTGTCTACACAGCTGCAGGAGCTGTTAGACAAGGGATTCATTAGACCGAGCAGTTCACCCTGGGGAGCCCCGATTCTGTTTGTGAAGAAGAAGGACGGGTCGAATCGGATGTGTATAGATTATCGGGAGCTGAACAAGGTAACGGTGAAGAACCGTTACCCACTCCCGAGGATTGACGACCTCTTTGACCAGCTACAGGGAGCATCTTGGTTCTCCAAGATTGATCTGCGTTCAGGATATCATCAAATGAGGGTCAGAGAGGAGGATGTACAGAAGACCGCGTTTCGGACGCGTTATGGCCACTACGAGTTCGTGGTGATGCCCTTTGGGCTCACCAATGCTCCTGCCGCGTTCATGGACCTCATGAACCGCGTGTGTAGACCGATGTTAGACCGGTTTGTGATAGTGTTTATTGATGACATCTTGGTTTACTCCAAGACGCAAGAGGAACACGAGGAGCATCTGCGAGAGGTTTTGGAGACCTTGAGGAGGAAGAAATTGTATGCTAAGTTCTCCAAGTGTGAGTTCTGGTTGCGCGAAGTGCAGTTCCTTGGGCATCTCGTTAACCAGGATGGGATTTCAGTAGACCCCGCCAAGATGGAGGCCGTGATGAGATGGGAGGTTCCGAAGTCTCCATCTGAGATTCAGAGTTTCCTAGGATTAGCCGGCTATTATCGGAGATTCATTCAGGATTTCTCCAAGATAGCCGTGCCCCTGACCAGACTGACAAGGAAGGCCGTGGTCTTTCATTGGGGGCCTGAGCAGCAGGTTCCGTTCGAGACTCTGAGACAGAGATTGTGCGAGGCGCCAATCTTAGCCCTGCCAGAGGGCATGGAGGATTTTGTTGTGTACTGTGATGCGTCCATCTCAGGTTTGGGCGCAGTGCTGATGCAGAGAGGGTATGTCATCGCCTACGCGTCGAGGCAGCTGAAGCCTCACGAGGCGAACTACCCGACGCATGATTTGGAGTTGGGGGCTGTTGTGTTCGCCCTCAAGATTTGGCGTCATTACCTCTATGGGGTTCGTTGTACCATTTACACTGACCACAAGAGTTTGAGGTACCTCATGGATCAGCCGAATCTGAACATGAGGCAGCGTAGGTGGATGGATGTGGTAAAGGATTACGATTGCGAGATCCTTTACCATCCGGGAAAGGCCAATGTGGTGGCCGACGCGCTTAGCCACAAGGCAGCGCCGATCAGGGATATCTGTCTGAGGATGACAGTGGTGACTCCGCTGCTGGAGCGGATTCGGGAGGCCCAGCAGGAGGCCATGAAGGAGGAACATCGGAAGAGCGAGCGGATTGTGGGACATGTTTCCTCCTTCGACTATGACAGTAGCGGATTACTAACACTACACCGTAGGGTGTGGGTTCCATACCACGGGGGTGTGCGCCAGGTTCTGATGGAGGAGGCGCACAAATCTCGATTCTCCATTCATCCCGGGGCGATGAAGATGTATAGGGATCTTCGTCTGGACTATTGGTGGCCCTGCATGAAGCGGGATGTGGCATGGTACGTGGAGCGGTGCTTGACCTGTAGGAAGGTCAAGGCCGAACACCAGAGACCACACGGCAATATGCAGCCGTTGGATATCCCGCTGTGGAAATGGGAAGACATCACGATGGATTTTATCACTAAGCTCCCCAGGACCACACGTGGAGTTGATTCGATATGGGTCATAGTGGATCGGTTGACCAAGAGCGCGCATTTTATACCGATTCAGGAGAGCATATCGGCCGAGAAGCTGGCCGATATCTATGTGCGCGAGGTGGTGGCACGGCATGGAGTGCCAGTTTCAGTAGTATCAAACCGAGACGTTCGTTTTACTTCCAGGTTTTGGAAGCGGTTTCATGAAGAGATGGGTACTCGTCTCCATTTCAGCACCGCTTTCCACCCTCAGACGGACGGGCAGAGCGAGAGGACTATCCAGAATCTCGAGGACATGCTTCGGGCATGTGTCTTAGATTTCGGTGGCAGTTGGGATACGTATCTTCCATTAGCAGAATTTTTGTATAACAACAGTTACCATGCGAGTATTGACCGCCCTCCTTTCGAGATGCTCTACGGGAGGAAGTGCAGGACCCCGATTTGTTGGGGCGAGGTCGGTCAGCGAGTCATCGGGAGTACCGAGGTGGTATTCAAGACCACGGAATTGATTCAGCAGGTTCGTAGCAGACTGCAGACTGTTCAGAGTCAGCAGAAGAGTTATGCCGATAAGCACCGATCAGACATGGAGTTCCAGGTCGGGGATATGGTTCTCCTGAAAGTGTCGCCTTGGAAAGGCGTCATTCGATTCAGGAAGCGGGGCAAGTTGGGCCCAAGGTACATTGGACCGTTCAGGGTTATAGCCCGGGTGGGCAAGGTGGCGTATAGGCTGGATCTGCCAGCCGAGCTCAGTCAGATACACATCACTTTCCATGCTTCTCAGCTGCGAAAGTGCCTGGTGGACGACTCAGCAGTGGTGCCCTTGGAGGACATTCAGGTTGATGACAGCCTTAATTACATCGAGCGGCCTGTAGCGATCCTCGACCGGAAGTCGAAGGATTTGAGGAACAAGAGAGTGGAGCTAGTAAAGGTGCATTGGCAGCACCGGAAGGGCTCCGAATGGACTTGGGAGCCGGTGGACGAGATGATGGAGCATTACCCAGAGCTGTTTTAGGAACAGGCAGCAAACTTCGAGGACGAAGTCAAAAATAAGTGGGGGAGATTTGTAGCACCTTGTTCCTGGTACGTATTTCTTTTATTAAATCTTGTATTTTGGCCTTGGACTCGGCGAGTTGAAGGACCGACTCGTCGAGTAGAAGCGGGATTGGACGCGGGGTTTAAGCGATGGACTCGACGAGTCGGACCCCGGACTCAACGAGTCCATGCTGTCTAGACAAAAACCCTAATCTGAGGGTTTGCACCCTATTTAAACATCTCATTCAGTCACCCTTCGTCCCATTTGCTCCCAAAAGACCCCCATAGCAAACCCTAATCGTGTGTGTGAAGATCTAAGGCATTTGGAGTGATTTTGGTGCTTTTGTGATCCAAGGAAGGAAGGAAAAGCTTGAAGGAACAAGAGGAGGCTAGAGGGATCCGAGTTTGAGCATCTTTTGCAGTACATTTGAGGTATAAAGTTTACATCTTGCCCATTATTATTATAGATCTATTCTTGAAGAAAGTTAGGGCTTCTAAGAGCCATTTTGGCAACCAACCATGATTGCAAGCATGGTTGGGGACAAGGCTTCGGATCTAGGTTCATTGAGGGGTCACAAGGCAGAAAGGGGGTGCTTTTCCACCCAAAGGAGACTCCATGCAACCCAAGAACTTGTTTTAGGACCTTTTGAGCTCAAAGTCCAATGCAAGCACGTAAAGCTTGTAACTTTACGTGCTACATCGATTGTAGAAGCATAGATCTATCCTTTGATCAAAGGTTGTACACCAGAAATCGAGAAATGGGACTTGGACACCATCGACTCGGCGAGTCGTTCTTGGGACTCGACGAGTCCGAGGCTTGACTCCCCTTTTCTGTTATGGGTTAAGGAGACCCAGATGAGTGTTGGAAAGGAGTTAGAGGGTCCCAGGGAGTGACCCAACGTCTTGGGCTAAGCCATTGTCCTGGAATTCATGGGACTCAGCGAGTGCATGAACAGACTCGGCGAGTCCAAGGCAATCTTCTTAAGATTGAAGATGAACTAGACGAGTTGTTCATACAACTCGGCGAGTCAAGGACAGGACCTATTTATCAGTTAAAGATGAACTCGACGAGTTGTTCATATAACCCGGCAAGTCGGATGAAGGATCATTCGATGTTCTTATAGAAGAGGAACTCGTCGAGTCGTCACTAAACTCGACGAGTCGAGACGTGGATAAGGACGAGTAAAGGGGTGGGGACTCGACGAGTTGACGGCCCAACTCGGCGAGTCAGGTCAACTGGAAGTTGACTTTGACTTTGGTTAGTCAGGGGTAAAATAGTCATTTTATCCTAAGAGCAGTTAGCAGATTATGACTAAGTGTTTCGTGGGAATTATAGCCGGAGGATTTCCGGAGCAGCAGCAGCAGCAGTCGGAGGATTCCCACGCAGATCAGCAGCTACTACGAGGTGAGTTACCTTCCTGTAGCGGTGGGTCTAAGGCCACAATGCCGGCCCACCAGTAGGAGTCGTATGTTAGATGATTGTCTTTGTGATATCATCTTGGCTTGCTACTACCTGATATGCTATATGCTGGCATGATATGGTATATGCAAAAGTAGTAGAGTTCGGTTGTTAGGACCGAAGGGTAGTCAGACACCCCAGATATGTCTGACAGTATGTGATGATATGTTTATATGCTGGCATGATTGGTTATATGTGTTAGTGGTAGTAGGAGGGGAACAGTCCCCGAGTTCGGTTGTTAGGACCGAAGGGTAGTTCAGACACCCCAGATATGTCTGATAATCTGTTATGTTATGATATGTGATAGTAGTAGTAGTAGGGGGTAGAATAGTCCCCGAGGTTCGGTTGTTAGGACCGAAGGGTAGTCAGCACCCCAGAATGGCTCGACATGGGTAGGTCAGCACCCCAGAATGGCTTGACACGGGTAGGACGGCACCCCAGAATGGCCGCATGGGTAGGTCGGCACCCCAGAATGGCCGTACCGGGTAGGTCGGGCACCCCAGAATTGCCTGGCAGTATGTATGTTATGTGGTTGTATGGTATGTGGTATGATGGGGGAACTCAGTAAGCTTCGTGCTTACAGTTTACAGTTTTGGTTTCAGGTACCTCTTCATCGAAGGGGAAGGAGCTGGCGTGGTAGCGGCACATCATACACACACTCATTGTTTTCCGCACTATGAGTTATTCTGGGATTTGTACTCTGACATCATTATGTTTTTACGATTCGGCTTTCAGACACGAGACATGTTTTTATGAAATGATATGATCGGTTGATATTTTGTTACAAATGTTTTGCAAATCACTTATTTAAAAATGAAATTTTTGGACGTGAAAATTGGGTCGTTACACGTTGGACTTCCCTTTCACAGATATAAGGCATCAAAACTCCAAAGAGTTTCACCACGAAGGGTGGCAACGATAGGAGGCAGAAGATCGATTAGGGTTTTGTAAGTGACGGTGGTGATATGAGGCAGAAGATCGATCTATGTTGGTGAAGGTTAGAAGTGAGAACGGACGGAGCAGAGTCTGTAGCTCTGATCTCCAATCTACATTTCTATCTCTCTTCGTCTCCCACTTGTCTCTTCATCTCCCTCATATCGACTTCAGGTGGTGGTGGTGGTTGTGCTACCAGCGATGGCGCCGCTGTTTAAGTTTTTCAAAACCCTAACTGGTTCAAGTGTGTTCATGTATATATATCAGATTTCTTGTTTTTTATATCAAATCTTAAACATATGTATGTGTTTGGTGTTAGAAAATCTTTGGGTTTTGTATGTGTTCTTTTTTATTAAATTTATGATTTTTTTTATTTGTATGTTCATATTTCCTGTCTGTATGTGGTTCATGTATGTTAAATTTCAGATTTCTGGTGTTATTGTATGCTAGAAAATTTGGAGAAAGAGTGCGGGTTCATCAACATGCACACACATACACATATATATATACATATATATATATATACACATATATATATATATACATATATATATATATATATATATATATATATATATATATATGTTCAAATGAGAACATTTTTTATATTGAGAACAAATGAGAACAAATTTAAACCATTTATTCTGAAGCTGCTCCACCCATCAAACCCCACAACTCACTCGTTGTATTCGTCTATCACTTTACATAGTATTACATCTCATTTGAAGCTACTCCACCAAGACCACCGCCTGCCATTGGTCCGTCACCGCCGGCCGGCCGCCAGACCACTACCAAAATGTTGTGTGTCTGCTCTGTATGAGTTTGATTCTCCTCTTCTTCTCCTCTGAACTGTCTCCCATATCTTGTTTCGCTAGATCTGAATTTGAAGTTCAAGGCTATCTGATCCGTTTCCGATCTGTGTAAGAGAGATCACAAATCAGGAAAAATCTCCACTGTACGTCACAAGTCATATGGATACAAAGCCAACTTAGAGATTATAGCTTAAGCATGAAGAAGATTCCCCTCTACTGTGACGCTGAAAGTGCGATTCGAATCTGTCACAATCCAGTGCAACACTCCAAGACTAAACATATTGCACTGAGATACCACTTCATCAAGGACCATGTTGAAGATGGTAATGTTGAAGTTCACTTCGTTCGGTCCTCAGTTCAACTGGCTGACATCTTCACTAAGGCCTTACCAAAAGCAAGCTTTAACAAAATACTCCAAGGCTTGGGAATGATAGAAGCTGAGTCGGTACCGAAACCCCTTTCATCTCATTAAAGTTAGACGAGCGAAATAGAGCGAACGCTCGGTCTATTTCGGTTCCGGAATTTTCGGGAACCGAAATGAACCGAACGCTCGGTCTATTTCGGTTCCGGAATTTTCGGGGACCGAAATGAACCGATCGCTCGGCCCATTTCGCTTCATCTATTCTAAAGGATGCTTTCGGTTGTATGATTATGTATATCTTATTTATCTTCTCGCCTGTTTTGCTTTAGTATTTATTTTATTTTCTGTTTTTATTATTTTTCATAAATTTCAAAAATCCAAAAATATTTTATTTTCTGTTTTTATTATTTTTCAGAAATTTCAAAAATCCAAAATATTTTATTTTCTGTTTTTATTAAAAATTTTCAAAAATATTTTCTTTTTGTATTTCGTTTCGTTTTGTTTCCTTTATTTCTTAGGTGTCAAGATCACAGATGCATACGAAATGGAGCTAAGGCAGGTATGACATTCTTATCTTTGTACTAGTTAAGTGTCCCTAGAAGCATGCTGTTGTATGTAGACCGAAGCCTCAAAGACTTTGAGTGAAGCCTTAATGATTCGATCAACACCAATCGTTTCTTCCCAATTAGGCTGCTAAATTCACTCACGTCATGAGCTACCTTACTCTTCTCATATTGAGTTAAGAGTTTTCTGCTTTGTCATTCTTATATAGCAGAGGTACTTTCAGTTCCTTAACCATCTCCACTCATTTCTCCATCACGTTTCGTTCCACAAACGTAACCCTTGAGACTCTCAGCAATTACCACTGAGGTTTATGGTTATACAACATCTGTATTTATGATCTTAGTTTCGTTCACCACGTGCTAAGTGAGACCCAAAATCCAACACCTTAAATGAATTGACGGTGAACATACAAATGTTCAAGCTATTACTTGTTACCTCAAGAAATCTCTTTTTACTTTTGCGTGGTCTTTATGAAATTGTCTAACACCAAGACGTTTCTTCCCATAAGATCCAGTTTCGTTTTTATTTTTTTTGAGATTTATTATAATCATCCAGTCACTGCATAATTAATCCAGCCTACTTGTTCAACAGACCACATCGGTCTCACAAGTACTTCATCCAACTTTCGGTCTTATGTTAAGTATTGAAGTTCGGTTGAAGATAAACCACCCTTAAAGCCTATATTTGAAAAGACGCCTTTCAATGTTTATTAACAAACATTTGATCATATTTTAACGGGAAACCACACAGACACTTCTAAGTCTCTCTTGACTTTGAAGGAAGAGATCCGTGCCCGGGATCCACTGTTTCGTGTCTTAATTGACATCACTTATATCCCACACACATTTAGCTTTATTTCTTTTTTCTTGGCACACTCTTGCACGAGAATCCACGTGATTTTCACAATTCTGGTTCGAGTTACTAATGGTAATTTTCAGATTTGATAGTTCGGTTTCATATGCTATCTTGGTGCACTCCTTTTAAAGAATGAACGATAAGCACCTAATTTGAAGTAAATGGATGAGTCACAGTTGGAAAAAGAATTTGAAAAGTCTTCAAAATTGGAGGGGCGATAAACATATAAGAATCTGAATACAGTCAAAAGATTATATTTGGGCGCGTGAATTTGAAACGTCTAACATCACTCACGCCGCCTGACATCTTTTCGGGGAACAGTTGTCAAATCGCGCTTTTTATGGCGACGATTCAAAAGATCCAATTATGATTACCCCGGATTTTTCTCTCTCCAGGAAACGATATAAAAGGTTTTTCACCTTCCCTGTGTTTCCTTACCACTTCTAAATTCTCTCAAGAAGTGCACCGGCGATCAATTGTTCTATACTGTTCATCATCCTCACAAGCATCAACAATGGCTGATTCTTCGTCTGTTCAAGATCAAACCGCTTCATCCTCTCTCCTGACGATCAAGCCTAATCAAAACCTGATTATTGATCTCGATCCTCACCTATATGATGCTTACATGATCCAAGTGGTTGAATGCCTTAAATATTCACCACTTATGATGGCTTTGACGAAGGCTGAAACTGTACCAATGTCTCTCTTATCTCAGGTTTACTCTACAGCTTCATATGATAAAAACAAGGAGAGGATTTTCTTCGAGATCTTCAATCAAAAGACCTCTGTCTCTAAGGTCAGATTCTCTTCACTGCTAGGGCTTCCTTATGAAGAAACCATGGTGAATCCATATTCGATTTCTGTGACTCCTATTTTCTCGATGTTTTACGAGCTTGGCTAAACAGACATTCTGACCACTGTCACGAAGTTTAAGAAGTCGTGTCTTCCTCCTCAATGGAATGGCCTCCTTACCCTTCTTTTTAAAAGTTTTGCTGAGCGTGTTGCTGGGTCGGACGGGGCAAGCAAGGGATTTATGGTCCTATTTTATGGCCTCTACAATCGCATGAACCTTGATTTTGGTTCCATTCTGTGGTCACAGCTGGTACAAAGTCTCAACATCACTTCACGCCACTCTAAGATTTCATGTGGTCGGTTTTGGACTATTGTTACTCATCGAGCCATGGCTAAGTTCAATGTTCCTGTTATGGCGGATTCTTTGATGTCTTCAATCGCTACGATTAATACGACAAACATCATTGTTGCTGATCCATCAAAGTTTTCTTATGTGGGTTCCATTCCTGAATCCATGTATGGCTCTGTTCCTGCTTCAATGTAGCACCTGGTTCCTGGTATGTATTTTATTTAAGTATTTTGCATTTTTGGCCTAGGACTCGGCGAGTTGAAGGCCCAACTCGTCGAGTAGAAGCAGATTGGACACGGGATTTAAATGGCGGACTCGTCGAGTCGGCGTCCAGACTCGACGAGTAGACTCTGACTGGACAAAAACCCTAATCTAAGGGTTTGCACCCTATTTAAGCATCTCATTCAGCCACCCTTCGTCCCTCTTTCTTCCAGAAACCCCCCCCCCCCATAGCAAACCCTAACTATGTGTGAAGATCTAAAGGCATTTGTGGTGATTTTTGGTGATTTTGATCACAAGGAAGAAGGAAGGGCCTAGAGGGATCAAGAGAAGACCAAGGGAGTTCAAGTTTGTGCATCATTTGCAGTTCCCAGAAGGTATAAAGTCGATACCTTGCTTGTTCATTTGCTAAATCCCTTTTTGGGGAGATTTAGGTCTTTATAAGCCATTCTTGGTGACTAACCATGATTACAAGCATGGTTGGGGGTTGAGGGTTCAGATCTAGGTCCATGAAGGAATTACAAGGCAGAAAAGGGCTGCATTTGCACACATGGAAGCCTCCATGCAACTTAAGAGTCTCTTTTAGAGCCTTTTAGGCTCAAAGTCCCATGCATGCACGTAAAGTTCGTAACTTTACGTGCTAGATCGAGTTTAGGGACCTAGATCTATCATTTGGACAAGAGTTGTACACCAGAAATCGAAGAAATAGACTTGGACAGTATC
This sequence comes from Lactuca virosa, assembly GCF_052849685.1. Classification (NCBI taxonomy): domain Eukaryota; kingdom Viridiplantae; phylum Streptophyta; class Magnoliopsida; order Asterales; family Asteraceae; genus Lactuca; species Lactuca virosa. Next base: position 272,669,404 of record NC_136434.1, read on the forward strand.
GACTCGGCGAGTCGTTCTTGGGACTCGGCGAGTCTGAGGTTAGACTCCCCTTTTCTGTTATGAGTCAAAGAGACCCAGTTGAGTGTTGGAAAGGTTTTAGAGGGTCCAGGGGAGTGACCCAACGTATTGGGCTAAGCCATAGTCTTGGAGTTCATAGGACTCGGCGAGTGCATGAGCTGTCAAGGCGAGTCCAAGGCAATCTCACAACATTTGAAGATGAACTCGACGAGTTGTTCTTACAACTCGGCGAGGATAGGACAGGACTGGTTCATAGGATGAGGATAAACTCGGCGAGTTGTTCATACAAGCCGGCGAGTCGGATGAAGGATCATTCGATGATTCATATAGAAGGAGAACTCGTCGAGTCATCGCTAAACTCGACGAGTAGAGACGTGGATGAGGATAGTTAAAGGGATAGGGACTCGACGAGTTGGCGACCCAACTCGGCGAGTCAGGTCAACTGGAAGTTGACTTTGACTTTGACTTGGACTTGGTCAGGGGTAAAATGGTCATTTTACCCTAAGAGTAGACATCAGACTCTGAGTAAGTTATTTGTGGGGATTATGGCCGAAGGATTTCCGGAGCAGCAGCAGACAGATATTTCCCGCGCAGATTATCAGCCGCTACTCGTTTGAGGTGAGTTACCTTCCAGTAGGGGTGGGTCTAAGGCCACAATGCCGACCCACCAACAAGGGTATTTGGTAGATAATTATCTTTGTGATAATTATCTTGGTATGGTTATGTGCTTTGTTCATGAGATATGCCTGTGTGATATGTTATGTGTATTAATGGTAGTGGTAGGGATTAGTCTTTCCCTGACATCGTTCTTTAGGATCGAGGGGTAGGTCAGTACCCAGTTATTCCTGACTGTATAATTATATCTTGTTATTGTATGATAGTGGTAGGGGTGAAATAGTCCCCAGTTACCGGTTGAAAGATATCGATGGTAGTTACCGGTTGAAAGATACCGATGACAGTTACCGGTTGAAAGATACCGATGATAGTTACCGGTTGAAAGATACCGATGACAGTTACCGGTTGAAAGATACCGATGATATTATATGGTATGTGGTATGATGGGGGAACTCACTAAGCTTTGTGCTTACAGTTTCAGTTTTGGTTTCAGGTACCTCTTCGTCTAAGGGGAAGGAGCCGACGGTGCAGCAGCGCATCACACATTCACACATTCACACAAGCACACATGATTTCCGCAATGAGCTTCTGGGATAGTACTCTGATTTCTATCACTTATGATGTTATGATTTTGAGACACAACATTGTGGTTTAAACCTCATGTAATATTGACAATGTTTTGGTAACATATTTTATGATTTACTTAATTTAAAAATGAAATTTTTGGCCTCGAAAATTAGGATGTTACAAGTTGGTATCAGAGCCCTGGTTTGAGGGATTCGGACACACCCTCGGGGGTGTCTGGACTCAAACCGAGGGATCAAAAGATTTTTACAAAGAAAATGGTTTTCTAAAATTAAAGTTAAGGAATTTTGCGAAAGAACAAGGTGTGTGATGCGTGCGACCGGCCGAGCTCAAGTAAGTTTTCCCCAAGATACCCATACTTGATATGTTATGTTTTTATGATTTATGATTCTGAGAACTGCATGCTAGAATAGGGCTAAGGATCTAGGAGGATGCCTTGTATGCCTGATATATATTATTCTGAGAACTGCATGCTAAAATAGGGCTAAGGATCTAGGAAGGATGCCTTGAATGCCTGTTGTATGAGATGTAGGCTAGGACTGTTTAGCCAACAATATGATGGCCTGTTTAGGTTACGCCTGATTTGGTTACTCAATGCACGAATGCTGCTTGCTTTGTGCTATAGGAGTTCTGGCCAACTTTAACTAACTAGTGAGCAGATATGTAACAGTATCCCCAAGCTAGTTAGGGGGAGATGGTAAGGACTCTTAGTGCAGCTGATGGAGGAGAGTAGGCCGGAGAGTGCCCTAGGAAAGCCTAGGGTGAGATTAGTGGAAATGGGTATCGGTAAAGGGACTTGGTGAAGTCGAAGCAATCCTTGAGGAAGGTACGAATAGATGTGGAAGGTAGTATGGGCCCGTACTACTGGAAGCTGAGGATCCGTACTCGAGTCAAGGAGGGCCGAGATGGAACCAGGAAACTTGGAAAGAGTGTGAGACCTCTCGAGAGTATGTGTGATCCTGACGTTTATGTGTTTATTTTCAGAATGGTGGTCACACGTCATGGAGTAGGAGGATCAGGATCTGGTTCGGGTACGGGATCCGAGCACGTTGATGATGGGTTGCGCGAGTTCATCGCTTCTGAGATTACGAGAGGCATCCTTGATGCGACCCCGGTTATTTTCGGGTCGATTAAGGAAGGGATCGTGGAGCTGATGGAGGATCGCCTTCGGGCATTCAGGAGTGATCTGGCGTCTATCCAGACGGGTAATTTAGGAGTGATCTGGCATCTAGCCAGACGGGTACGCACACACTATCCTTTAAGGACTTCAGAGGGAGTGGTGCGCCAGACTTCCATGGGGTGAAGGACCCCATTGCTGCTAGGAGGTGGATTGCAGACATCGATTCTGCGCAGTTAAAGAGCTTCTGCCCAGAAGGGTCGAAGGTCCGTTTTGCTGCAGGTTGTTTGAGGGATCGAGCCAGAGATTGGTGGGAGTTGATTGGTGATACGTTGGGAGCCCCAGCCGTCGAGGCTATGACGTGGTCAGATTTCGTGACCCGATTCAGGGCTGAGTTTGCACCATCTGTGGAGCTTTAGCAGCTGGCCAGGGAGTTTCTATATATGAGACAGACTATGAAGACTGTGGCGGAGATCACCGCCAAGTTCTGGGAGAGGGCTTTATTGGTGCCCCAGTATGCGGGAGATGAGGATATGAGGAGGACCCGCTATCACGACATGTTGAGAGCCGATATCAGGGAGCATGTCAGCTTCTCGGCATGTCCGACCCTGGACTCCATGATTGCCAGGGCGCGGGAGAGGGAGATCGATTTGGAGCACCTCAGGAAGAGAAAGGCAGAGACTGTGCAGGTTACGGGGGTTTCGGGGAAGAAATCCAAGGGATTCGACGCGAAGTCGAAGGGCCAGTAGGACCGGGACCGCTGTGGGAAGTGCGGTCGGTCACATGAGGGAGTTTGCCGAACTGGGCCGGGTTTAGGTTGCTATAAGTGCGGCAAGACTGGGCATTTTGGCAGAGATTGTACTGCCCCTGCTCCTGCGGTTCAGACATCAGATCTGATTTGCTTTCATTGCAATCAGAGGGGCCATAAAAAGGCCAACTGCCCCAGATTGACGACAGCAGCAGCGGCGCCGGCAGTGACGCCAACTCCAGTGACTGCGCGGGTTATGGATGGCCGGAAGGTCAAGTCGGAGGCTCCAGTGGTGCGGAGCCGAGCGTTTCAGCTGACAGCCGAGGAGGCACGCGCTGAACCCGATGTGGTGACGGGTATGATTTCTTATATATGTTTTTATGTTATGTCGCTGTGATTTTGATATGTTATGTATGTGTTCTGTTTAGGATTGTTCCATGTGAACGGTATCCCAGTTCATGTATTGTTTGATTCGGGTGCTACCCGATCGTTTGTCTCTCTCGCGCTTAGCAAGAAGTTTCCTGAGTCTTCGGGCATGTTGGATTGTGCTCTAGAGGTCGAGATTGCGGACGACCGGTCAGTGCGAGCTTCAGAGGTCTACCGAGATTGTGTTTTGAGGCTGTTCGAGGAGCGTTACCTGGTAGATCTGGTTCCCATACCTTGGCGGGGGAACAAGGTTATTATTGGTATGAATTGGCTAAGCCCCAATGGGGCAGTGATCAACTGCGCGCAACAGTTAGTGCGGATCAGGACCCCAAGTGGGGGAGAGCTGGTGGTTCAGGGCGAGAGGCCACATCGAGGACCGACTTTATGTTCGGCAGCGAGGGCTAGGCGCTACCTCCAGCAGGGTTGCGCAGGATATGTCGCCTATGTTATGGATACCCGGGAGACGGGTAAGGCGACGGTGGGCGATGTGCCCGTGGTATGAGAGTTTGCGGATGTATTCCCTGAGGAGTTGCCTGGTATACCTTCGGAGAGGCAGGTGGAGTTCAGGATCGACCTAGTCCCTGGTGCGGCTCCGATAGCCAAGGCACCGTATCGGTTGGCTCCTCCTGAGATGCAGGAGTTGTCTATACAGCTGCAGGAGCTGTTCGACAAGGGATTCATTAGACGGAGCAGTTCACACTGGGGAGCCCCGATTCTTTTTGTGAAGAAGAAGGACGGGTCGCATCGGATGTGTATAGATTATCGGGAGCTGAATAAGGTAACGGTGAAGAACCGTTACCCACTCCGGAGGATCGATGACCTCTTTGACCAGCTACAGGGAGCATCTTGGTTCTCCAAGATTGATTTGCGTTCGGGGTATCATCAGATGAGGGTCAGAGAAGTGGATGTGTAGAAAACTACTTTCTGGACGCGCTATGGCCATTATGAGTTCGTGGTGATGCCCTTCGGGCTCACCAATGCTCCTGCCGCATTCATGGATCTCATGAACCGCGTGTGCAGACCGATGTTGGATCGGTCTGTGATAGTATTTATTGATGATATCTTGGTTTATTCCAAGACGCGAGAGCAGCATGAGGAGCACTTGCGGGATGTTCAGGACACTCTGAGGAGGGAGAGCTTGTATTCTAAGTTCTCCAAGTGTGAGTTCTGGTTGCGCGAGGTGCAGTTTCTTGGGCACCTTGTCAACCAGAACGGGATTTCGGTTGACCCGGCCAAGGTGGAGGCTGTGATGAGATGGGAGGTTCCGAGGTCTCCATCCGAGATTCGGAGCTTCCAGGGACTGGCAGGCTACTATCGGAGATTCATTCAGGACTTCTACAAGATAGTCGTGCCCCTGACCAGGCTGACGAGGAAAGCCGTGGTCTTTCGCTGGGGGCCTGAGCAGCAGGCTGCGTTTGAGACGTTGAGACAAAGATTGTGCGAGGCGCCGATCTTAGCCCTGCCGGAGGGCATGGAGGATTTTGTGGTATATTGCGATACGTCCATCTCAGGATTGGGTGCGGTATTGATGCAGAGAGGGCATGTTATTGCATACGCTTCGAGGCAGCTGAAGCCTCACGAGGCGAACTATCCGACGCATGATTTGGAGTTGGGGGCCGTTGTTTTTGCCCTCAAGATTTGGCGTCATTACCTTTATGGGGTTCGTTGTACCATTTACACAGACCAAAAGAGCCTGAGGTATCTCATGGACCAGCCAAATCTGAATATGAGGCAGCGTCGGTGGATTGATGTGGTAAAGGATTATGATTGTGAGATCCTCTACCACCCGGGGAAGGCCAATGTTGTGGCCAATGCGCTTAGCCGCAAGGCATGCAGCGCCGATCAAGGATATCTGTTTGAGGATGACAGTGGTGACTCCGCTGTTGGAGCGGATTCGGGAGGCCCAGCAGGAGGCCATGAAGGAGGAACATCGGAAGAGCGAGCGAATCGTGGTTCAAGTTTTCTCCTTCGACTATGATAGTCGGGGATTGTTGACTCTGCACCGTAGGGTGTGGGTCCCATATCATGGAGGCGTGCGTCAGACATTGATGGAAGAGGCGCACAAATCCAGGTTCTCTATTCATCACGGGGCGACGAAGATGTATAGAGATCTTCGTCTTGATTATTGGTGGCCCTGTATGAAGAGGGATATAGCTTGGTTTGTGGAAAAGTGCCTGACCTGCAGGAAGGTCAAGGCTGAGCACCAGAGACCTCATGGCAAGGTCCAGCCGTTGGATATCCCGCTGTGGAAGTGGGAGGATATTACCATGGATTTCATTACGAAGCTTCCCAGGACCGTGCGAGGGGTTGATTCGATTTGGGTCATCGTAGATCGATTGACCAAGAGCGCCCATTTTATTCCGATTCAGGAGAGTATTTCGGCCGAAAAGCGGGCCGACATCTATATCAGGGAGGTAGTGGCGCGGCACGGGGTGCCGGTTTCCATGATTTCAGACAGGGATGTGCGGTTCACTTCCCGGTTTTGGAAGAAGTTTCATGATGAACTGGGTACTCGTCTGCATTTTAGCATCGCTTTTCACCCGCAGACGGATGGTCAGAGTGAGAGGACCATCCAAACTTTGGAGGACATGCTGCGGGCGAGTAGAAGCGGATTGGACACGGGATTTAAATGGCGGACTCGTCGAGTCGGCGTCCAGACTCAACGAGTAGACTCTGACCGGACAAAAACCCTAATCTAAGGGTTTGCACCCTATTTAAGCATCTCATTCAGCCACCCTTCGTCCCTATTGCTTCCAGAACCCCCCCCCCCCCTAGCAAACCCTAACTATGTGTGAAGATATAAAGGCATTTGTGGTGATTTTTGGTGATTTTGATCACAAGGAAGAAGGAAGGGCCTAGAGGGATCAAGAGAAGACCAAGGGAGTTCAAGTTTGTGCATCATTTGCAGTTCCCAGAAGGTATAAAGTCGATACCTTGCTTGTTCATTTGCTAAATCCCTTTTTGGGGAGATTTAGGGCTTTTATAAGCCATTCTTGGTGACCAACCATGATTGCAAGCATGGTTGGGGGTTGAGGCTTCAGATCTAGGTCCATGAAGGAATTACAAGGCAGAAAAGGGCTGCTTTTGCACCCATGGAAGCCCCCATGCAACTTAAGAGTCTCTTTTAGAGCCTTTTAGGCTTAAAGTCCCATGCATGCATGTAAAGTTCATAACTTTACGTGCTAGATCGAGTTTAGGGACCTAGATCTATCATTTGGACAAGAGTTGTACACCAGAAATCGAAGAAATAGACTTGGACAGTATCGACTTGGCGAGTCATTCTTGGGACTCGGCGAGTCCGAGGTTAGACTTCCCTTTTCTGTTATGAGTCAAAGAGACCCAGTTGAGTGTTGGAAAGGTTTTAGAGGGTCCAGGGGAGTGACCCAACGTATTGGGCTAAGCCATAGTTGTGACATCCCCAATTTCACGGCCAGAAAAGACCGATTTGTTTATGCTTTGTTTTTAAAATCAGAGTAATCGTTTAAAGAAAATGGTTGTGGAATTTGTTCCCAAAACAAGATATGATAATAACTTATCAAAACATTTCTCCAAGAGAATGTATTTTCATTTAATAATACAACCTCGGGATGTCATGTTCCGATACAGACACATAAGCATAAACAAAACTTACATTCAATTACACTAATGATTTATATCTCCTTTAAACCTCTCTGTGAAATGTATCTTCGCATCGATACCTGTGATACAAAGAAAACTGAGTAGGTCAGGCTTGGGAGCCTGGTGAGCATATAGGGTTTTCAACCCACAATAATACATTTATTATATTCAATCATCAAACAATCAACCCAAAAACCCATCCCCATATCTCCTTTATTTCTTAAGGGTTTACCCTAAAAATCAACTATCCTTCATCCATTCATTCTTAAGGATTAACCTAAGGGATTGGCACGAAGTCCATTGCTGCCAAAGTTTATCTATTAGATACTAAATCCATAGCTATCAGGTGCTACTCCATAGTCACCAAGGTTTACCCAACAGGCACGAAGTCACATTGTCACCAAGGTTTATTAAATAGGCACGAAGTCACATCGTCACCAAGGCTTACTCAATAGGCACGAAGTCACATCGTCACCAAGGCTTACTCAATAGGCACGAAGTCGCATCGTCACCAAGGCTTACTAAATAGGCACGAAGTCACATCGTCACCAAGGCTTACTCAATAGGCACGAAGTCATATCTTCACCAAGGTTTACTCAATAGGCACGAAGTCGCATCGTCACCAAGGCTTACTCAATAGGCACGAAGTCACATCATCACCAAGGCTCACTCAATAGGCACGAAGTCGCATCGTCACCAAGGTTTACTCAATAGGCACGAAGTTACATCGTCACCACATACCAACTACTCCATCTACCCATGTTCTACCCAACATTTTCGTAGATATAAATACTTACACAGTTTAAATCATTTAACACCCGTATAAAACATCAATTCCAAGCCTATTTCAAATAGACAAATAATATATAACACATAACACGTATTTCACAGCTAATACTTCATATTTACGTGTTTAGAAGAAAGTAACTACACACTCACTTGATCAGAAGACGATCGGGCAGCACTACGGCTCTTTGAGTAGTATTCTTTGGTGAAACCGGGATCACTTCACACACCAGGCTTCTTGCAGGCAGAGCTTCGGCTCGGAAACTCTTTTCTTCTTGGGATCTTCGGGACTCGCTTCGGGTCTCGGGATGATACCGGGGTTTCAGGGGGTTAAAATAGGGCTTAGAGAGTGTATCGGGAGTGGGAGAGAAGAGATGGAGCAACCATAATCGGCTGACCCCTCAAATCAATTTATACGGAAAAATTCTCACTTGGCACGTCGTGGCACCTTTACCATGTCGTGGTGGCTTGGTTGTCATTGCATGCGTCATCGCAAGTGGTTCTGGCAGACTCCCAGAGCACATGCCACGTCGTGGCAACTGACACAGCTTTGGGGTTCGCGCCCTGAACTTCGGAAATTCATAACTTTCGCATACGAGCTCCGTTTTCGACGTTCTTTATATCGACGCGTAGGTGAGAATATGATCTACAACTCTCGTTTAGACTCCTATGGATAATTTTGAATTTATTTTTTAATAAATTATTTTTAGTAGGCCGGGACAGGAAAACTCTGTTCGAAATTCATAACTCCTTCATCTGAACTCCGTTTTCGTCTGTCTTTTTATCGTTATGCTACTATTAATGAGATCTTCGATCCTCGTTTAGGTTGTTTCGGCTAAAAATCACTCGATCTCATATTCGAGTATTCGGGCTGCATACCGCTAAGTCGAAACTTCGGAAAATCATAACTTTCTCATACGAAGTCAGATTTGGGCGTTCTTTTTATGCACGCTCTCGGTTTAACATATTCTACGACTTTTGTTTAGATCACTAAGGCTAAATATCATTCTAACGTAAATTCACATTTTACGTCGCGCCGTGTCGTGCCGGTTCCGTCGCGAAACTTCGACAGGTCATAACTTCTTCGTTATAACTCCGATTTCAACATTCTTTATATATTCGGAAACCTCGTAACATGAACTACAACTTAGTTAAGATTAATCCTTATAAATAATCTTTTCCTCAAAAAGACATTTTTGACGCTCATTGTCCTTAAACTGACTAGCCCAGATCTACGGGCGTTACAATAGTCCTGGAGTTCATAGGACTCGGCGAGTGCATGAGCAGACTCGGCGAGTCCAAGGCAATCTCCCAACATTTGAAGATGAACTCGACGAGTTGTTCTTACAACTCGGCGAGGCTAGGACAGGACTGGTTCATAGGATGAGGATAAACTCGGCGAGTTGTTCATACAACTCGGCGAGTCGGATGAAGGATCATTCGATGATTCATATAGAAGGAGAACTCGTCGAGTCATTGCTAAACTCGACGAGTAGAGACGTGGATGAGGACAGTTAAAGGGATAGGGAATCGACGAGTTGGCGGCCCAACTCGGCGAGTCAGGTCAACTGGAAGTTGACTTTGACTTTGACTTGGACTTGGTCAGGGGTAAAATGGTCATTTTACCCTAAGAGTAGACATCAGACTCTGATTAAGTGTTTTGTGGGGATTATAGCCGAAGGATTTCCGGAGCAGCAGCAGACAGAGATTTCCCGCGCAGATTATCAGCCACTACTCGTTTGAGGTGAGTTACATTCGAGCTCTATTATTGCTGACTACAGGAAAATTCCTCCAACTGGTCCTAGGGTTCTAACTCTCGAGATGCAGAAATCGCTTGAGGATGCTGACAAACCAGCAAAAAGAGGGAAACGCGGTGATCCCAAGAAAGCTGATAAGGAAGGTCAGTCCAGAGCTGCAGTGTCGAAAAAGCGCAAGTCTTGAAAAAGTTGTTGCTTCTGCACCTAAGAAGCGTAAGATGAAGAAAATGGAAAGGAAACCGGTGACTCCTTCGACCAGTGATTCAGATTACAATCCTTCGGATCAAAATCGTGACGATTCCGGTGGAGATGAGAGTGAAGATGTTCGTTCTGACGGTGAAAGAGGTCACTCACCTCCGCTTACTCCCACTTATGAGGTACCCTTAAATGATTATGTACCCTCTCCTCCTCCATCTATGACTCAAACCTCCGTTCCAATAACAATAGCACCATGTCCACCTCCGGTTTCTACTACACCATCTGCTAGTGCTCCTATGCCACCACCCATTTTCTCACAAGCCACCACCGAACCTCATGTCAACGTATCTGATACGGGGGCACCTACCTTTCAAACCGAACCTCCCGTTACTTCTAAACCATTATCACCATCACCATCTACCGAATCTGACATCGTTCTTGGTGGTGAGGATGTCAACTTTGAATCCCACTACTTCAGTCCTTATAGAGTCCAGAGCGATGATGATGATGATGCTCCTGTGACGAAACTACATCTAAAGGACTTACATGCTAAGCTTGACACTATCATTGCCTCTTCCTCCTCCTCCACATCATCGGTCTATTCTGAGGCAGCAGTCAAGGCTATTTTGGAGAGAGTTCTCAAGGAACATGATACTTCGATTCAGAAAGCAACAGAGGCTGTTGATGCTTCGGTCCTATCCAGCAAGAAGGTTGTTGATGAAGTCAAATCCCTTATTCATGATGCAAAGATTTTTCTGGAATCTCTCCAAGGTGCATCCGAAACGAACGCCAACAAAGTGAATGCCACTATTGAGTCCCTTTCCAAGTCTCTTCAGGCTGAGAAAGAGAAGTTCGATCAAGTTCGTTCTGGTATTCAATCAGATCAAGCTTCGTTTCAATCCTCTAATTATTCTCGACTTGAAAAACTGCAAGCCGATTTAGCCCTCGAAAACAAGATTATGGATGAGCTCGCTCGTCAAACAACTCTGATCAAGACTCAAACCGTTCGGTTAAATCAAGCTCGCAAGGAAATTGATGAGCTCAAATCTGAGCGTTCTGTCATGAAGAGTTGGGTCAGTGATGTCCACGCTCTCCTTTCCAATATGTTAGACGCTCATGATTCGGTCCTCACTATTACTATCCGGAGGCATCTCACTGAAAAATTATGTCCCGGACTTGATATGTTGAGCTGCTTGGCTGGTGTTCCAGAGTCTGTCTTTACTCCGCAACAAGGGGGAGAAAAAGAAGATCCACCTAAACAAGCTCATCAACAACCACCAAAATCACGAGTCTCGACCGAACCGAAGGGTAATGAAGCTCCGGGTTCTGGTTTGAATGATAAAGGTAAAGGAATTATGGGCGAGGAAGAAGAAGAAGAAACTGAAGAGGCTGCTCTCAAAAGAAAGAAACGTGACAGAGAGCTTGACGAGAATTCTCGTATTGCAAGAGAAGCAGAAGAAAGGGAGCGAAAGCAAAAAGAAGCTCACGACATATTGGAAAGTCACAAAATTCTCTTTCCTTTATGGACGTTGGAGTGATTGATAAAGGAAGCAATAGATTCTCAAAGCACCCATTGGCTTGAACCAGTCGTTTCATTTGACTGTGAGAATTTTGAAGACTCTCAATTTTACATGCCTATTACTCGAAAGGCTTTTGTTTTCCATTGCTTTCAACCGACTGTCGCCATTCCCTCACCAGATCTGAAGACAAATAGGGATTTGGTTGATTATTATTTTGAATTTGCCCAGCCTCAGTATCTAACATGGAGTGCTCAAAAGATTACAACCGTCAAGGTTATGAAGCCAACTTCTGCTGGGAAGTTTATAAATGTGAAGTTCAAGGTTACCCGGGGATCAGATAGCTCGGTTCATGTTATATCACTAGCTGATCTACCGAACTTGAATCCACATGATTGGATTCTGTTGAACAACATTCTACTTACCAATCAGGAACAGTATGAGCCAATCATTGATCATATCAAGCGAACAGTATGAGCATATCATAGACATTGTAAACAGGTGCAAACAGAACAGTGCTGCTGACAAGAAATATTTTACTGACATGCTTCGGTGGTTTATCGTTTTTCGACAAACCTTACTTGCTATTATACCGAAGGTGTTCAAGACTGTGAAGAAGGCCACTCTTGCTCAACCGAACTGACCTCTCACCTAAATTGACGCAAAGGGGGAGATTGTTGGGTTTGAGTGTTGCGTCATTGGGCTTAAGGCCTATGTCTGTTTTGTATTCCGGTTTGGGCTTGTCTAACCATAGAATGTTCTTAGGGTTTGTATATATAGTGCATGCATGTATAGCTTTGAAGTTAACGTTTTCCATTAATAGCTTTTGCATTGTAACCCTAGCACACCTCTACAGTCGAAGTTCTTCATCGATCTCTTCTGAGGTGTGAGTTATTAATCATTTGACATCATTTGATCCATTCCAGTGTTCTTTACTTGATTGATATTGTTTATCTGTTTAGAATCTATCGATCTAATAGCGTATTATTCTCATCACAAATCTTTATCCAAATTAATCATATGTGATTAAATACATATAGTCACATATGATTATATCAATCTAATCACATATGATTTATGTGGACATAATTCATTTTGCTTTGTTGATTCAATAGTTGTTCTCATGTATTTTATCACATGTGATTATATGTATAATCGTATGTGATTAAGTACATGAGCACAACTATTGAATGGAGAAGGCAAAGATGAATATTGTGACAACCCGAAAATCCTATTCTGTACAACATTTCAATTCATTAGAAGTCAAATCAAATTCTGAAAACTTTCAAGCTTTGTGGAATAAGTTTGAGTATTTTAGGATTAATACTTTGGGAGATATCAGGAGAGGGGATGCCCTAGGGTTTATTGTGCAACAATAAAGTCCCGACACTTCAAAAGATTAGAGTTTACGACCTAAACAAGGAGTTTACGGCCGTAAACCCTAAAGGGGAGGGGTATAAAAGTGGCACTTAGCCATTTTTAGCACTTTTCCACCTTTTCAAGATCAAATCCCAAACTCTCTCAAGTATCATCCATAGTTTTCTTCAAGATCTTCATCTAAGTAAGTGTTTCTAACCCTTTTAAGTTAGTATATCACCTAATCTAGTGATTTAACACACTTCTATCCATTAGATCTTTCCAAAAGTTGAATCTTCAAGTTTCACCAAGAACACCAAGAACACACACTAGTGTTCTTGGACTTTTGGCTCATTTCAAGCTTCTAGATTGTAAGTACTTCTATCCTAGTGTATGTTTAAGCTTGTTACACTTCTTTACATCAAGAAAAACACATATAAACACCAAGAACAAGGTGTTTACGGTCCAAGAACACCTTGGACCGTAAACCCTAAATAAGGGGCCAAAGTGGCCCTAGTCCCTTCCTAAGCCTTAGTAACTATCATGGATCCCTTCATTGATATGTTAAGGACTAGAAAACATCAAAATACCATCATCCATAGGGGTTTACGACCGTAAACCCAAAGGGAAATGGTCTTAGGGCTGTAAACTCCTTTTAGGAGTGAAATGGTGCCCTAACTTCTTCTATAGGCTTATACTTCAAGTAGAAACACTTCTAAGGACTTATACACCTTCAAATCAACAAATGGTCATGGGGTGTTAGTTTACGGCCGTAAACTCATGGGTTTACGACCGTAAACTCATGGGGTTATGGTCAAGAAAGCGTAAACTCCAATAAGGGGGTTCCTTTGAACCCTAAACCCAATAGCTTTGTCCTACAACACTTAGATGCAATCCTTGGGACTTATAACACCTATATAAGGTGTTTTACATGTCTTAGGATGTCTTAACCTTGTTATTAGTTGTTTAAAGACTAATTGAATACATATATGTGTATTTATATGTTAACTAGGATCATGATGTGTGTACAAGTCTTCACTTGACACCTAGCAATCCTATCTCTTCAGTTCATCCAAACCACTCACTACAGGTGAGTTCATACCCCTTAATTAACCTTTTAAATGTTTTTAAATGCTTTTATGGGGGCGGATACAAGTTGATCTATTATAGTTATTATATCAATCACATGTGATTAATAACTACCATACAAGTGATTTTCTTACTTTTCAAACTGTTTTACTAAACTGTTTTACTTCAAAAGGTTTTACAAACTCTTTTGCATAACAAATTCTTTTACTTAAACTCTTTTACACTTATATCCTATCAAATGCATGTCTGTATATGTATAGTTATTTAAGTAATTTTTAAAGGACTTAGAACGACTAGCTCGCCTTGTTTCCTTTTCCTCGTTGGGATGTGGCTTTAGGGTATCGGTTATCCGTCCGAAGGTCGTCTAAATATTAGTTATATATCATGTATACATATATAGTCATAAAAGTTTCTTTCGGTCAATTCAATACCCTTGGGTAGCAAGGGTATACATCCACGTCATATTACTAGTAAGCTACTATAGGTGTAGCTAATACACAACACATTACAATACAATACAATATCATCTAATACTATTACTAGAACAATGAATTACAATGAGTCAGTTCATACATGAGTCAATACATGCTAGATAGAGAGAGAACACACATTATAGCTAGTACACAACACATTACAATACAATACAGAGTGATGAGAAACAAAACATACAGGCTAGACAGAGGGAGAACATACAATACAGCTAGCACATTCATTACATATACATTACTACAGTTATGTGAGCCACGTACGGGGCATGACACTACCTGCCATGACCGTGCATGTATCCAAAATCTCCTTAATTGGGGAGCGTATGAGTTTGCGTATAGCTATACTGGATTGACTATCCTACACCTTGCTGCTAGCTACAGTGAGACTTAAATGTCTATGGGTGCCAAATGTCATTTTTCTCCGACATCTTACAGTGTCGCGTTCTATAGTCGGTAGCAGGATTACAGGCCGATCACATGGTACTTTAAATTATAATTGATTTAAGGTAGTTAGTACAGAAATAGTTATTCATTATAATACTATAGTACTATTTCATTTCCCCATTGCATTCACTTTGAGATTTTCACACAATAGACAGAAATGCTAAAACTATATTTTTGGATAAATGATAGTCAGATTTGGGAAAATACACACTCTTACAAGAGACACACACAGATACTAGATGCCTTGGTAGAAGGCTACTTTCAGTATGAAACATAGGATTTTCTAGGATATTCAAAACTTTTACATACTCACACTTCAAATACTTACAAATACATTCTTACAAATACAGACACAAAAATACTTATGATCTCACCAGCTTTAAAGCTGATAAACTCTTTCAAAATGACTTGTATTCTCAGGTCACCAGTAGACAGGTATAGGTGCCAGGTTTTGAGAAGCTGGAGCTCGTTCAAGACTCCTCTTTTATTTTGATGTATATTTTTGGTGTCTATATAACTTGACAGAACACACTTGTATGAAATTATATTATTAATGCAATGGATGATGTTGTTGCTTGTTTACTACTTTACATTGTTGTGATACTGTACATGACGTCCTCCACCCCAGAACGTTTCCGCCGTTTATAGGTTTTGGGGGTGTGACAAATATTGTCCACCTCAAATCATATGTGATTATATACATATAATCACATGTGATTAAATACACAAAAGCAATTATTCGGTCGAAAGCACAAAAACAAATATTATATACATAAATCATATCTGATTAAATACATATAATAACATGTTAGTATATGTATCCAATCATATATGATTTATGTGGATGAGATTCATTGTCACATTCTCGATTCAATAATTGTTCTTTGTCCACTGTAATCATATGTGATTAAATACATATAATCATATGTGATTAAATACATATAATCATATGTATTTAATCACATATGATTTTATACGGACAAAAAATAATGATGTCTATATAAATCATATGTGATTAGATACATATAATCACATATGATTATATACACAAGAACAAGTATTGAATCGAGAACACAAAGATAAATATTGTCCACATATATCATATGTGATTAAATGCATATAATCACATGTGATTATATGTATCTAATCACATAGAATTTATGTGGAAAATATTTATTTTCGCGTTCTCGATTTAGTTGTTGTTCTTGTGTGCTTAATTACATGAGATTATATGTATCTAATTAGATATGATTTATATGGACAATATTCATTTTCACATTCTTGTTCAATATATGTTCTTGTACATTTAGTCACATATGATTTCTGTACACAAGATTCATTTTTGTGTTTTTGATTAAATAGTTATTCTTTTTCCACATTAATCATATGTGATTAATACATACAATCACATATGATTAAATACATAAGAAAAAATATTGACTCATGAATATTATCAATATAAATCATAGGCGATTTGATACATATAATCACATGTGATTAAGTACATAAGTACAACTATTGAATTGAGAAAGAAATAATGAATCTTGTCCACATAAATCATATGTGATTAAATACATATAATCACATGTGATTAAATATATTAGAATAATTATTAAATCGATGCAAGAATAAATATTTTCCATACGAATCATATGTGATTAAATATATATAATCACATGTGATTAAATAAACAAGAACAACTATTGAATCAACACGTGAAAACAAATATTATCCATATAAATCATACGTGATTAAGTACATATAATCACATGTGATTTAATACACGATGCCAATTATTAAATCGAAAAAACGAAAATGAATACGGCCCACGTAAATAATATTTTATTAAATACATATAATCACGTGTAGTTATATGTATCTAATCACATATGATTTACGTGGACAATATTCATTTTTGCATTCTCGATTCACTAGTTTTTCACGTGTATTTAATCACATGTGATTACATGTATTTAATAACATATAAATCATATATGATTCGATACATATAATCACATGTGACTCGATACATATAATCACATGTGATTATATACAAGAGAAAACCTAACGAACCAAAAACACAATAACAAATCTTTGTAGGTGGGGGTGGGGATGATGACAGCGGGTGGTGGAGGCGGGGTGGTGGTGATTGGTGGTGGTGGTGTGTGGTGATGGGTGGTGGTGGGTGGGTGGGTGGTTGCAAGTGGTGGTGATAGTGACGGGTGATGGTTTTGGTGGGTGGTGGGTGGGTGTCGGTGGGTGGTGGTGGCGAATGGTGTTGGTTGGGTGGTGATGGTGGTGACGAGTGGTGGTTGGTGGTTGTGGTGGGTGGTGGTAGTGGCGAGTGGTGGTTGGCGGTGGTGGTGGTCGCGGGTAGAGATGGGTGGTGGTGGTGGTGGGTGGTGGTGGGTAGTGATAGGTGGTGGTAGGTAGTGGTGGTGATAGGTGGTAGGTAGTGGTTGTCGGTGGTCGTTGCAGGCGGTGGTGTTGGGTGGTGGAGGTGGGTGGTGGTGGCAGGTGGTGGTGGTTGGGTGGTGATGGTGGTGGGTGGTGATGGTGGTGGCGGGTGGTGGTTGGTGGTGGTGGTGGTGGTGGGTAGTGGTGGGTGGTGGGTGGTGGTGGTGGTGGGTGGTGGTTGGTGGTGGGTGGTGGGTAGTGATGGGTGGTGGTGACGGGTGGTGGTTGGTGGTGGTGGTGGTAGTGGTGGGTGGTGGTGGTTGTGGTGGGTGGGTGGTGGTGGGTGGTGGGTGGTTGTGGTGGCAGTTGGTGGTGATAGGTGGTAGGTAGTGGTTGTGGGTGGTGGTGGCAGGCGGCGGTGATGGGTGGTGGTGGCAGGTGGTGGTGGTTGGGTGGTGATGGTGGTGGGTGGTGATGGTGGTGGCGGGTGGTGGTTGGTGGTGGGTGGTGGTTGGTAGTGGTGGGTAGTGATGGGTGGTGGTGGCGGGTGGTGGTTGGTGGTGGTGGTGGTGGGTGGTGGTGGCGGGTGGTGGTTGGTGGTGGTGGTGGGTTGTGGGTGATGGTGGTTGTGGTAGGTAGTGGTTGGTGTGGGTTGGTAGCGGTGGGTGGTGGTGGTGGCGGATGGTAGGTAGTGGTTGTTCGTGGTGGTGGCGGGCGGTGGTGATAGGTGGTGGAGGTGGGTGGTGGTGGCGGATGGTGGTGGTTGGGTGGTGATGGTGGTGGGTGGTGACAGTGGTGGCGGGTGTTGGTGGTGGGTAGTGATGGGTGGTGGGTGGTGGTTGGTGGTGGTGGTTAGTGATGGGTGGTGGTGGCAGGTGGTGGTGGTGGTTGGTGGTTGGTGGTGGTGGGTAGTGATGGGTGGTGGTGGCGGCTGGTGGTGATGGGTGGTAGGTAGGGGTTGTGGGTGGTGGTGGAAGGCAGTGGAGGTGGAGGGCGGTGGTGGTGGGTGGTGGGTAGTGATGGGTGGTAGTTGGTGGTGGTGGTTAGTGATGGGTGGTGGCGGCGGGTGGGGTTGGTTGGGTGGTGAGTGGTGTTAGTTTGTGGATTTTTTAATTGTTTGTAACTATTTTTTGATTTATATGAATATTATTTTATAATTTTAATTAAAAAAATTGTGTTTTTCAAATTTGTTCTCAAATGTTCTCGCGATAAGATATGTTCTCGATTGAATGCTCCCATATATATATATATATATATATATATATATATATATATATATATATATATATATATATATATATATATATATATATATATATATATATATATATATATATATATATATATATGGTTTCCGACATGTAGAATTGGTGGTTGTTCATATTTTTCCACCAGGTGATAAAGGGAGAGAGGAGTGTTGACCAATAGTGGTGGAGGTTATCGGAAAATCGAGGGTGGTGGCGGTGGTAACCGATGGCATTGCTAAGGGTTGATCGGTGGAGGGGACCAGAATGGAGAGAGAGAGAGAGAGAGAGAGAGAGAGAGAGAGAGAGAGAGAGAGAGAGAGAAATGTATTTTTTTTATTTTTCTTTTAATTATAAAATTATTTAAATAAATAGAAAAACTGAAAAAAAAACAAATACTAAGGGCAAAATCGTCATTACAAGAAAGTTTAAAGTAAATTGGACCAAAATGGATAGAAAATGAAAACATTTGGACCATGAGTAGTAGTCCAAACCTTTTTGGCCCAAAATAGCAATTTCCACCTAACCATAGGGATCATTCTTATAATTTTGTCGATTAAGTATTATTCGTAGGAATATAGGATTAATGTTTGTATTTATGTTTTTATTAATGTGGCTATTACATTAGCATTTGAATTTATCTATGTTTGTATTAATGTTTTAGTTTGAACATGCTTCCATGAATGTTTTTAATTTTTATTTGTGTTTTGGGCAAAAACTGATTAAGTTCAATTCAACCAAATTGTATAAGAGGTTGTGGTGTTAGTGTAATGCAAGTGTAGAATAATGATTAAAGTGAGACAAGTGAGTTACAATGAAAGCCCTTGATCATTTATAGGATCTCCGTCATAAAACCTTGGGAGGTGATAATGATCACCTGCCTTGTTGCTTTTTATTCATTTTAATATGAGATTACAGAGATGATGAAGATAATACGGGTACAAGTGTAATGGTAGAGCTAATCGTGTGTGTAGTGTGCGATTTACATGTGTTATTTATAGTCTACGCTAATTAACAAGAAGTCTGAGATTTCCGGGATCCTCCTTGAACAAGTATTTGCATGTTGTTTGACTAGGTATTCTCGGGTCTTAAGCTTGGTTGAAGTGATTCTCCGTTGAGAATAAGTCTTGTGTTGATTGATTCTACACACGTGAGAAAAGAAAGAAGAATATAACCGTTATAAATGTTAGGAAATATTAGTAATGATAATCAGGATCTTGAGATATGATTAAGGATCTTGAGACTTCAGGAATATTAAGGATCCTGAATATGATTTTGGGATCCTGTCCCTAACAATTGCCCCCAAATTATACCTACAAAATATTAAGATCAATTTCCAAATATTTAAAGGTATAATTTAAGAAATAAAAATAAAATAGATATGAAATTTGAATTTCAAACCCTAATCGGATAGGTTTTATCCCTTCAATAAGCATCATTTCTTAGTCAAATCACGTTCTCTCTCTT
Source organism: Lactuca virosa (assembly GCF_052849685.1). Taxonomy (NCBI): domain Eukaryota; kingdom Viridiplantae; phylum Streptophyta; class Magnoliopsida; order Asterales; family Asteraceae; genus Lactuca; species Lactuca virosa. Next base: position 272,689,274 of record NC_136434.1, read on the forward strand.
CTGTCACTTAGGTTAAGTAGGGGTAACCGACCTAATTTCTTTTACCTCCCCAATACTTTTTTTGATCATCTCTGGCCACCTTTTACAAGTAATTTCTTTCTCTTCTTTTCCTTTTGTTTTCCTCTTTTTTCCAATTATGGGCAAGAAGGCAACCCGTTCTCGGGCCAACATTATTGCCCCTCCCGAGAACGATATCATTGTTCAGGAGATCCTGACCTATGATGAGGTCTGCTCTTTTGATGATGAAGACATGCAGTCTCTCAAAGCCAACAGAGCTTTTCCTTCCAATGTAATCTCCAGGTCCTTCGACGCTTCTATTCAGCTTGATTTCGTTTCTCCTTCCCGGGTATGCTTCCCCGAGTATCCTTTTTATTTAGGTCTCAAATACCCTTTTTCGAGCATTGTTTCTGATTTCTTCCAAGCCACCAAACTTTCATACATTCAAGCCATGCCTATTATCTGGAGGATTTTATTCTGGATTGAACGAGTGAATCGTTCCCATAATCTGGACATAGGACTTCCCGATTTGTCTTATGTTTATGAACTTTCTACTTTTAGGAATTCTTGTTTTCTGATTAAGGTCAAGACCAACAAATCTCCTCTTATTCTGAAAACAAAACATAGTGACGGATCCTAGAAGGAAAAGTACTTTTTTGTGAGGCGTGACTCTATTACTGATGGGGATCTCTTGCCTAAAGCTTGGGTTGGAAAGGGTAGGATCTATTTGTTGATCTTGAGGATCCAAGGATTTACTCTTCTTATTTTGTTTATTTTGATGCAGGTTTCAAGTTTGGAGAAGCTTTTTCTGTTGCCGAAGATACTGAGGATAAGATCACGAGTTTCCTTGCTTTATTTGTAGACGTCAGATCATTCAAGTTTGAGTGTCCTAGCCTTCAAGAAGGTTCATCTACCACAACTTTAATGGTCACTGGTAAGGATCCTTCTTAGTGTATTTTATTTGTTTTGACATTAGGATCCTGAACTTATGAGGATCCTTCACAATATGTAGGATCCAAAGCAACTCGTTCTAGTGCTCGATTTGTCTTATATGAGCTTGAAGATGACATGTCTAGCGGTCTGCTTTTGGTGAAGAAGGAAAATATCCTTCCTTCTCTTCCTCCTAAGAAGACTCAACTTGATCTTATTGTGAAGACCCCGACATCTTGTAAGAGGAAACCATCTAATGTCTGGGATCTTAAGAATCTCGGAACAGATGAGGCGTTAAATAAGTTGATCTCCTTCTCCCAATCCTTAAGCATTCTTGTGTTCTTTTCCATTTAATTTTATTTTCTACTTATCTTTGTTCCTCTTAGGTTGTTGATCATGTCTCTCGCTCCGGTGAGGATCTCAAGGCCAAGCTTGATCAAACAGAGCATGCTCTGAAGGAGCAGGAGGGAATCAACAAGGAGCTCCTGCAAAGGGTGGAGAAGTTATCTAAGGAAAAAGTTAAGAAGGAAGAGGAGCATTGTCACACCCCCAAACCAAGGATGGCGGAAACGTCTGGGGGTGGAGGACTTCATGTATAGTATCATAACAACAATTGTAATAGTAATTCAAGCAAACACAACCAACATATATATAATTGAAAAAGTTACATCATTGTATGAATTACATGTTTATGAATCAATTACAATATGTTGACAAAATATGAAATAGTAGACGCCTTAGCGTCCCATCCTCAAAAGCACTTGATTACCTGTTTAATGATTTCCTGAGAATACAAGTTGTTTGAAAAAGTGTCAACACAAAGGTTGGTGAGTTCATAAGCTTTTGTTTGGTATTATTAAAAGCCTTTCGTTTGTGAAAGTAGTATTTGTGTTAGAAAATCCAATATTTTCCTTAATGTGTAAATGTAGTCTTAAAACCCAAAGACCGAAATGTACAAGTAATTTGTCATATTTATAGTAAAACAATGCAAGTTTAAATCGACATAAACTCGTTAAATTTTAATGAAGTTCCCGTAAATTCCAACATTTATTAATACTTTATGTGAGTTATTATAACCATGCTATGACCTAGTTGGCCTGAAACGACGTTCTTCAGGCGTCGGAAATGTTATGACATTTGTCACCCCAGACCTGCCGGTCTAGCTGTTGCATGCAGCTTAGGTGTGGGTTTGTCAAACCCAATATAGATCTATACACAAGTATCACGCTCTCCCTCAAGGAGACTCTGGTTACAATACAGGACTTAATGGTAATTTGAAGTAAATGTCTCACAAAGTCATTAACGGAATTACGTGTTATGAAAACTTGGTACCGTATGGCCGTACCTTGCTTAATGAAAATATCCTTTGTATAAATGTACCCTTTTTAAATGTATTTGTTATGTAATGTATCATAAACTATACCTATTATAGTTTATCAACCAAGGGTAGTACGTGGTAATGTATGCAAACTATATTCAAAATAGTTTATTAAATGTTTGAATGTATCGATTGTACTTTGATTATAATCACTTGTTATTCTTTATATTTTATATGACCAAATCCATTTGTAAACTGATGTGTGTCTAAATATTAAGATAAAATGTCATATATTGCAATAACATATAATCACATAAAGATATACACCTTGCTCAACATGTTACAAGGTGAAATGAAATTAACATCAACTTTTCGTTGAAAAACAGTTTCTGTTAATGTTCTTAGAAAATTTATAAAAAAATCATCAAAGCTCTAAATCCAAATCCGCAAATTTTGAGAGTTTGGAATATGAGTCTAGTTTGTTCGTAAATTTTACCATGATTTTTAGTGATCTCTAACAGAGGTGAAAATGTTCATAATCACAGACTGGTCCGGGTTTGCCTCTGAAATGACAGGCAGTTTTGTAAAAATCACCATAAATTGTAGAAAAATCATATGGAGATGTGCAAGTAGCCATTTTAAAGCTAAGAGTTTGAACTACTTGCACCTGGAACAGTTTTGAAAACTAAAATATTTAAGTTGACCAAAACAGTCCGTGATTAACGTCCATCTTTTCTGATGTAATCTGTTAGAAAAAGTTTAATTGTGTTCTTGATGATTTTACTTGTATTCCCCCCTTAAAACTTAAGAAAAACATGTAAATGTAGGGGTATGAACTCACCTTATGTGATTTCAGTAGATGAAAGTGAGATAGAGGAAGTGTTCAACCCAAGAACACTAAGAAGATGTCTTGATGATTCGAGAATCTAACACCGAATAAGATGGAATTTGTGTAAGATATCAATGATTTGAGTAGAATGGAGTTTAATAATTATGTGAATGATGAAGATACTTACTAATTGAAGGAAGAAATCCCTGGAGAAAGCCTTGAAGTTCTTGAAATTGAGAGAAAAGATGAGAGAATTTTGAAGAGTGTCCTTTGGTTGCTAAGTGTAGAATGAAAGAACTTTATGGAGAATGAGGAGAGAGGATCAATCCTCCAGCTCTTAGAACATGGGAAGAGCTGGAGATTGGGTGTAAAGGTCCACTAAGGTGACAAGGAGTAGTGGGAAAGAGTGGATGATCATAGAGTGAGGTGGTGGTGGCTTGCTTTTGTCATAAAATAAGGAAAAGCAAATATTCCCTCAATAATTAGTCCATCACCAATTCTTTTAATACATTTTTATAAAAACCCTGGAGATTTATATATTTTGGGGCCTTAGTTTATAAAATAAAGTTTTGGGTGAAAATCCCACGTTAAAATAATGAAAAACGGAGTTAAAACGAAGTCGTAGTCGAAAAACCGGAAAAATTATGACACGCAAACATGCATGTCGTCTTCTTTTATGACAGGGGCTTCCTTGATACCCATTGCGTGTCATCAACACGCGAGTCGTAAGGTTACGACAGACAAATGTGTGTCGTCTTCCTTTATGACAGGGACTTCGGTCCTGAAGCTTCAGTTTTGGGTCCTTAAGCCTATTTTACCCGTTTTTACCCCGTTTCAAGTGGTTTTTGACCCAGTTAAGGGTCGGGATGGCCCGAATGATTACAAGAAATTAAAGGAACTTTTGAGAGAGATTTGGGAGAGATTCGGGAGAGATTTGGGAGAGATTTTAATAGAGAGAGGTTGAGTGAAAGAGATTGTGAGAGGTTTCGTTTGTGATCTTTTTGAGTGTCCGGCTTCGCAACGAAAGGTCCATAAACCCCGTTAAGCCATGATTTAGTGTCTTACACAATCCCGATGATTGTGCAATAGTGTTTTATCGCTTTGGTTTGTTGTTTAGCACTGTTAAGGCTAAGGAAAATCAAACACATGAATTTTTCAAATGATGTTTTCTCATTGAAATAGCGAATTGTATAATGTAAACCCTAACATACAAGGGTTAATGGAGTTGACCGGTTTGACTTGTTGACTTTGTTTGACTTTGACTTGAGCGAAATTTGACGGTTGTCACATCATCCCCCCGTTAGAGGGAATTTCGTCCCGAAATTTGCATTTTGACTGGGACTTCAAGAGTTTGGAAAAAGATGTGGAAAACTTCTCGTAGTACAAGAAATTGATTATGGCGAGGAACAACCTGCCTGATGTCACATGACGACCTTGGAAATTTCTTATTGTAACTTGAGCTGAGTCAATTTAAAAGGAGTTTATTGTTTTAGGATGATAGAGTATTCTATGTGTGCTTTTATACTCCCTGTTTTATCCTTGGTATTGCCACTATGAATATTTTATAGTTAGCGAGTTCCATCATTACGAATGTTTCAACAAATTTTGACGAAATTTGCATTATAAGTCCTACTAGTTCTTTTATAGTCGATTGGTGTAAACTAGTCGTATATCATTAAGATTGCAAGGGCATTTTGGATGGGTGACCCCGCCTTAAGCCCACAACCAAACAAGGAACAGGGAATGAGGCGGAATCACACATTCTAAGTCCATAGAATCTTAATGATATATGACCATAACGTTTACACTAGCCATCATAGATTCCAGGGGCGTAGTATTATTGGGGCCAGGAGTAGGAATTGTAGTTCAAAATAAAATTGTTATAAGCCTGCTATCTTCAAACTTGGGCTTTGGCCCCTCCCGATTCCTAATCAGAATGGTCCAATACTCTTGCCCACTCCAAGTCAAGAGTTGATTCATGTGGCTTGAGCTTAGGCTTGGGTCTTAGAGAAAGAGGCAACGCGTCAGGCTGGCTTCACAGAGCTGCAAAAACTCTTCTCTCTCGACAGTGGATAGATAACATGTCTCGGCTCTTCAGGCCCACATTGCCTACTGGGCCAACTCAAATGAACATCCACTTTGTTACCCCACTTGGGTTATAGGCAAGTGTTACCAAGCCCGATATCAAGAAATCAAAATCGATTCATCCCTATTTGCCCAATTCGCTGCCTATCTCGCCTGCTGTTCGTTTCTCGCTGTCTCGCTAAGTCAGTCGCCTGGTCTCACTCTCGCCAATCGCCATCGCCTAATGCCCAAATCCCTATTCACACTTCACAGAAATCAGGTATGTAATCCCGAGACCCATATCCTGTTCAGCTGTTCTTTCCTTTCTGATTGTAAGATTGTTGATTGTTGGTGTTGGCGTATTGCACTGCTGCTGCTGTTTTGAGTCAATCCGTTGCCTATTTATGCGTTACTACTGTCTTACTGAGTTTCTTTTTAATTTGGCTGTCATTTGTGATTTGGCGATTTTCCAATTTGATTTACAAGTTATGAACTTATAGATTTGGTTATTGTTAAATGAGTTATTGGTTATTGCTCAAATTTTGATTTTGATTTTTTTTTTGTTAATTTCAGTTTATAATATTTTCGGCCCCCTCCCCCAAGTTAATTGTTCAAGCTCCGCTACTGATAGATTCACTGGTAAAACCCCTGAGTTTTTACATAGATGATAAGACTTATTTGGGTTTTGCCGTGTTCCCAAGATTCATGGTTTATAGACTTGAATAGATGCTAGTTTTAGTAATAAAAAGAAATTTAGAATTTAAATGTCGATGTTAGATGCTTGTACTGATATTTAAGGGGTAAAAAAAAAAAGTTTTATTAGTTACCTATAGCGACACTCAAGTCATAATTTGCATGTGAGAAGACTTGGAGTACTTTCTAATGAAAAGTGTGCTACTGGGGAAATTCGAAACTGGTACGTAGCTTCAAAGTCAAGAATATGCAGTAGGCATGTGATGCATTAAATGCATGAGGCACAAAAGTCCTAATTTGCAGCAATATATACGTATATGTGTGTGAATTGAAGAAGAAGGTTACGGCTCAAAGACCATTCATTTCCTCTTTATTTTTTATTTATTACTCCTCCCACTTACCTTATATAAATCATCACAGAAGAAGGTTACGGCTCAAAGACCATTCATTTCCTCTTTATTTGTTATTCGTTACTTCTCCCACTTCCCTTATATAAATCAGCACATTCTTACCGCGACTCTTTAACTTCTCCCTCACAAATGGATCCGCCTGCAGATCATCAAAACCCCATAGATGACCTCGATCGGTTTCAGTACTTTGATCATCAGTATCTGTTCAGGTATATATAAATGTCACTCATTACACCATCTTTCGCACAGAAAAGTGATTTTGTTTATATTGATCAAAACATGGTTTGATTTTTGCAGTGGTGACCTGCTCAACCATCAGGATTTCGAGTTGTCGGAAAAATCGCATGAAGTGCTCGATCAGAATGTTTCCACAGTACTTAACAAAGATCAAAACATCATTTCTAGAAATGAGTTTCATGATCTTGATCCCCTTGAAGACATAAGCTTATGGGATTGTTGGGAGGATGGTAATTTACCATTGGTTAGTTTAAGTGAAGACTGTAAATCCGGTGGTGAGGCTACAGGTAGTTCTAGTGCTGCCACCACTGATCACGGTGGCCGGAAGGTGGCAAATAGATTGAGACCATTGGAGTTTGAAGAGATAGCGAAGTACTTTGAGATGCCGATAATCATGGCAGCAAAGGAACTAGGGATAGGGTTAACATTGTTGAAGAAAAGATGCAGAGAGCTAAACATAAACAGATGGCCTCATAGAAAACTTAAGAGCCTTCAATCCCTCATTCAAAATGCCAAGGTAAACTACGATAATAACCTTCTATACATTACTCATGCATGTATGCATGCACTTGGTAACCAAAGTAGTTTTGGTATTTTTTAAAATTTTAATTATTAGTTTCTTTATAACATAAACATAGGTCCTAGGCATATGCCACATCGAATCAATTGTTTTACTACGATTTCTGATTTATATTTACATAAACTTAACTCATTGTAAATTTTATGAACTCACACGAAAAATATATTGCATCTACCTAAAAAAACTAGGAGTTGGGATTAAAGGAGGAGGTAGAGACGTTAGCAGGGCACAAGAAGATGATGGAGAAATTGCCAGGTATGGAACTGACAGAAAGAACAAAGAAGCTTAGGCTAGCTTGCTTCAAAGCTATTTATAAGAAGAGAGGACTTAACAATCCTTAGTCCTTACCTTTTCTTTTAGCCATTTTGTTATCACTAGTGGATTTTAATCTACATTGTATGTGTTTTTCTCTTGATAGTTTGATACTCTTTTTTTTTTTAGTTTCATTTTATGTATTTGTCTATTGATTTTTAATGCAGAAAATTTTGTATAATTTGGGTATTATAGTTTGTATTATGTATTTAGCCATATTTTAGATTGCCGACACGACTACGCCGACGACTCTATACCAGAGGTCTATATAAATAGACTTATGAATTTAGTAGGAATAACTTGATTATAATCTTGTGATTTGTTCCATGTCTGATCCACTCCTAAGATTCTCTTGACATGCCCCCAGTTATGTGTAATTAAAGTTTTATTAGACTGTTGATCCTAATGAGTCTACCCTAAGTCCACAACCAAACAAGGAACATGTCCTAAGGCGAACTCACCATTTCTAGGTCAATCATTCCTTAATTACACATAACTTCGAGGTACACCTAAAGAATCTTAGAGTTACCAGTTGTAAATTGTTTGTAATACCAAGTAGTGAGATTCAATGAAATAAAATGCATGCCTATTTCATTGATAAACCTTTTAGTAAATATCCTTACCATTTATATACACATGTATATTTTCGCACTTTAGTGAACTATTCTTGGTGTTTCTGTTAACGTCTTGGAGATGGAGTTATGGTAGTGGGTAGAAGTAGGTTTTGTACGGGCGTTAAAATTTACACATCATGTTGCTCCTGCGAGAATAGGGGTAGAAGAGATAATTATTAGACGCCTAATCCTATAATTACTTATAGGGGTGATCCTTATTAGTTACGTCTATAATCACGTAGTGCATATCAGTTATACATAATTTGAGATAGAATAGACTTTCGAATAAATGACTCTACTCTAAGTCCACAACCAAACAAGGAACAGGAAGTAGAGTAATAGTCATAGATTCTGAGTCTATAATATCTTTAATTATGTATAACCTTGGCGTATGCACTCAGTTATCATAGGCCTACTAATAGAGGTCTTTAGTTTTCACATAAGTTGGTTATAGTATCACAAAATACTCCTATAGTATTTTTAGCTGTTTAGATTCGATTCTTAAAGTATTCTCCGTAGGGTGTAGTTAGGTTGATAGATTTGTTGCCCATTATGACTATCCCCCAGTATATGTAAGTCACTCCTCGGACAGATATAGTTGATCAGGCTATATCCTTCCCAGACTTGATTTACATATACCAAGGCATACCCATAATGTACAACTCCTCTTCTTTTATTTTATGTTCTTCTAGTTATGACACTATATGAGCATGTATGCATGTATTTATACTTTTAATAAAAAATCATTTATTTTCTAAAAGTATATTTATTAGAAAAATGCACAAATCAGAGACTATTAGTCCCAATTGTGTTTATAGTATGTATATCTTATGTGGTTTGATATACTTAATTCACTATAAACTGTGCTCTGATACCAATCTGTCACACCCCCAAACCAAGGATGGCGGAAACGTCCGGGGGTGGAGGACTTCATGTATAGTATCATAACAACAATTGTAATAGTAATTCAAGCAAACACAACCAACATATATATAATTGAAAAAGTTACATCATTGTATGAATTACATGTTTACGAATCAATTACAATATGTTGACAAAATATGAAATAGTAGACGCCTTAGCGTCCCATCCTCAAAAGCACTTGATTACCTGTTTAATGATTTCCTGAGAATACAAGTTGTTTGAAAAAGTGTCAACACAAAGGTTGGTGAGTTCATAAGCTTTTGTTTGGTATTATTAAAAGCCTTTCGTTTGTGAAAGTAGTATTTGTGTTAGAAAATCCAATATTTTCCTTAATGTGTAAATGTAGTCTTAAAACCCAAAGACCGAAATGTACAAGTAATTTGTCATATTTATAGTAAAACAATGCAAGTTTAAATCGACATAAACTCGTTAAATTTTAATGAAGTTCCCGTAAATTCCAACATTTATTAATACTTTATGTGAGTTATTATAACCATGCTATGACCTAGTTGGCCTGAAACGACGTTCTTCAGGCGTCGGAAATGTTATGACATTTGTCACCCCAGACCTGCCGGTCTAGCTGTTGCATGCAGCTTAGGTGTGGGTTTGTCAAACCCAATATAGATCTATACACAAGTATCACGCTCTCCCTCAAGGAGACTCTGGTTACAATACAGGACTTAATGGTAATTTGAAGTAAATGTCTCACAAAGTCATTAACGGAATTACGTGTTATGAAAACTTGGTACCGTATGGCCGTACCTTGCTTAATGAAAATATCCTTTGTATAAATGTACCCTTTTTAAATGTATTTGTTATGTAATGTATCATAAACTATACCTATTATAGTTTATCAACCAAGGGTAGTACGTGGTAATGTATGCAAACTATATTCAAAATAGTTTATTAAATGTTTGAATGTATCGATTGTACTTTGATTATAATCACTTGTTATTCTTTATATTTTATATGACCAAATCCATTTGTAAACTGATGTGTGTCTAAATATTAAGATAAAATGTCATATATTGCAATAACATATAATCACATAAAGATATACACCTTGCTCAACATGTTACAAGGTGAAATGAAATTAACATCAACTTTTCGTTGAAAAACAGTTTCTGTTAATGTTCTTAGAAAATTTATAAAAAAATCATCAAAGCTCTAAATCCAAATCCGCAAATTTTGAGAGTTTGGAATATGAGTCTAGTTTGTTCGTAAATTTTACCATGATTTTTAGTGATCTCTAACAGAGGTGAAAATGTTCATAATCACAGACTGGTCCGGGTTTGCCTCTGAAATGACAGGCAGTTTTGTAAAAATCACCATAAATTGTAGAAAAATCATATGGAGATGTGCAAGTAGCCATTTTAAAGCTAAGAGTTTGAACTACTTGCACCTGGAACAGTTTTGAAAACTAAAATATTTAAGTTGACCAAAACAGTCCGTGATTAACGTCCATCTTTTCTGATGTAATCTGTTAGAAAAAGTTTAATTGTGTTCTTGATGATTTTACTTGTATTCCCCCCTTAAAACTTAAGAAAAACATGTAAATGTAGGGGTATGAACTCACCTTATGTGATTTCAGTAGATGAAAGTGAGATAGAGGAAGTGTTCAACCCAAGAACACTAAGAAGATGTCTTGATGATTCGAGAATCTAACACCGAATAAGATGGAATTTGTGTAAGATATCAATGATTTGAGTAGAATGGAGTTTAATAATTATGTGAATGATGAAGATACTTACTAATTGAAGGAAGAAATCCCTGGAGAAAGCCTTGAAGTTCTTGAAATTGAGAGAAAAGATGAGAGAATTTTGAAGAGTGTCCTTTGGTTGCTAAGTGTAGAATGAAAGAACTTTATGGAGAATGAGGAGAGAGGATCAATCCTCCAGCTCTTAGAACATGGGAAGAGCTGGAGATTGGGTGTAAAGGTCCACTAAGGTGACAAGGAGTAGTGGGAAAGAGTGGATGATCATAGAGTGAGGTGGTGGTGGCTTGCTTTTGTCATAAAATAAGGAAAAGCAAATATTCCCTCAATAATTAGTCCATCACCAATTCTTTTAATACATTTTTATAAAAACCCTGGAGATTTATATATTTTGGGGCCTTAGTTTATAAAATAAAGTTTTGGGTGAAAATCCCACGTTAAAATAATGAAAAACGGAGTTAAAACGAAGTCGTAGTCGAAAAACCGGAAAAATTATGACACGCAAACATGCATGTCGTCTTCTTTTATGACAGGGGCTTCCTTGATACCCATTGCGTGTCATCAACACGCGAGTCGTAAGGTTACGACAGACAAATGTGTGTCGTCTTCCTTTATGACAGGGACTTCGGTCCTGAAGCTTCAGTTTTGGGTCCTTAAGCCTATTTTACCCGTTTTTACCCCGTTTCAAGTGGTTTTTGACCCAGTTAAGGGTCGGGATGGCCCGAATGATTACAAGAAATTAAAGGAACTTTTGAGAGAGATTTGGGAGAGATTCGGGAGAGATTTGGGAGAGATTTTAATAGAGAGAGGTTGAGTGAAAGAGATTGTGAGAGGTTTCGTTTGTGATCTTTTTGAGTGTCCGGCTTCGCAACGAAAGGTCCATAAACCCCGTTAAGCCATGATTTAGTGTCTTACACAATCCCGATGATTGTGCAATAGTGTTTTATCGCTTTGGTTTGTTGTTTAGCACTGTTAAGGCTAAGGAAAATCAAACACATGAATTTTTCAAATGATGTTTTCTCATTGAAATAGCGAATTGTATAATGTAAACCCTAACATACAAGGGTTAATGGAGTTGACCGGTTTGACTTGTTGACTTTGTTTGACTTTGACTTGAGCGAAATTTGACGGTTGTCACAAGCATGTGGCTGAGATGCACGAGGTCATTACGGAAGTGAAGGTGAGCGATGTTGTTGTTGTCTGGGAGGAGACAATTAAGCTTATGGAGGATCTTTAGAATGCGGGATCTTGGAATGTGGTCAAATCGCGTGAGGCCCCAGGCAAGTTAACTAGCGAGCCTGTTGATACCAGTCAGGATCCTGAATCGCAGCCAAACAAAGGAGGAGAGAAGACGAAGGTGGATCCGGGTGGTGGGGATCAATCGGTAGCTTAATTTTTGTTTAGTTAAAAACTACTTTAATATTTTGGGCATATAAGACAATATTTCTCTTTTTGTGGGGTTGATGGCAACCCATTTTTTAGTCTATGGTTGTTTTATATTTCCCTGCGTGCATGGCGGAATTGTGTGATTACATTAATAGGATTTCTGAGGAATATTAGAAAATCAAGATCCTAACAAGTTCACACCTTATAGGAACTCTGAACAACCTGAGAATAGTTAAAGTAGCTCAGATCTTTTAAGATAATAAACCATCAAATATTACGTAGGAAAAATATTTTTAAAGGATAGATAGAGCCTGGTGCTCTTTAGGGATCATAACCTTAGGAGAAATTTGAAGTTGTGATTCTTTTAGTATGATCATCAAGTTTACATATGAAAAGATCCTTGTTTTAAGAGTTAACTGGGAATAATCCCAACTTAGAATACAACTGGGAAGGATCTATATTTTTAAAATGATTGTAACATCTGAATTCTTAGAGGTATTTAAATTAATGTATTTTGAATTTTGGGCGGTACCCCGTCGTGGTGAAGGCATCCCGTGACGTGGAAATGGTCGATGTGTCACGGATTTTTAATGACTGTCACGGCGTGGCAGCCTATGCCCATGACGGGGTAACTGTTTAATGAGAAACTGTAACGAAGTGATAATTTAAAACAATTTTTCATTTTTAAAACAAACATAATTCACATAATTCATTCCAAAACTCAAGTGTCAAATGTTATCTCAAATAAACATATCCCAGAATCTCAAATACATAATTCTCCATCAGTGTGTACAAATCATGCCGGCGCCTTCTCGCGATCCTCATTGGTACCTGAAACACATCACACAAAACACCGTAAGAATAAATGCTTAGTGAGTTCCCCAAAATACCACATACAACACATAATAGCCACTCGAGGCTGTAACTCTGTATGACCCTCCGGTCAAAGTGTCTCAGCGGGACCCTTCAGTCCCGTAGCTCGTTGGACCCTTCGGTCCGGTCTAGCTCGTTAGACCCTCCGGTCCGGTCTAAATCGTTGGACCCTCCGGTCCGGTCTGATCGAGGACCCTCTGGCCTCATAAGTCGTTGGACCCTCCGGTCCGATCTATATAACACATAACATACATATATCATAACGCACAAAATCTCATACATACACATAACACATAAGACCCTCCGGTCTGCATATAGATATCACTCTAGGTAATGTATAGTGAGAAGACTCACCTCGGGTAACTCGGATAATCTCGAACTCGAAATACTGATCTAGCCTCCGCCTAACCACATAAACAATTTCCTCAATTAAATAACGACTCTCAAAGGCTAGATTAAACCCTTCCTATAATCCCACAGAAGGTTAAAAGACCATTTTACCCCTCCCTGACCCAAAAGTCCAAATGTTGACCAAAACCCTAAAAGTCAACGAAAGTCAACAGATGGCAGTTCGCGGGGCGTACCAACTCTTGTACGCGGGGCGTACTCCGGCCATCCAGAATCAGGGAACTCGACCCCCTACGCGGCGCGTACTGGGATTATGCCCAGCGTAAGTCCCAGTTTCATACTTTCAATGGTTTTGGTCTGAATCGGTTAAGACAACAGTTCATATCTCAGATCTAGGCACTCTATTGCCTCTTAAACGATAAAGTCGAAACCTTTAAGCCTTTGCATGGCTGTAAAGGTCATTACTCACTCCATCCTTTTATCCTCTTTCCTCATTAAGTCGTTAACTCATGCATGACTCCATATTAACGACCAAGTTTGGATTTTTATGGATCTAGAAGACATCCTAAGCTGAAATGGGGCAGATGAAGGCTTATGGAGACCATTTACTCATAAAGTCTCCATCTTGGGTCAAAACCCTAGAATTTGGACCATAAAGCACAAAACCAAAATGAAGAGGAAAGTTATGAGCTTTTTACCTCCAAGTGATGCTCCCAACTTTGTAAAGCTCAGATCCAAAGCTTGCACTCCAGGACTAGCTTCCACAATGGCCCTCTCTTCTTCTTCACAAACACACAAAGGAACTTTCAAGCTCAAAAGCACACACACAGGCTTAGAACGAAGGTTAGCTCTCTCTTAGGGTTTCACTCTCTAAAATGGTGGCTGAGGATAAGGCCATAACATTCATATATAGTACCCGAATAAGGCACCCAGATCTATGCGCCTCCTCCATCAATGTGTTTCGAGCTCCGCCCGAATAAGGCACCCAGATCCGCCCCCGGAAACTCATAAGCCCTCGGATATCCGTCATAAACTAGGGTACCTGCCTAATCACCAGCTCCCTCTTCCGGTTCTTCGGACTAATAGCCTCTGTCTGGGCCTCTCGAATGGTCTCCAAGATCGGAGTCATCACGGTCATCCTCATACCCACATCTCGGATCGGGGCACACTCTGCTCTGTGGCTCAGAGCGTCGGCTACCATGTTAGCCTTGCCTGGGTGATACATAATCTCACAGTCATAGTCCTTCAGCACATCCAACCATCTCCTCTGAAGCATATTCAGGTTGGGTTGGTCCATGAGATACTTCAGGCTCTTGTGGTCTGTGTATATGGTACACCGGACCCCGTACAAATAGTGGTGCCAAATCTTGAGGGTGAACACCACTTCCCCCAGCTCTAGGTCGTGGTGGGGTACCTCGTCTCATGACACTTCAGCTGCCTCGATGCGTATGTTATCACATGCCCTCTCTGCATTAACACCACACCCAACCCGGATATAGATGCATCACAGTAAACCACAAAGTCCTCCATCCCCTCAGGAAGGGCTAACACCGGGGTTTCGCACAATTTATGGTGAAGATTCTCAAACGAGGCCTTCTGCTTAGGGCCCCAAGAAAAAGTAACTCCCTTTCGGGTTAACCTGGTGAGAGGAACGACAATCTTGGAGAAATCCTTGATAAATCTCCGATAGTAGCCAGCCAAGCCCAGAAAGCTCCTGATCTCGGTAGGTGACCTCGGTACCTTCCACCTCACAATTGCCTCAATCTTGGCCGGATCAACCAAAATTCCATTCTGGTTAACGAGATGTCCCAGGAACTGGACCTCTCGTAACCAGAAATCACACTTGGAGAATTTGGCATAAAGCCTCTCCAATCTTAATACCCCAAGAATCTCTCTCAAATTCTCCTCATGCTGCTCTGTGGATCTAGAATACACCAAGATATCGTCGATGAACACGATCACCGACCGATCCAACATGGGCCTGCACACCCGGTTCATGAGGTCCATGAACGCTGTCGGTGCGTTGGTGAGTCGAAATGGCATCACCACGAACTCGTAATACCCATAACGAGTCCTAAAGGCCGTCTTCTGGATATCCTCCTCCCGGACTCTCATCTGATGATATCCAGACCTCAAATCGATCTTGGAGAACCAAGATGCCCCCTGCAACTGATCGAACAGATCGTCGATCCTCGGAAGTGGATAACGGTTCTTGACCGTCAGCTTGTTCAACTCCCAGTAGTCAATGCACATCCTAAGTGACCCATCCTTCTTTTTGACAAAAAGGATCGGTGCTCCCCACGGCGAACTACTCGGCCTGATGAAGCCCTTTCCCAACAACTCCTGGAGCTGCGAGGATAACTCATGCATCTCTGGCGATGCTAGGCGATAAGGCGCCTTGGCGATAGGCGCCGCTCACGGAACCAAATCAATCCGAAACTCCACCTGCCTCTCGGGAGGCACCCACGGAAACTCCTCGGGAAAAACATCCGGAAACTCGCCTACTATCGGGACCTCAGAGATAGAACTCGACCTCCATAACACAGCCCGCGAATCCGACACAAACGCCAAGAATCCCATATAGCCCTGATGCAAAATCTGCCTTGCCCTGGCGGTAGAGCAGAATGCTGACCCATATCTGGTACCCTCGCCATACACCGAAAGTACTCCCCCACTAGGGTCTCGAATCATCACCAACTGACGCTCGCAGACGATCACTGCTCCAAGCCGACTAAACCAGTCCATGCCCACGATAACACAGACATCTCCCATCGCGATCGGTACCAGGTCTATCGGAAACTCAACTCAGTAAATCTCTAACGTACATCCTCGGAAAACATCAGTGGCAGAAACCGCATGCTCGTCGGCTATAGAAACCCTCAAAGGACGAGTCAACGCCTCACACCGAATACTAATATGCCGACTAAAAACTATAGACACGAAAGACTGACTCGCACCCGAGTCAAACAATACCAAAGCAGGGACAGAATTCACAAGAAAAGTCCCTATACATAACATAACAATAATCATTATCATAACTCAAAATAGCATAAGAAAAGGAATACATACCGGCCACCACGTCCGGTGCTGCACGGACCTCCTCTGCTGTCAGCTGGAATGCTCTCCCACGAACCCCCTGTGCCTCGGCCTTCACCGGCCGGCTCCCTATAGCTCGTACAAGAGCAGGGGCAGATCCCCGTGCTGACCCCTGCGCCGACCCCTACGCTGTTCCCTGCTGTAACCACGTGAGAATTTAAAACAATTTTTCATTTTTAAAACAAACATAATTCACATAATTCATTCCAAAACTCAAGTTTCAAATGTTATCTCAAATAAACGTATCCCAGAATCTCAAATACATAATTCTCCATCAGTGTGTACAAATCATGCCGGCGCCTTCCCGCGATCCTCACTGGTACGTAAAACACATCACACAAAACACCGTAAGCATAAATGCTGAGTGAGTTCCCCAAAATACCACATACAACACATAATAGCCACTCGAGGCTGTAACTCTGTATGACCCTCCGGTCAATGTTTCTCAGCGGTACCCTCCAGTCCCGTAGCTAGTTGGACCCTTCGGTCCGGTCTAGCTCGTTGGACCCTCCGGTCCGGTCTAAATCGTTGGACCCTCCGGTCCGGTCTGATCGAGGACCCTCTGGCCTCATAAGTCGTTGGACCCTCCGGTCCGGTCTATATAACACATAGCATACATATATCATAACGCACAAAATCTCATACATACACATAACACATAAGACCCTTCGGTCTGCACATAGGTACCACTCTAGGTAATGTATAGTGAGAAGACTCACCTCGGGTAATCGGATAATCTCGAACTCGAAATACTGATCTAGCCTCCGCTTAACCACATAAACAATTTCCTCAAATAAATAACGGCTCTCAAAGGCTAGATTAAACCCTTCCTATAATCCCACAGAAGGATAAAAGACCATTTTACCCCTCCCTGACCCAAAAGTCCAAATGTTGACCAAAACCCTAAAAGTCAACGAAAGTCAACAGAAGGCAGTACACGGGGCGTACGAACTCTTGTATACAGGGTGGACTCCGGCCATCCAGAATCGGAGAACTCGACCCCCTATGCGGCGCGTACTGGGATTACGCCCAACATAAGTCCCAGTTTCATACTTTCAATGGTTTTGGTCTGAATCGGTTAAGACAACAGTTCATATCTCAGATCTAGGCACTCTATTGCCTCTTAAACCATAAAGTCGAAACCTTTAAGCCTTTACATGGCTGTAAAGGTCATTACTCACTCCATCCTTTTATCCTCTTTCCTCATTAAGTCGTTAACTCATGCATGACTCCATATTAACGACCAAGTTTGGATTTTTATGGATCTACAACACATCCTAAGCTGAAATGGGGCAGATCAAGGCTTATGGAGACCATTTACTCATAAAGTCTCCATCTTGGGTCAAAACCCTAGAATTTGGACCATAAAGCACAAAACCAAAATGAAGAGGAAAGTTCTGAGCTTTTTACCTCCAAGTGATGCTCCCAACTTTGTAAAGCTCATATCCAAAGCTTGTACTCCAAGACTAGCTTCCACAATTGCCCTCTCTTCTTCTTCACAAACACACAAAGGAACTTTCAAGCTCAAAAGCACACACAGGCTTAGAACGAAGGTTAGCTCTCTGTTAGGGTTTCACTCTCTGAAATGGTGGCTGAGGATAAGGCCATAACATTTCTTATATAGTGCTCATGTCTCATTTAGGATTTTGAGTCTGGACCCACTACGCCCAACGTAGTCTAAGGTACGCCCAGCGTACCGGGTGGAGTCCGCGTCCAAAGCACGACCATGAGTACGTGCAGCGTACTCTTCAGTACGCCCAACGTACTCACTTGCAACACGTTTGTTTTTGGGGATAAATTTGACAACTTTGAAAAGGAGAAGGGTTAGAGAGAAATACCTGAACCTCGGGATGTTACAATTCTCTTCCACTAGAATCAGAATTCGCACTTGAAGTCTCAAGCCGCAAATAACTCCGGATGCTGCTCCCGCATCTCCGACTCCGGCTCCCAAGTCAGCTCGGACCCTTTCCGATGCTGCCACTGGACCTGAACCAGAGGCACCTCCTTGTTCCTCAGAACCTTGATCTTCCGATCCAAGATCGCGATCGACCTCTCAATGTAATTCAGGCTTGCGTCCACCTGAATGTCCTCTAGTGGCACTACCGCCGTCTCATCGGCTATACACTTCCTCTACTGGGATACGTGGAATGTATCATAGATCTGACTCAGTTCCTCGGGTAGCTCCAAACGGTATGCTACCTTACCCACCCCAGCGATCACCCTGAAAGGTCCAATGTATCGGGGCCCCATCTTGCCCCTCTTCCTGAATCGGATCACCCCTTTCCAAGGATATACCTTCAGGAGTACAAAGTCTCCAACCTGGAACTCAAGCTCGGATCGTCGCCTATCCGCGTAACTCTTCTGGCGACTTTGGGATGTCATTAACCTTTGTCTGACCTGCTGAATCTGCTCAGTCGTCTTAAGCACTATCTCAGTGCTACCCATCACTCGCTGTCCTACCTCTCCCCAACAGATGGGGGTCCTACACCTCCTCCCTATAACCGCTCAAATGGGAGGCATACCAATACTCGAATGGTGGCTATTGTTGTAGGAAAACTCAGCCAAAGGTAGGTATGTATCCCAGCTTCCCCCGAAATCCATAAGACATGCCCGAAGCATGTCCTCGAGCGTCTGAATCGTCCGCTCACTCTGCCTGTCCGTCTGTGGGTGATAAGCAGTATTGAAGTGCAATCTCGTACCCAACTCCTCATGAAACTTCTTCCAGAACTTGTAAGTGAAACGCACATCTCGGTCTGACACAATCGAGATCGGCACTCCATGCCGCGACACCACCTCCCTCACATATATCTCTACCAACCTCTCCGCAGAAGATCTCTCACTGATAGCAAGGAAGTGAGCGCTCTTTGTTAGCCGATCCACAATCACCCAAATTGCGTCAACACCCTTATGGTCCTTGGCAATTTGGTGATAGAATCCATGGAAATCTGTTCCCACTTCCACTGGGGAACCTCCAATGGCTGCAGCTTACCATGCGGATACTAGTGCTGGAAATGGTGGCCAGAAATGAGGCCATCATGTTCCTTATATATGGACACACCGCACAATTAGGGTTTTCACTCTGAGTCTAGTACGCCCAACATACTAGGTGGCTTCCGCATCCAAACCACGCACATGAGTATGTTGAGCGTATACACACGTACGCCCTGCGTACTCAGCTACCACATTTTCTCAATTAAAGGGCCAAACTTGACATCTATAATAAAACAAGGGTTTATGAGATATACATGGTCTTGGGATGTTACACCTAGTTTCAATTAATCCAATTAATCCCAAAATTAATCCAATTAATTTATGATTAACTTTAAAAAATATGATTTATAATTAATATATTATTTCCATAATACACTAATAAGTCATTTTTTTTATTTCTAATTAATTTATTAACCAAGTAATAAATTAAATAATCATTATTCTCTCTCTAACAATCATCCTATTCAATTGCCAGGTTTAAAGGCAACCCGAAAGGACTGTGCTACTATCAATTCAAGTTTATACCAATTATAGTTATGAGCTTAGACACCTAACCCAACAGTATCCCACTTGGATAAGTCTAATAACTATAACTGTCAGTATAACTACCAAACTCACTAGCAAATTATAGCTACCAAAAGCCGCTGTCGAACTCTAACCCAGTCAATTACATGTCCTAAGATAAGTGATCAAATATTCCTCCATTCTACAAGATATCGTATCAACATGAGACATGGATTATAATCAATCTCTCTGTATAAGATTTGTTTCCCGATTTCTTATTTATGACGACTAAAATCAGACTAGTAACTGAACACATCAATTTGGTCCAGGCTTGGCCAAGCGCTTTAGATGTCATCATCAAATCATCGAGGGGCCCACATATATTGCTTTTTCCGTTAGGGCAAAAGGAACAGATAAAATTCGACTTACATGATTGCACTTTTGGATTAGTGTCTAAGTCCATAACTATAATTGGTATGTACTTGACCCAACTTGGCATGGTCCATTTGGGTTGCATGGCATCATGCATTTGGATAGACTAAAATGAGAGAAATAACACTTAAGGTTTATTAATATATTATAAGCTCTAATATATTAATAATGTGATTTAATTAGTATTGATCAAGAATTAATTTTGAACTAATTAAGTGATCAAAAGGAGACTAATTAAATATATGGGTTGATTGTATAAATCATCCATACTTGTATAGTGGGCAAATACTGCATGGTTTATCAAATTGGGCCAAAACCCACAGGATACTCCATGGATGCTCCATGGTGTTTTTGAACCCATGGATCCAAGAAATGAAAAGCCATGACAATTAGGGTTTACATGGTGTAACCCTAATTGTGACACACTATATAAGCATCATATTCTTCCCAAAAATCGGCCACTATGTATGAATGGTGAGGGCTAGCCGATTTCATGAAGTGCTTCATTTCTCTCTAAGTTATTCCAAGTGCATTTGATGTTGTGTGAACCATTTGAGGTGTCACACTTGAGGCACTAGGCTCTTAAGCTCCATGGAATCAAGCTACATCAAAAGGTATGTCATTCTACTAGATTCTTATAGTATAGTTACTTCTTATTATGCTAGTTAGGATGAATACCTTGGAATATTCATATTTGCATGTATAATATAGAAAACATAGATCCAAGGTATTTAGGGTTGCATGTATACTTAGAAGTTTTAGAATGCTCAAAACCCAACAGTGGTATTAGAGCCTAGGCTTGTTTTCTTGTTATACTTGCTAAAATTGCTGAAAAATCGAAGTTTTTTTTCTGTCTGCATAGCAGACTCGCCGAGTCCATGAAGGGACTCGACGAGTCCAAGAGTAAAATCATCCAACTCGCCGAGTTGGTTCATGCACTCGACGAGTTGGACCCCCAGACAGCATATCTTCGAAATTTTTGGCTGGAATTGGACTAGGAACATTACCTTAAGCTGTTTTTGAACTTATAAACCTGTTTTTGATGTGGTAATGTTAATGCTAATCCAAATTTAAAGATAATTGTCAACAGATTCATGTTTTGTATTAGTTTAATGGTTAGGCTAATTTCATGAAAAAGTTTGATTTGAATTATCTTGTTCTTATGAGTTTCTTAGATTAATAGAAAAGTTATGTGATAATGTGTTTTTAATCCAAATTAATCTAAGAGTTAATTCTAAAATGTGTTTTTGTAACTTGTCCTCAAGTTATATGAAAAGTCACATTTAAGATTCATAAAACTCATAAATATTTCCATAAGTTATGAATAAGGAAGAGTCACATTCTTTAATGGTTTAAAGTCTTCCATAACTTGTCCTCAAGTTATGGAACTTGAAGAGTTTTTTAATTAAAACTACTTTAAACTCATAAGTTATGGAATTGAATAGTTTTTGAATTGTTCAAAACTTGCCCTCAAGTTTTGGAATTTGTAAAGTTTCCCTTATGAATACTTTAATTCCAAGTTAAGCCCTTAGAATTTTAAAAGTTAAAATTCAACTCTTATATGTTATGGTATTATAAGTTAATAATATATATATATATATATATATATATATATATATATATATATATATATATATATATAAGAGCAAGTCAGTCTTACCGTTAGTAGGCCTCATTCACGAAGCCGGTCTGTAAGGGGGTATAAGGTTACTGCCTATAAAATGGCAGTTTAATGGATGTCCACTCTCACCCACCGCTTCCTTGACTAGTGGAGGGTCGTTAGCCGAACGGGTAGGACAAGGACTATAATTCTCCCTTCAATAAAAGAATTAATGATAAATACTAAGTAACTAAACCTTTTATAAATTCCTAATCTTAGTTACTTAGGAAAATGTGAATTTGGTGCTAACCCATGAAATTACACTTTGCACTTTGCTTAAGTCGTTGGTGGAGCGCGTGTGGGTAACCGACACACTAACCTATATTTAACAACGTAGGAAAATGGTAACTTAATGTTTATCATAGTATCGGTGGAGCGCGTGTGGTTAACCGGCACATCGATTGAGGGGTAAATATTAAGGGTACCAGGTATATTTGCATGGTTATTCACACCTTGTTTTGTGATCGTCGGCATCCCAGTCACAAAATTTGAGAGGGCACACTCGAAATTGAAACATGCCATTGAAAAGTTCAATGAATCTCAAAAGATCTAGGAGTTTCAAATCCAAGTAAAACCTAATAAATTATTTCTTTTTCATGGTGGAAATTGGTGAATCGTCATTCGCCTACCTTCAAATATTCTATAGCTTGGATTACGGCATCCCTCTTCCTAGTTATAAAATATTGTGTTGGGTCCTAGTCTTAATATTTCATATTGGGTGTTATATTAAGGACTTAAATCAACTCGCTTGAATATCTCCCTTATAGATGTCTAAGTTCAGACAACTATGATCTTCCCAAATCTTACTTCTCTTCCTTCACCTCCTCCAATCATTCTCCCTAACCCACAAGTTCTTGAAAAGTTTAAGGTCACTCAAGCCCTATTGGCAAGCAAAGTCTATGTGTGCTCACATATTGGAGATAAAGTCACATATTGACAAGCTGGGAGAGTTGGGTGTCAAAGTCTTAAGAAAGTTGGATGTTCAATCACTTTCTAAGTCACATAGTGAGCTCTTTTGGGACTACTATGAAACAAACTATGACATGACCCTTAATGATCTTACCTATTTGCTAGGTGCTGCTGAATCAACAATGGTTTGAAGCACTGGTAAAGCAAATGTGGTTGAAAGATCAACTTCCCAAACTTCAATGGACATTGACAATGATAACATTAGATATCTAGAAAAAGCTTTCTCTTCCCAATGGAAAGGGAACGGCCATAGTCAACTCGGTTGACCAAATGGTAAAGAGAAAGGCTAAGTCTGAGATAGTCCCATGTATCATTACCAAAGAGTCCATATGTATCTTTTGCCAAAGGAAGGGGCACTGGTTGCGAAGCTGCCAAATTTACCTGAAAGATCGTAAGGATGGTAAAGTCAAAAGTTTGACTCTACTTCAGGTAAAGTCCATTGTCTAACTCTACTAAGTTCCTATTTGGAGATTCTTATTACATGATGTGATAGGGTCACATGTCGATGTTTTAAGAATCAAAGAAAATAGATGAAGCTTAAAGGAAGTATATGATGATTCTGATCGCGAAGATGGATTTCGATCGCATGGTTCGGTGATCTGATTTTTGAGTTGTTGCTTAGGAGTTATGACATATTGCTTAGGAATAGATAACAACAAGTTTTCATATGCATTTGCATTGTAAGGATAAGTTTTCCGTATTTTTAAAATAAAAGGAAAAATTTTGATTTTATTTATTTTAAATATCCTTACAATGGAATGTTTAAAACTTGTTGTCTATATGATTCCATTGATAGCAATAATGGAAATGTAAATTTGATTCTTTCATTTATGGTAGTGTCTAAATTTACCAAATAAGGAAAGATTCTCATCACCCAAGTTCTCAATTGGACCGAAACTTGGAATCATGCAAGTTGTATAGTATGATGAATGAGAACTTTCAGCTTTGGAAAATTAATAATAATTCCTTGTTCACAAGTATATGTGAGTCAAGTAAAGGACTAAAGGGATCGAGTACACATTCTTGTGCACTGGTTAAGTCCATCACAAAAGATCGATAAGACTATTCGTCATGTTTTACTAAAGCTTAGTAAATATGGTTAAACTTACAAGTTTAAGTATAATGTAGAAACATTGGAAAAGTTTCGATGTATGGCAAAACGAATGAGAAGAATCAAATTAGGCAGAAAGATAAAAGTTTCTCAAATCTGAAAAGATGGGAGAGTACTTTACTATCATGATTTGTGATCATCTTAATGATTAAGAAACCATATCACAATTGGTCCTCTAAGGACATCTTAGTGCATTCCTATGACTAAGAAGAGGAGTCATGAATTATTGAAATGGTTAAATCGAGAAGATGAGTCATACTTCGTTCCAAAACAAGTCTTAGAGTCATACTCCAAGATTGTAACTTGAGTGACATATCTTAAAAAAGGTTTATTAACACTAGTCAAATGTAAGAGTAACATGTGTCCTACTCTTGTACATTTGAAATTGGTAAGTTGTGATGTTTTGGATAAAACAGAGACCAACTAAGGCCAATTGTGTGAAGTGTTTGTCTTGATAAAGAATCCACACTATCTCTTGAATATTTGGCAAGAGAGTCTTATATGTCAAGAGAATAGTGGGAGTCCTAAAGATCTTGAAAGTCATAAGAACTAATCAAGGATAAAACATATTGTTCATCACTAGCACACGACTTGAGGTTTATAACCCATCATGTTGACATATTCCTATTTTTGTGCCCATTCCAGTTAAAGTTGGCTTTGCATAGGAGTTCTGAGAGCTCTCAATTGGTTGCATAACAACCTAGAAGCAATGGTAGGCCTGGTGCTGCCATGTGGCAACAATTAAGATTGCACAAGTTTAGTACATGTGTATTTGGATTTGTCACTAACTTTGTCTTGTGATTATGGGTATGACAAACTCACATGGATAGGAACACATACACCATAAAATCTAAGTGTCATAAGGTTTCTCTCCGATTCAAGAAAATGATGGTGAGGAAACACTTTCACCAAGTAGATTTTAAGTAGATAGCAATTGTGATATTTGCATTCTCAAAGTCGTTAGTGGAGCGTGTGTGGTTAACCGGCACACTAACATGGACTTGTGAGAAATGGAAAAGGTCTGAACAATTGAGACTATCATTACGACATCCCTTTTCATAGTTCTAAAATTGTTTAGACACACATGTGAGCTATCTAAGGAAAGGTGTATGATTTTGATAAAGTTTTATCAAAGCATCTTGTATCAGAAATCTGAACTTTGGTAAGAAAGTCAATAAAGTATTGATTTCTGGAAGTCCAACTAATTTATGAGTACATGTCAAAGCTAGTGGGAGCATAAGTGTTATGCTAATAATCATCATGTTAGTGGGAGCATGATAATTATGATAAGTGTTGCAAGTTAGCAATGCTAATTATAGAAAACAAAAGTTTCAACTGGAAAAGTTGTTTTGCTATAATTAAGGGAGAGTAATTTATACTTCATTTCAATTCTAAAAGCTTAGATTGAGGTTTTAATCGTCTTTAGTCAATGATATATATATATATATATATATATATATATATATATATATATATATATATATATATATATATATATATATATATATATATATATATGAAGTTTGTGTTGGAAAGGCTCAACATAAGGAAATTCTATATATGGGTCCATTATTTGCGTTCTAAAATTCGATTATGATTACGACATAACTTTTCATAATCTGAATTATGAGAACTTGGCAAATAGAAATAGAAATATTGTAGCAAAAGACTGGTCCAGTATCATGTCTTTATGTGAGACATCATGACTCGTGTCCCATATGCTTCAGATATAGGATCGATTGCATGTGCTATAATATTCATCCTTTCTAAATTTTTGCAAATGCTCAGGGCATTAAGAGGGAATAGTCTAGAATTGGATATGACTAAAATGATTAAGCAATTGTCGAGGAAAATATAAGGTTTACCAAAGATTGGTTGCTCAGGGACAATTGGAAGTATAGTGTTAATTTTGGAAGGATCATATTGACATATTCTGAAAGGAGGCAACTTATGTTTAGAGTGATAGTCAAAATGGGAATATGGAGATGTCTCCATAGGTGGAAGTTATTAAATCTGTGTAAGATTAGAAAACTTAATGCAAGAAGAATGTTCAAAGCAATGTACTTTGAATTTGAGACTCCGTTTCCATGGAGTGATCTTCATTGGAATAATATGTAATGTCTGTTGACAAGTCTTTGTGACTTTGTGCATAATCATTACAAGAGGATCAATGCATATAAGTTTAGAATCTAACAGATTTAGGTAAATGGCAGGAATTTGGAATTCTTGCATTTGCGGTAAGGATTTGGGATTGAGAAAT
Organism: Lactuca virosa; assembly: GCF_052849685.1. Taxonomy (NCBI): domain Eukaryota; kingdom Viridiplantae; phylum Streptophyta; class Magnoliopsida; order Asterales; family Asteraceae; genus Lactuca; species Lactuca virosa. The sequence continues at coordinate 272,715,526 of NC_136434.1, forward strand.
GAGAATCATTGGAATTATGTTCAATCGATCTATTTCACAAAGTAAAGATCATAGACAAACATAGTGTGCATACTTGGTGTATGACATGTCTAGTGTTTAGAAAACATAGTGTACACGCTTGGAGCATGGGACAACTATTGTTTTAATTCAAGTATAAAGTTGATAGTTTGAAACAATATGCAATGAATAATGTGTAATCAATATGGTGATAAATAAAAGGTGTTCTATTTATATACATAAGTTCTGAGACCATATTGGATTCGATTATTCTTGTTTTTCACTTTGCATGTTTTGACTTCTAGAATAACTAGGTCGTTCTTCCTGGATGACTAAGTTATTCAAACCATCCACAGTCGGTCATATGTTGGAAGTATATATGAATCAAGACTGTCATGAAGCTGGATTGTAGATGTCCAAGGTGTGGGACATAGCAAGAGTTACTACAACATTCATGAGTGCTCATAAGTTCTGAGTATTGGATTCAACCCACGCTTATTTGAATCACTTCATGGATTTTATCACGAGTGATCATGAGACGATAATATCTTATATTCTTCAAACCTAGAGATATGAGTTGTTGCCTATGAGTTGGTTATACAGTGATTGTACAAAACCGCATTGGTAACTCGATGTTATAAAACGTGTCTTTGTGTATGATTCAACAAGTAGTAGAAACAAACATATGAGTCGAAGTTTATCCATTCCTTTTACCCTCAAAGGGATAAAAGCGATATCTGTGGGCCCCTCAATGATTTAGTGATGACACCCCGAAGTGCTTAGCCAAGCCTGGACTGATTTGATTTGTTCAATTAGTCGGTCGTCATAAATCGGAAATCAGGAAACAACAGATGGACAAAGAGAATGATTATAATCCATGTCTCAATCCATATGATATCTAGAATGGAGGAATATATGATCCCTTATCTAATGGACGCGTCATTGATTTGTTCAGAGTTCGACAACAGCTTTCAAGAGTTACGATTGCCAGTCATGTTTTGAAGTCATACGCAATAATAGTTTTAGACTTATCCAAGTGGGAGACTGTTGGATTAGTGTCTAAGTCCATAACTATAAATGGTATGTACTTGACCCGACTTGGCATGGTCCATTTGCGTTGCATGGCATCATGCATTTGGATAGACTAAAATGAGAAAAATAACACTTCAGGTTTATTAATATATTATAAGCTCTAATATATTAATAGTGTGATTTAATTAGTATTGATCAAGAATTAATTAGTAGGATACCCGCGCGATGCAGCGGCATAATTTAGATTTTTTTACAATTAGTATTCTTTCAGCATGTTGTTTCGTGAATAGTTTCTTTGCTGCAATTAGTCTCCTTTCAGCAGATAATTTTTTTCGACGGATAGTTTATTTGTGACAATTAGTTTCATTTTGTGAAATGTGTCTCAATTTGTAGTATAGGTCGTTATAATAATCTAAAAACTAAAATGACACTAATTTAAATGAACCATTCTCACAATAGGTGGTGTTGTTTTTAATTTGTATTGGAAATAAAAATATTATCCTTCTTTGTTTCAGCTGACGGCAAATTGTTTATTCTGTATATTAGGCATTTTTTTTTGGACAATGAATAGATTGTTTTTGGCCTATTTTGAATAGTATCAACAATTCTTTTTTTGTACCCTTCTTTTTCAATCATGTTTTTTATGAGTCTTCTTTTCTAGTCGGATATCATTCTAGCACAGTTTGATTTAGCAGTATTTTTAGTTAGTTATTTTAGTTGATCGGTAATGTCATCTCTTTTATATTGACATATTTTGGTATTTAGATATCAAGAAAGTGGTAAAAAAATAACTTAAAATAAAGTGGTGTAATGGTAAATATCCATTCATTAAGGTGTCTTACAAGGAAATCATAAGTTCTATATGAGACGTATACTAACCATGTTGTTTAAAATAATAATAATAATAATAATAATAATAATAATAAGATGGTGTAATGGTAAATGTCCAATCATTAGAATTTGGAAATAAAATATAGTTTTAAATTAAATATATTGTTAATAATTATTAATTAACTAAAAAAATAAGTTATGTTATATACTATATTACTTTTTAACAAATAATACATAACTATTTAAAAATGATAAAAAAAAAGTTAAATATAATTTTTTTTCTAGGGTCCTTCAAAATAAAGGACATGCAAAGTGTAAGAAAATAAGGACATAGTTAACATAAATTGTGAGTTATCAATACAGTTACATCATTTTATTTTATTTTATAAGTCTTACGAAATGCTAGACACAATAATCTTATTTAATGCTTTTATATTAAAATTTGATAATTTTTAATACTTATATAAAATTTACAGATAAAGATAACCACAATATGATGGTTATGACGTAAAACTGTTTGACTTTTTAAGTATTGTGTTAGAATTACGTTTTTTCTAATAATTTTTCATGCCTTTTATAAAAAAAATAAAAATTGGTTTGAAATAAGACTATTAATTAAATAAAATAATTAAAAACGATGCATGTTTTTTTGTTTTTTCTAATAATTTTGCATGCCTTTTATAAAAAAATAAAAATTGGTTTGAAATAAGACTATTAATTAAATAAAATAATTAAAAACGATGCATGTTTTTTTCAATTGGTAAGAGACATTTAATATAATAGTTAAATAATTTTTTAGTTGTGAGGTTTTTGAAATAATACTAACTAGCAGGAATCAAGTGTGCGCCTTTGGCGCCGGGTTGGATCAATTTAAGCTATGTTCATAATTTTCTATTTTGTCACTTTTCACAGATAAGACGGTTTCAGTTTAAAAATGGCGGTGCGTTAACAAATTATAATTTAAAAAATATACCAAATTATGACATTATACTTCCAACTTTCTTCTTATTAGTGTATTCATACCTTTAAAGATCTATTGAATTATAGCATTGAAACTAATTTTGTATTTAATGACATTGTTATGAGTATTGAGCAAAATTTTGAAGGTACAATCTTGAAATAGGAAGAATGAAAAGCATCATGTTCTTCCTTGTCAGAGCTACATTCATAGAAAAAAAGTATTAGCACTTTGCAGCATATCCATGTGGTAGTTTTAAAACCGTGTAAAAAGAAAGAAAAATAGGTTAAAATTATGGAACTTCATTACATCTAAAAAGAAAAACTCTTTTCAAGAAAACAAATTTTTAAGTTACAAAAAAGAAATCATGTCCAACAAAAACTAAAAATTAATATTACATGGTTTCCTTGGTTCTTGGTGACAAGGTCAACTAATTTTTTAATATTACCTATTTATGTAAAAGTTGGTAACCAAGTTTAGAGTCAGTTTATGACATAAAACCTAAACATAAAGCTGACCAAAAAACTGTTAGTATAGTGTTTTCGTTTTCGTCCTTAAAAGCTTCCTGTAAAGAAAAATTAGATGCAAACGATGTGGCTGAGGCTCGAGTTGGAGTCGATTCCCTTAAACAGATTCGCCGTCTGTTCCCATGGTACAACAACCTAAACAGTATTGTGTACTGCCGGATATCACCACTTGCCTGAAAGAATTGCCGGAAGCCGGAGTGCAGAGAAGGAAGAAGAAGAAGAGTAATTTCATATGTGTGTTTGAATGAGAAGGCAAGGTCTTCTATTATAGTTGAATCGTGAAACAGAAACAGATCACTAGATATAACTTTGCTTTAATTTATATATATTACACCTATAAAGATAATTATTAATTTCCTACAGCTATTCATCTCTTCAATATAGTAGTATTTTACCCATGCACATCAAAAATGCAAACTGTCTTTATGCCTGATTTTAGAATTTTAATGGTTTTTGGATTTGGTTTATTATTTGTCAAAAAGTAAAAATCATTGCAAAAAATTTTATTGTAATTTGACTAAGCATTAGTTAATTTTATATAATTAAAATGTATCCGTATCAATAACATGATGTATGTTAAAGTAGGGATGAGCTTTAGAACCGGACCGGTTCGGAACCAGGACCGATTTTCCTATATTATAAGAACCAGGAACCGGACCACCGGTTCTAGCGCCGGTTCCGGTTCCGGTCCCGGTTTTTCGGTTATTTTTCAGACCAGAACCGGTTGAAATGTTATAAATGATATGTTATCTTCCGGAGCTTGTAAATGATTAAATATTTAACCAGATTATGACTTTTTATATTCTAAATTGAAGTACAAACACTAAATTACATGATGAAAAAAAAATCAAGTAATTCCGATTTCATATGAGTGAGTTATGCGCATTTTAAAAACGGGACAAATTCTAAAAAAATAAAAAATGCTGAAACAGAAAATACGCAGCATTGATATGCTGTCTTCCGGGGTCTATAACTGATTCAATATCTTACCAAAATATGTGTTTTTATAGTCTAAAATGAACTCAAAACACCAAATTACGTGTTGGAAAAAAAATTAAGTAATTCCGACGTCATATGAATGAGTTATGCACATTTAAAAAATGGGACAGATTAAAAAAAAATGTTGAAACAGAAAAAACGCAGCATCGATATGCTTTCTTTCGAGACATGATTATGATTCAATACCTAACCAAATCAAATAATTCCGACTTCATATGAGTGAGTTATACACATTTTAGAAAATGGGAAAAATGTCAAACCGGTTCCGGTTTTTAGAACCAGGACCGGTTTTCATAAAAATGGAGAACCGCTAACCGGACTTATTACCAATTCCGGTTCCGGTTCCGGTTCCGGTATGGTTCCGGTCCGGTCTGGTTCCGGTTCCGGCGGTTCTAATGCTCATCCCTATGTTAAAGCATTAAGTTTTAACATCTATGGTAATATAATGTAAATTTGTGTTTCCATTTTTTTTTCAAAACTGTACAGCATAGAAAAATGATATTTTATGTTATTTTGAAAAGTGTAATTTTTTACATCACAATTAAACAGAAATAACTATAACCAAATCTGAAATTTTTTACCATCTCAAACTTAAATACGATCGACCAAATCTAAAATCTATAAAATATATTGTAAAAACATTCAAATTTGCCCACATACATATAACAAATCAATGGTCTGCAACAAACGAAACGAAAATCGAACTAAAACTAAACCCACAAATATTGATAGACCAGGAACAAATGGAAAAAATGGCAGACTTTTGCAATAAACAACCACATTCAAAATCTTTACAAAAAATTGTAAAGTCTTTAGAATGTATATACATTAGCTTAAAACAACCCAGATCTTAAAGCTTTCACCATATAAAACATATTTACAACGAAAGCGTAAACATACAAAACAAATTGCAAAATAAAATAAATTTCAACAATAAGTTTGGAACAACATAACTTAGTTAATAAAAAAAACATGTGGATGAACAAACTTGTAATTATAAAAGCCAACATAGGTAAAGACCTCAGGGCAAAATTCGATGAGGTTAAGCACCAGCCCAAAAATCAAAAGGATGGGGTAAAGGATCACGAAAGAAGGGCAGAGTTACTTACCATCATAGGGCCCCACTCATGTAGCAATCACCAGAGCCAGCACATACGCACGAAGGTATACCATCAAAACATCCTCAACATAGCATTTTCAATGAACGACCCGAGGCCAGAGCACTAGGATCCAAATGACCCTTTGCACATCACCGGTTTCATTAGCCAAAACTGTTTTGAACAAGTGTACATCGATACCGGAAGCAGGTTCAACATGGTTTATGAACATTGCCTTCGACAGTTACCAATTGAATGGAAAAAGCGCCTCCAACTACCACGCCAGGGCCCGCTAGTCGGGTTCACCGATCATGGCATCTGGCAAACAGGAATAGTCACGCTCCCATTTACATTGATCAGTCGTGATGGAACCAAACATATAACAAGGGCGCTCGAATTCTCTGTTGTTGACCACCCGGCTGACCACAATATTCTACTAGGTCGGCCAACGTTGTTCCAGCTACAAGCGATTCCGTCTACTCTTCATGGTGTTCTCAAATTCAGCATGAGTGACGGATCGGCAACGATAATGGAGACCAATCCAGGTAATGGATGTGAAGGCAAACGAGAAAGGAAACAAGAAACCCAATTTTGTCGAAGCAAATGTTGTCAGAAGGTGTAGGATCGACGAAGGAGGACTGCGACAACATAAGTGTTGATCAACGAATCCAGGAAAAGACAAAGAGATGTTTTCAGTCGGCTCACAACATCTCCCCCATAGAAAGGAGTGAGCGCTGACCTAAGGATGGCTCAGTCGGAGTATGGAACAAAAATCGTGAAGGAAAGAAGCATCTACCGACGGGCACGGGCACCAGCCTGGCTCACAATCGATGACCGAACCATGCCCAGCCAAAGAGCGACTTTGAACTCGAAGCAGATCTTGGCCAATGTCAAACATGAGCCAAAATCTAGTGGGATAAAAGAGACAAGTGCCAGGTGCAACAAAAATAGAGGCAGAATGCCACCCATTTTAACACACAAGCCCTCCTATAAAAGAAAACTGACAAGGGCCTCTGATGGGATAAACAGCACCCCTATAAATTGAACAGTGAAAGGTCTTGAGGTGACGCTCTCGGAAAATGTATTGGTAGCTAAACCATACAGTATAGTCAACAACATTTCGCGGCTTAACATAATAAGCCTAATTAAACATACAAGTCAACAGAACATAGCTTAATAAGTAGTAGTTATGCGACTTCTGAAGCACACATTAGCCGATTAATGCAAACCCTAGAACAAGGGAGTGTGGAGAAAAGAATTACAATAGAAACGTCGAATAGCCCATCCTTAAAGATACCACGGGACAATTCAAAATATGTGTATACACATAAAACAAATAAAAGAGGGGAAGAGAACACTTCCATGCCAAATACAAAGCCAAACGCAAAGTTCAGGGTTAGTAACAACCAATGTTTTTCACTATACACATAGTACATAGAAAGGCAACTACATTACGGAACGAACAAAAGGGAGAAACAAAAATCATCCCTCGGAGTCTGAGGAAGAACCTCCCGGACTTGGCCTGCGACAAAACTGGCAGAAGCCGTCATAATCTTGCTCCCCAAGCGAAAGAGGCCTGTGAAATCCATCTCAGCAAGTGACGATAGAGCAGTATCCACCTCTTCGGCCCTTCTCGCGACACGACCAGGATCCGGGACTTCAGGTTCACCAGAAATTGTGGAACAACCGCCTATTTGCTTCCCCTTTTCAAACCCAAGGGCCTCACATGCCTCACAAACACCCTGGATCCCGCTGGCAAATTCCGCGCTCTTGATAACTTTATCAATTAAGCGAACCACCCCTTCTCCAGCATCCATTACAAACCACATCGGGCGACAACACCATCAACTCGAGCACGGGCCAGTTGATGTTGACACCTAGCCAACTCACTTGCTAGTACACCCTTCTCCCGACTAAGAGAACTCACTTGGCTTTTATGTCGCTTTGTTTGGTCCTCCAAAGTGGACATATGATCTTCCAAAGAGGATTTCTCGTAGGCCACAATACAATTATGCTCAGAAAGGACTTGGCGTTCAGCCTCTGAATCACGGAGTTCCTCCCTTATGCTTGTCATGGCACCTCGCAAAGTTTTCAACTGTTTTTCATTCATGCCGACGCGGTAAAACCGGTCGGAAGCAGCAACCATAAGGACAGCAGTCTGAGCCACGGCATAATGAAGGTCACCAGCCATACGAGCGCTTGGTTGGCTCGCAAGCGAATTCATTGCTATCGGGGCGTGAGCACAACGGCTCCACTCCTGGGTGGCAATGCCTTCCGATAGTAAGGAATTCCTAGTAATCGCCCAGCCCGGAGCATAGGCCTCGAAAGACAAGGTGTGAGGCGAAGTTCCTATTTCGCCAACCGGGGAACGCTTCCCGGCTGGAAAGAACTTCCAGGTGAGCCCAGTACACCCCAAACACGAAAAGAAATCAGGATCAACTAAAAGTGAACCAGTAAACGACGAAAGTGGTGTCATCAAAGAACTAAGCACCGCCACACTCTCTTTCTGCTCAGGCACATAAAACTTACCACCAAGAACACCCCCGATACCACCAAGGAGCCTGGCCACGGATACAGTCCTACGCACCTTATGAGGACGGAGACCCGCATCATCAGATTTAGTCTCCTCGGCAGACGATGGAACTACACGTAAACTTTGCCTTTTCCGGATAGGGGCATTACCTTTTTCTGCATGAACTCTCGCAGGCAAACCAGAAGAAGCCGGAACTGGTGAACGAACTGGGGAAACGACCCTAACGGCCGGTCGGGAAGGTGAAGCAGGTCCACTAGAACTAGCATTTCCCCCTTCTACCGAGGGAAATCCAGCGATCTCTCGCATGCGCTTTTCTGACATGGGAGGAGGAAGAGCCTCTACAAGATCGATCTCCCGGTGGCATAGCTTACCCTGATAGTGACCACGCACAGCCATCTCCAAGGAAATCTCGGCGTCAGCACCTGTGAAAACAAACGACAAGAATAAGACCTCACAAGCCAAAAAGATACCCTATTCTCATTCCTTTTTCTTTTTTCTTTTTTTTTATAAAAGGGGGGAGGGGAGAAGGAGATGAGTTAATACTGCATCTCACGATGAACATCTACGCCATCTTACTGCGAGCCCTCCAGGCGGCACTCATGTCGGCCGCTGCAAGAATGAAATCTTCCCAGTTCTTCCTAGCGATAGTGATGTTTCCCAGTCGCTTGCCAAGAGTCAGATTACTCCCAAACAACTTCGGAAGATAGTCGGGAAAGTCTTGCGTTCTACGACACCCACACCCCACAAGGTTTCGATTAACCCAAAGCCATTGTTGTTGCAAATTTCTCTTTGGAGCATCTAGTTCAGAAATCAACTGAAGAATGCCCCTTCTCTTCGCTAGAATGCGGACTCTGGAATTTGTAGTCGAACAAAAAAGTAACTGAAACCCAAAAAAGTGGGTATATAGCCTAGAGATCGACAAATCAGTTCAAAACCTACGATCTTGTTGACAGCGCTGGGGGTTAACTCATCAATGGAGAAGCCGTAATGATGCACAATCATGTCAAAAAATCAGAGGTTGGCAGGCGCAACCCCGCTTCAAACAGAGGAATCGGAATCCCCACTTTCCCTTGAGGATAGTCGTAGATCGATAACCCCTTTGTTGGAATCATCACACCATGCTCCGGTAAGAAACCAAAACGATCTTGTAGAAATTCGAATTCCTCTGCGGTAGGGACTCTACCATAACGGTCCATATTCAAAAATAGATGAATGATAGAAACGAAAAATTTGTAAGATGCTTGTGTTGATACAACGAACGTAAAGAAAGGAGGTGAGGATAGAAGGTCTCGAGAAAAGGGGATTTTAAAGAAAAAACTGGCATCACGAACCGTCTCACGATGGATTTGACACACATTAACGGCACTATCTAAGCCTTGTCAAATGCTAGAGATAATCCTAGGCATGCACGTGTTGAAATATAGGCTCGAACGGTGACGCTGTCAAAGTCGACGCATACACCTATAAGCCTAACGGACTTGTTAACGTATCCCTCAGGGAGAACGTCAAAAAAGGAGAAGTCAAACTAACTTCAGGCTTGGCCTGGTCAGAACCCAGTCTAAAGCCAAGGTCGAGCCTTCACCAACTCGAAGATCACTGGTGTGGGGGTTAAGGTGCAGAACCGCACCTTAACCTCTTCTCCAAGGAATTACATCCCAGCAAACGTGGGGCCAATCAGAGAGTTCCACTTGCCATTAGACGATAGCCACGATCTTCATAATAATTAAAAGATCTCCCTCTAGCCAATGAGGGAATGAGGAAAAAAGATGTGATGGAGGATCCTCCAATATGGGTCTGTCACGTTGCACCCCACGAGGGAATGTTCAACAGAATCAGTTGAGGGGCAAGCCTCTCAAACGGGTATAAAAGGATCCTTATTCCTCACGAAGAAGGGGACGAAAATCTTTTTCCTGTGATTTAATATTATCTCTCTCATACCTCATACTAACTTGATCGCCGAAGCTTCGGCCTGGGAATTCCTCCCGGATATCGACTAACGATCATCTTTCTCTTTTGCACTGTGATATCAGGAGAAAATAACTACACGGATCTCATCTACAGTCCCAGCTCAACCCTCTCCAATATATCACAACATCAACATACAATACTAGAAATCTAACTATACTCCTACTAGCTTTGACATATACATAGGACTCATCCTCACTCCTAGAGAAACCAAACTCTTTAATTTTCTCATCGAAACAATGATTCCATCTGCGAGACGCTTGCTTCAATCAAAAGATGGATTTCTTAAGCTTGCACAGTCTATTGGGGTTCTTAGCCTCTACAAAACCCTCTGGCTGACTCATGTAAACATCTTCAGCCAATTTCCCATTAAGGAAAGCGGCTTTGACGTCCATCTGTCATATTTCATAATCTTGAAACGCAGCTATGGCTAGCATAAACCTAACAGATTTGATCATAGCCACTGGTGAAAAGGTCTCATCATATTCAACCCCAAGGGTTTTAGTAAAGCCCTTCGCAACCAGTCGCGCCTTGAACGTGTGCACCTCACCATCCATGTCGGTCTTCTTCTTCAAGATCCATTTGTACCCAACCGTCTTTCGACCTGATACATTTTCAACCAAGTTCCAAAGTTGATTGTCATACATGGACTGGATCTCGTTGTCCATTGTCTCTTTCCATTTAGCAGACTCAGGGCCCGCCATGGCTTCCTTGTAGTTATTAGGTTCATCCAAATTTATCAGTGTACTATCACTGAAAAACATATCACCTTCAGCGGTTATATAGAAACCATATAATACAGGTGGAACGCTAACTCTAATGGAACGTCTAGTTGGTAATGACTCATCAATCCGTTCAACAGGAATTTCTTCCTCAGGTTGAGCGCTAGTGTTAGAGGTTCCTTCATCGCTTGATTATTGAATCTCTTGAAGATCAATTTTCCTCCCACTGTCCTCTTGGAATATGCGTTCTCTCTCGCGAAAGACTCCCCTTCATGCCACGAAGACCAGGTTATCACTAGGTCTGTAGAACAAGTTTCCAAAGGACTTCTGTGGTGGTAAGCCAATGAAAATACACCGCTCACTTCGAGGTTCAAGCTTGTCGTGAGTCTCTCGTCTAACGAAAGCTTCACAACCCCAAACCTTGATATGTGCCAATGAGCGAACCTTCCATGTCCACATCTCGTGAGGTGTTTTGGCAACCTTTTTGTCGGGACTATATTAAAGATATGGGCCGCAGTCTCTAAGGAACACCCGAAGAACGATATCGGAAGTGAAGCTCGACTCATCATGGAACGAACCATGTCCAACAAGGTTCGATTACGCCTCTCAACCACACCATTGAGCTACGGTGTCCTAGGTGGTGTCAATTGTGAAACAATTCCACATTCCTTAAGGTAGTTGTAACGACCCAAAAATCATGACTAAAAATTCCGTTTTGAAAACATTACTTAAAGCATATTTGACAATCCATAACATAAAACATAACCTAAACCAGGGTATTAATTCAAAACATATTCCTATTTATCAGAGTAAAACATCCCAGGCTGACTAATCAATGGTGTGTGCCATGCGATCACCACGAGCTCTTCCCTCCGCTGCCGGAAGTACCCGAAAACAAAACTGAAAACCGTAAGCACGAAGCTTAGTGTGTTCCCCCAACCTACCACATACCACACAAAACTACATACTGCAAATACTGGGCCTCGCCCACTGCCTCGGGCCTCGCCCGCTACAACAGGCCCCGCCTGGCTTCGAGCCCCGCTCGGTGTACATATCTGTTTCTCTTAGGCCCCGCCTGTATCTGGGCCCCGCCCGCTAACATATACTAACATATAAATATATCACAACACATAAACTAATCATATACTACTGAATCCTGTTCTAAGGCCTCGCCTAACTTGGGCCTCGCCCTTGTCCTGCTACTGATGAGTCATGGAACCCCCTCCACATTCCTTCTGATGGTGAGATTCGGGCCCAGCCCACACTCACTCCTTTCCTAACTTGGGTCTCGCCCCCGTTCGGCTACTAATGAGATATGGAACACCATACACACTCTTCTATTGGTAAGATACAGGACCTCGCCCACACTCACCTCCCTACCAGGCACATACATGTATCCCCCAGACAACAAGTATGAACTATCATATAAACCATTCCTAGGGAACCCACCCTACATGGACCGAAGTCCGGAACTAACTGTACATAGCATAACATAAGCATAACATATGGCATGAACACATCTACTGTGTACTACATCGGACCGTAGCCCGGAACATATAACACAATCCTGCTTGAGTCACGAAGACATCAAACATACTAACTACTGCATCGGACCGAAGTCCGAAACTACTACTAACTAAACGGGCCGGCATTGTGGCCTTAGACCCGTTCCTACTGGAAGGAAACTCACTTGCACTGCTGAAGTTCTTACTGATACCCTTCTGATAGCTATCTGACCACTCCCGAACCGCTGCTCCAATAGCTCCCCGAGCTACCAATACCAAATATAACACGTAGTCCCAAACTGCTCTCCAACAATCAAACTAAGCCAACTCTGGTCAAAGTCAAGGTCCGGGTCAAAGTCAACCTTCCAGGTCGACCATACTCGCAGAGTCAGCCTTCTGAATCGCTGAGTTCATAAGCTCAGAAACCCTTCCATTCGCGACTCGACTCGCCGAGTCATCCCATGACTCGCTGAGTCTTCTAATCTTTGAGTTCCATCCTATCCAACTCACTGAGTCACCACTCAACTCACCGATCTGACTCGGGACCAAAAGGGATTAGGGTTTCGATCCGACTCGCCGAGTCCAAGAACAGACTCGTCGAGTCCACCTTCATCATTTCCATTCTGTCGATTTCAGTCTGATCCATTGCTTCCCAATTGCAGATATGGACTTCTAATGCTAGCATTACACGTAAAGTTGCCAACTTTACGTTCATGCAAAGGGTTATTATGCTAGAACACCAAAATCTAAGCTACAATGGAAGTCCAAGGTGTGAAATGAAGCCATAGCTGCGAAAAGCTTCACTCACAGAGCTCCTAAGGCTCAAAGGTGCTCAGATCTACTCTCTAATCGACCTCCAAAAGCTAATTACCCGGATTGGCCTTGGAAATGGTCCAAAACTCTCATAAAAGGGACATGAAAGGATCTAAGAAACCAAAGCTCAAGGTAAGAACTTGATTACCAGGAAATGCTGAGAAAGAGAAGCTTCTTCTGGATCTACAACTTCTCCCTTGGATCTTCCAACTCTCTGCCTTCTTCTAATCTTCAAGAGCTTCCAAAATCACTCACAAATAGCTCATAAGCTCAATGAGAACACTAGGGTTTCGAGGGTTAGGTTCTGGACAGAGGAGGCTACAAATGAGGCTGAGGGGAGGGGAATAAGATCCTTAAATAGGGCACAAGGACCCGATTTAGGGTTTTTCCAACCCAGACCAGACTCGTCGAGTCACTCACCCGACTCGCCGAGTCAGTCACTTAAGATGCAACACGGAGCCCGCTTCGACTCGTCGAGTTCCTCCCTGGACTCGGCGATTTGACTTTTTTAACTTAAGGCTTTTCCTTTACTTTCCTGGTCTTCCGGATTCCGGGTGTTACAACTCTCTCCCACTTAAACTAGACTTCGTCCTCGAAGTCCGCTACGACCAACTGCCCTACAAACTGCTATCGATACTACCACCCGCAAAACACATCTCCTGTTGGCCACTTCCAGTGCTGCTTACTTCTCTGACACTCACTGAATGATCCTTTTACTTTATCCTGATGCTGAAACCCTTCCCAGCGAAATGGATCAGATAATCCTTCGAGTAAAAGATTCATCCCTGCAACGGTTAAGACTCAGACGAGAGCTACGCAACAGGATCAAACCCTTCCCTCTGAGATTATTTAACCCTGCCGAGAAAGGCGTAACACTTCTTGATCAACTAACTACTCTAGCCCAAACTCCTCTTATCAATATTGCCTCTGACTGAAGATTCTGCTGACTCTTATTCGCCTTCCGAATGAACCGAGACCACCCCGGTCCCAACATATTTGCAATCATTTGAGTCATCGGACTCCCACCGGTTACTGAACCCCATTCTCAATCGCTTAGTCGCTCCCAGGACTCCCGAAGGAAACTTCGATTATCTAAAACTGCTCTAATTACCTTGCCACTCTGGCTCTACAATTCCTGGGATCCTTGATCCCCCAACTTGACCGCAAGGTCTCTACCAGGTCTCACCTGCACTACTACTAACATACGGGCCTCGCCCACGGGTCTCACCCACTATATCATGGAGCGGCCTCTCCCAAGGTCCCACCTTTCAAGGTCTATGCAAACCCACTCCCTACTATCTTCTATGACTATCCTTTCCTGATTCTTATCATGCTAACTAGGAAATACGGTCCTCGCCCAAATTCCGCCAACAAGGAGATACGGGCCCTCGCCCACACTCCTCTGACTAGATACCAACAAATGCTGCAACTAACCTGCAGTCTCACCACACTCTCCAACTACCTCTACAACTGACTGCCAGTCTGAAGGCATCCCATGCCGGACGCTTCCACTATCTACGCCCTGACTTACTCGAACCCTGCTGACCATTCTCCCACTTGGTCCTTTCCAGACCAGCCATCTGCGATTGTGAAAATGCGAACCCCATGTTGAGAAGTTTCCCAAACTTCCAACTTGCACAAACACTTGAGCTGTCGACCTTCCTAATGGAAAATACAAACTTATCCTGGATCCACGCTCCTTTTTTCTCCTGAACTCTGGGAGGACCCTCCCCCACTTCGATTCAACTAGATTATTATAGTTCACTAGTTGGATAGGATTCCCAATCCTCTTAACCATCCAATAACCAACCATCTGATAGCCCAACGCTTACTGCTGCTAATGATCCAAAACTCACTAGTATCAATTTTGACCCACTTTTGAAGATTAGCAGGATACTTCTAGAGCCCCAATTACACACTTGCTACAATGACTGCACCCTAAGAACCTGCCCCAAAGAACATCTTCAAACTACTACTCCAACTTCCCATGGTATGCAAATGGCATGTAACCCCAGTACAAACAGGAAATAAATCATATCATACATTCACTTATCATAGATGCAGTACCATAACAATATAATCATGAATAAAATTAATTAGGAGAGCAAAAGATATGCACCTTCAACACCCGGTGCTGTTCGCAGCTCCACTGAAGATAACTGAAAAGCCCTGCTCCCCACCGCAGGCGCCTCCAAGCGGCTCTGACGGCCATCGGTGATCCTCAAAGTCGCAGGGGCAGGTGCCACCACCTGTCCTGTTGAAAGCAAACTCGGACACTGGGCCTTCTTGTGGCCCCTCTGACTGCAGTGAAAACATATCAGGTCTGATCCCTGCGTGGTGATAGCAGTACAATCCCTACTGAAATGACCAGTCTGGCCGCACTTGAAGCAGCCAGAATCACCACCACTACCACTCCTGCATGCACCCTCATGCGTCCTGCCACACTGGCCACAACGACTGCGGCCCCGAAAATCCCTCGATCTCCCATCTGGCCCCTTAGGCCTCTTGCCTGAACCTGTGGCTGTTTGAACCTCTTCCGGCTTCCTCTTCCTCTCTGTCTCCAAATCAATCTCCCTTTCTCTGGCTCGAGCAATCATGTCCTCCAGCGTCTTGCAACTGGACCTGCTCACAAACTGCCTGATGTCACTCCTCAGCATCTAGTGATATCGAGCTTTCTTCATGTCCTCGTCTGCCACATACTGCGGAACCAGAAGATCCCTCTCCCTGAACTTGGCGGTGATCTCCGCCACAGTCTCGGTCGTCTGCTGAAGGTCCTAAAACTCCCGAGCCAACTGCTGCACCTCAATAACTGGTGCAAACTCAGCCCTGAACCTGGCCGAGAAATCACTCCATGTCATCACGTCCAACGCGGCATCATCTCCCATAGCATGACCAACCTCCTCCCACCAATCCCATGCCCTGTCCTTCAGAAGACAGGAGGCGAGTCTGACCTTGTCCCCCTCGGGACACCGGCTCGTACGGAAAGCGTTGGCAACATCGGCCAATCACCTGCTGCTAGCAATGGGATCCCTAGCCCCATGATAATCTGGTGCTCCACAAGCTCTGAACTCTCGAAAAGTCAAGGTACACGCCCCTACCAAAGCCATCATCTCAGTGCGAAAAGCTCCCAGCTTCTCATCCAGAAGCTCCAAAATACCCTCCTTGACCGAACCGAAGATCACAGGAGTTTGATCTAGAATACTGCGTGTAACCTCAACTGAAACAAACTCCCTCATCCACTCCTCGAGCTGCTCGGCTCCTGAACCCGAGCCTGATACCTCTCCGGCGCCTGATCCGCCCACTAGTGTCTCACGCAATGTCACCATGCTGAAACATGCCACAAATACTATCAGAATACTCATCACTGCTGAGGGATCATACACACACTCGACAAGTTTCCCGGTCTCATCTCGGCCTTTCCCGAATCGAGTACGGATCCTCTACTTTCAGTAGTACGGGCCCATACTACCTTCCACGTCTATCCGTACGTTCCTCAGGAACTGCTTCGACTCCACCAGGTCCCTTTTACTACGACTAATGCTCTCAGCACTAAACTCATCATAGGCTTACTCTAGGGAAACCTCTGACCCAACCAGTCCTCAGCTGTTGAAGGTCTCCTTGTAATGCCAATTAGCTATCACCTGAATACCATCACGGGTAATGAGTCTCGGATAATCCTTCGAGTAAGGGACTCATCCCTATAACGGTTAGGACTCAAACAAGAGCTACGCCATAAGGTCAAATCCAGCACTCTGAGATTATTCAACCCTAATTACATGTGACTTGACGTATTCACCTAACAGCTAACTCCCATTACTCAGAATCCCACAATGCACAAAGCAAGCAGCATTCAGACCAAGGAAAATCTAACCATAACATACTCAAGTAATCATACTCTCATATCAAGAATCTGCACTAGCATGCGACATACTCTCATATACTTAGGCATAACCTAAACAGGCTATCCTACTACTGTCTAACAAGCACTAACATGCAGCTCAAAAGCACAAATAACAGGCACATAAGGTATCCTTCCTAGATCCTTAGCCCTAATCTAGCATGCTGTTCTACTAACTGATAAACATAACATAAACTTGTATGGGTATTTTGGGGTACTTACTTGAGCTCGGCTGATTGCATGCACCACACCCTTTTTCCTTTTTAAAAGTTCTTTTCTTTCTAAATTTCTTTTCGCTTTTTCTAAAACTCTTTTCTTTTCTCAAAACTTCTTTTTATAAAAAATGATTTTCCTTTTGAAAAATTTCTATAACAATTCCTTAGTTTGAGTTCAGACAAACCCGAAAGTATGTCCGAATCCCTCAAACCAAGGCTCTGATACCAACTTCTAACGACCCAAAAATCATGACTAAAAATTCCGTTTTGAAAACATTACTTAAAGCATATTTGACAATCCATAACATAAAACATAACCTAAACCAGGGTATTAATTCAAAACATATTCTTATTTATCAGAGTAAAACATCCCATGTTGACTAATCAATGGTGTGTGCCATGCCATCACCCCGAGCTCTTCCCTCCGCTGCCGGAAGTACCCGAAAACAAAACTAAAAACCGTAAGCACGAAGCTTAGTGAGTTCCCCCAACCTACCACATACCACACAAAACTGCATACTGCAAATACTGGGCCTCGTCCACTGCCTCGGGCCTCGCCTGCTACAGCAGGCCCCGCTTGCCCCAGGCCCCGCCTGGCTTCGAGCCCCGCTCGGTGTACAGATCTGTTTCTCTTAGGCCCCGCCTGTCTCTGGGCCCCGCCCGCTAACATATACTAACACATAAATATATCACAACACATAAACTAATCATATACTACTGAATCCTGTTCTAAGGCCTCGCCTAACTTGGGCCTCGCCCTTGTCCTACTACTGATGAGTCATGTAACCCCCTCCACACTCCTTCTGATGGTGAGATTTAGGCCCAGCCCACACTCACTCCTTTCCTAACTTGGGCCTCGCCCCTGTTCAGCTACTAATGAGATATGGAACACCATCCACACTCTGCTATTGGTGAGATACGGGACCTCGCCCACACTCACCTCCCTACCAGGCACATACATGTATCCCCCAGACAACAAGTATGAACTATCATATAAACCATTCCTGGGGCACCCGCCCTACATGGACCGAAGTCCGGAACTAACTGTACATAGCATAACATAAGCATAACATATGGCATGAACACATCTACTACGTACTACATCGGACCGTAGCCCGGAACATATAACACAATCCTGCTTGAGTCACGAAGACATCAAACATACTAACTACTGCATCGGACCGAAGTCCGAAACTACTACTAACTAAACGAGCCAGCATTGTGGCCATAGACCCGTTCCTACTGGAAGGAAACTCACCTGCACTGCTGAAGTTCTTGCTGATACCCTTCTGACAGCTATCTGACCACTCCTGAACCGCTGCTCTAATAGCTCCCCGAGCTACCAATACCAAATATAACACGTAGTCCCAAACTGCTCTCCAACAATCAAACTAAGTCAACTCTAGTCAAAGTAAAGGTCCGGGTCAAAGACGACCTTCCAGGTCGACCCTACTCGCCGAGTCAGCCTTCTGACTCGCCGAGTTCATAAGCTCAGAAACCCTTCCATTCGTGACTCGACTCGCCGAGTCATCCCATGACTCCCCGAGTCTTCTTATCTCCGAGTTCCGTCCTGTCCAACTCACTAAGACACCACTCAACTCACCGATCTGACTCGGGACCAAAAGGGATTAGGGTTTCTACCAGACTCGCCGAGTCCACATTCATCATTTCCATTCTGTCGATTTCAGTCCGATCCATTGCTTCCCAATTGCAGATCTGGACTTCTAATGCTAGCATTACACGTAAAGTTGCCAACTTTACGTGCATGCAAAGGGTTATGATGGTAGAACACCAAAATCTAAGCTACAATGGATGTCCATGGTGTGAAATGAAGCCATAGCTGCGAAAAGCTTCACTCACAGAGCTCCTAAGGCTCAAAGGTGCTCATATCTACTCTCTAATCGACCTCCAAAAGCTAATTACCCGGATTGGCCTTGGAAATGGTCCAAAACTCTCATAAAAGGGACATGAAAGGATCTAAGAAACCAAAGCTCAAGGTAAGAACTTGATTACCAGGAAATGCTGAGAAAGAGAAGCTTCTTCTGGATCTACAACTTCTCCCTTGGATCTTCCAACTCTCTTCCTTCTTCTAATCTTCAAGAGCTTCCAAAATCACTCACAAATGGCTCACAAGCTCAAGGAGAACACTAGGGTTTCGAGGGTTAGTTTCTGGACAGAGGAGGCTACAAATGAGGCTGAGGGGAGGGGAATAAGATTCTTAAATAGGGCACAAGGACCCGATTTAGGGGTTTTCCAACCCATACCAAACTCGCCGAGTCACTCACCCGACTCGCCGAGTCGGTCACTTAAGATGCAACACGGAGTCCGCTTCGACTCGTCGAGTTCCTCCCTGGACTCGGCGAGTTGACTTTTTAACTTAGGCTTTTCCTTTACTTTCCTGGTCTTCCGGATTCCGGGTGTTACAATAGTCGTGGAACTCGATACTAAGATACTCACCACCCCTATTGGATCTGAGCATCTTGATCTTCCTACCCAATTGATTCTCGACTTCATGTTTAAACTCTTTGAACTTTTCAAAGGTTTATGACTTGTGCTTGATTAAGTAGATATATCCATATCTGTTATAATCATCGGTAAAAGTCACATAAAATCGACTTGCATCCCTTGTGGTGGATCTGAAGGGCCCACACACATCTGTGTGTATGAGATCTAACAATCCTTCACCTCTTTCACAAGTACCAGTGAATGGTGATTTAGTCATCTTTCCAAGCAAGCAAGACTCGCATGTATCATCAGACCTTAGGTCAAATGATTCCAACACTCCATCCTTTTGGAGTTGGGAAATGCGCTTCTTGTTGACATGTCCAAGACGACAATGTCACAAGCATGCTTTGTCTAAACCATTTGACAAATCAATTTGTAACACACTATTTCCTAAATTGTCTACAACCATCACAGTTTCATATACACCATCACAAGTCAATGCTTCAAAATAAAAAACACCATTATAATAAGCACTAATAGAACAACTTTCATTATTAAATGAATATCTAAAGCCTTGTGTGTACAAACCATGAAAAGAAATAATATTCCTCGTCATTTTTGACGAGAAGCTACAATTATTTAAATCTAAACATAATCCATTACTAAGCACTAAAGAGTAATCCCCAATCTTAGTTACAGGTGACGATCTCTTATTCCCCATGATTAGGTTCATCTTCCCATGCTCCACATTCCTACTTCTTCTTAGACCCTGCAAAGCAGATCAAATGTGAAAACTACATCCTGTATCAAGGACCCAAGAATTATAATGCGATGAATTTTTAGATAGAATAGTGTAAATAACTGCCGATGTCGGCTTGATCTTGCCATCCTTGATGTCCTACAGGTTCTTGGGGCAGCTTCTCTTCCAATGCCCCTTGTCTTGGCAATAGAAGCACATTGCTTCCCTCGGATCTGAAGAGGGAGGGGCAGAACCGGATTATGCTTTGGATCCACTAGAGGACCCTTCATTGGAATTTCCCTTCCAGTTCGATTTAGAGGGAGCTTTCCTCTTTTTCCCCTTTCCTTGTCCAATGGCTAGGATAGGAGTAGCAGCAGTAGGAGCGGATACGACATTTTTCCCTTTTAAACTACTTTCAGCAGCTCTCAGTAAACCTTGAAGTTTGCTCAAGGTGACTTCATCCATGCTCAAATGACAAGTCATCTTGAACTGGTCATAGTAGGGAAGCAAAGAGTGTAGGACTATGTCAATAGCCAACTCTTCATCAAAGTTCACATTCGTCTTGAGCAGACGATCCACACATCTCCGCATGCATTGCAGGTGGGTCATGATGGACTGTCCGTCCTTCATCTTGGTCGTGATGAATTGCGTGACTATTTCGTACCTCTCTTGAAGCGCTCTTTGATGGTACTTCTCCATCAAGTCCTCGCACATCCCGTAAGTCCAATAGTCCTCATAGAACCACTGCAGCTCAGGAGTCACAGTGGCAACCATGATGCACGACACTTTGGTCGCGTCCTTGACATCGGCCTTATGCTTAGCAATTTCTTCGGGAGTTGATTTGGACTCATCAGTCTCGTTCAACTCTTTGTCGAGGACATACTCCTTGTCCTCGAACTACAAGGCCATTCAGATGTTGCGGATCCAATCATTGAAATTGGACCCATCGAATGTCACATTAGCACAGATGCTCAAGAGCGAGAAAGAGTTGGAGGAGTTGTGGTTGTTTGAGGAGCCAGAAGCATGGTTTGAAAAAGACATCTGCAAAAGAAGAAGGACAAGTATTGATTAGATCATGAATCATAAATATAACACCCAAAATGAAATATTAAGGCTAGGACCCAACACAATAATTCACAATTCGGAAGAGGGATGCCGTAATCCAATTGCAAATTATTTGAAGGTATGTAAATGATGATTTACCAATTTCCACCACGAAAAACGAAATTCAAATAAATTAGGTTTTATTAGAAATTCCTAAATCTTTGAGATTCATTGAACTTTTCAATGGCATGTTTAATCTCGATTATGCCCTTCAAATTTGTAACTGGGATACCGAGGATCACAAATAAGGTGTGAATAACCATGCAAATTAGCTCGGTACACTCGATGTTATTTACCACCTAATCAATGTATCGGTTAACTACACACACTCCATTGATCAATGATAATTCACGAGTGACCCATTGCTACCATTTGTTAGCCCAAGTTAGGATGTCAGTTACCACACACGCTCCACTAACGACTTGACAAAGTCCAATGTGCAATTTCATGGATTAGCATCAAATTCACATTTTCCTAAAGTAACTAAGATTGGGAATTTATAAAAACATTTAGGTACTTTCTATTTATCATTATACTTATTAATGAGGATTTAATGTCCTATCCTACCCGTTCAGCTAACGACCCGCCACCAATCAAGGAAGTGGTGGGTGAGATTGGATACCCATTCAACCGCCATTTTATAGGCAGTTTCCTTATACCCCCTTATAGACTGGCTTCGCGAATGAGGCCTACTAACGTTAAGACTGGCCTTTTCTTATATATATATATATATATATATATATATATATATATATATATATATATATATATATATATATATATATATATATATATATATATATATATATATATATATATATATATATATATATATCTTAAACTTTTACATAGTATAAGGGTGTATTTTAGACTTTTAAAATACTAGGGTTCTAGGATTTAATATTTTAAAATTAAACTTTTAATTAAATTCTAAATTCTAAAACTCAAGGGTGTACTTTGAAAATTTTCAAAATTACTAGATCAAATTTTTTAAATAATTAAATTAAGGAAATAATTTTGTCATTATCTTAAAATTTGACCAAATCAACATTTTTAGATAAGGAAATCATATTACCATGCAGGAAATTCAATTTAAGGCATTAAACACGAATTTTGGTAATTATCCTAATCTAAAACTTATCTGAAAATCGAAAAACCAGCTAACACACGAGCCAACTCGTCGAGTCAGGGCATGGACTCGTCGAGTTCATCATATAACTCGTCGAGTTGCGCATACAGATTGCGAATCTGCATTGCTTTCAGCTTTGGACAAATCACTATTGCATCAAATATAACAGAAAAACACCCTAGGCTCTGATACCACTGTTGGGTTTTGAGCATAACAAAACTCCTATGTGTTCATGCAACCCTAATTGCATTGGATCTATGTTTTTCTCTAATTATACATGCAAATAGATTTTCCAAAGCAATAACCCTAATACTAGCATACAATTTCGAAATCCATATGAAAATTAGAGTTAGAAGATTACCTTGCTTGTTATATAGTAATAACAAGAATTCCTAGCTTGATCTCAACCTTTGAAAGCTTAGTGCCCCAAGTGTTGCACCTCTAGTGGAGTTACAAACACCAAAAGCAAAGGATAAGTGAGAGAGGGGCAGAAAATCGGCTAGGGTTTCTGCTTGGGAAGCAGTGGCCAATTTTAAAAGGTCTAAGGGCCTTTATATAGCTATGGTTGCTAGGGTTTTCAGGTGGAAACCCTAATTCATTGCTTAGGCTCCAAGCACAATTTGTAACACACTATTTCTTAAATTGTCTACAACCATCACAGTTTCATATACACCATCACAAGGCAATGCTTCAGAATAAAATACACCATTATAATGAGCATTAATAGAACCACTTTTATTATTAAATGAATATCTAAAACCTTGTGTGTACAAACCATGAAAGGAAAGAATATTCCTCATCATTTCTGACGAGTAGAAACAATTATTCAAGCTAAACATAATCCACTACTAAGCTCTAAAGAATAAACGCCGAACTTGGTAACATGTGACGATCTCCTATTGCCCATTATCAGGTTCGTCTTCCCAAGCTCCACATTCCTACTTTCTTTTAGCCCCTGCAAGTCAGAGCAAATGTGAAAACCACATCCTATATCAAAGACCCAAGAATAGAATGCGATGAATTTTTAGACAAAATAGTGTAAATATCCTGTAGGTACTTGGGGAAACTTCATTTCCCATGCCCCGTTTCATGGAAGTAGAAGCATGTTGCTTCCTTTGGATCTGAGGCAGGAGGTGTAGAACTGGATTTTCCTTTGGATCAACTAGAAGAAGATCCATCATGAGACTTTCCCTTCCAGTTCTTTGAGGGAGATTTCCTCTTTTTCCCCTTTCCTTGTCCAATAGCTAGGACTGGGGCAGCAGCAGGAGTGGATTCAACACCTTTCCCTTTTAATCCACTTTCAACAGTTCTCAGCAAACCTTGAAGTTTGCTCAAGGTGACTTCCTCCTTGCTCAAATGATAAGTCATCTTGAACTGATCATATCAGCGAGGCAAAGAGTGTAAGACTATGTCATTAGCCAGCTCTTCATTAAATTTCACATTAAGCTTGAGCAATCGATCCACATACCTCTGCATCCTTTGTAAGTGGGTCGTGATGGACTCTCCATCCTTCATCTTGGTTGTTATGAGCGAGGTGACTATCTCATACCTCTTTTGACGTGATATTTGATGGTACGTTTCCATCAAGTCCTGGAACATCTCGTAAGGCCAATAGTGCTCATAGAACCGGTGCAACTCAGGAGTCATAGTGGCCACCATAATGCACGAAACTTTGGTCGCATCCTTGCATTAGGCCCTATACTCAGCTATTTCCTTAGGAGTAGCTTTGGTTTCATCAATCTCAACCAGCTCTTTGTCGAGAACATATTCCTTATCCTCGTATCGCAAGGCCATTCTGATGTTTCAGATCCAATCATTGCAATTGGACCCATCGAATGTGACCCTTGCACAAAAGTTCAAGAGAGAGAAAGGGTTTGAGGAGTTGTTGTTGGAGTTTGAGCCAGAAGCGTTGTTTGAGGTAGACATCTGAAAAAGAAGAAGAACAAGTTTTGATTAGATAGGAAATCCTTAATATAACACCCAAAATGAAGTATTAAGGCTTGGACCCAACACAATAATTCACAATTCAGAAAAGGGATGTCCTAATCCAATTGTAAATTATTTGAAGGTAGGTAAATGACAATTTACCAATTCCACCACGAACAACGAAATTTTAATTGAATTAGGTTTTATTAAACGAAATTCCTAGATATTTTGAGATTCATTGAACTATTCAATGGCATGTTTAATCTTGCTTATGCCCTTCAAATTAGTGACTGGGATACCGAGGATCACAAATAAGGTGTGAATAACCATACAAATTACCTTGGTACTCTCGATGTCATTTCACCTAATCAATGTGTCGGTTAACCACACACACTCCATTGGTATATGATAATTTATGAGTTACCAATTGCCACCCATTGTTAGTCCAAGTTAGTGTGCTGGTTAACCACACCCGCTCCACTAAAGACTTGACAAAGTGTAATGTGCAATTTCATGGATTAGCATCAAATTCACATTTTCCTAAAGTAACTATGATTGGAAATTTTATAAAAACCATTTAGTTACTTTATATGTATCATTATACTTATTAATGAGAGTTTAATGTCCTATCCTACTCATTCGGTTAACGACCCTCCACTAGTCAAGAGTACGATGGGTAAGAGTGTATACCCAATGGCGGTCATTTTATAGGTTGCTTCCTTAAATACCCCTTATAGACCAACTTCGTGAATGAGGCTTACTAACGGTAAGATTAACCTTTTCTTATACATACATATATATATATATATATATATATATATATATATATATATATATATATATATGTATGTGTAAGAAAAGGTTACACACACACACACACACACACATATATATATATATATATATATATATATATATATATATATATATATATATATATATATAAATTAAACTTTTAAATATATAACAGTATAAGGATGTATTTTAAACTTTTAAAATACTAGGGTTCCAAAATTTAGAATTTCAAAATTAAATTTTAAATTCCAAACCAAAAGGGTATTTTTAAAACTTTTCAAAAATACTAGATCAAATTTTTAAATAATTGAATTGATAAAATATTTTGTCTTTATCTTAAAATTTGACCAATTCTATTAATTTGATAAGGATATATATTTACCTTTTCAAAAAAATTCAATTTTAAGCAATACAAACGAATTATCGTAATTATCCTAATCAAATCAAGATCTGAAAATCGAAAAATCAGCCAACTGACGAGTTAACTCGTCGAGTTAGGCAATCAACTCGTCGAGTTCCTCATTGGACTCGTCAAGTTCTGCAAACAGATTGACGAATCTGTTTCCTCCTCCTTTGGACAATTCACATATGCATCAAATACAACTTAAAAACATCCTAGGCTCTGATACCACTGATAGGTTTTGAGCATAACTACATCCTTTGTGATCATGCAACCCTAATTGCTTTGGATCTAAGTTTTTCACTAGTTGAACATGCAATTGAATACCAAAGCAATAAACCCTAGATCTAGCATACAAAATTCAAAATCCATATGGAATTAGGGTTTAGATGTTACCTTTCTTGTTATCTAGTAATAACAAGTGTTCCTTGTATATCCTTGACTCTTGAAAGCAAAGTGCCTCAAATGTTGCACCTCTAATGGAGTCACAAGCACACTAGAAAAGGATGAGAGGAGAGAGGAGGGAAGTCTCTTAGATTTTCGGCTAGGGTTTCTTCTAGAGTGCATAGGCCGAAAATCCTAAGCCTAGGGGTTCCTTATATAGCTGAAGGCTGCTAGGGTTTCTGGAGGAAACCCTAATTTCTTGCTTAAGGCTTAAGCAGCTCATGGACATCTTACCAGTAGGCGTTGTACAAAATCTATACGGCCTCCCTATAGGATTTCGTCCACTCTTAATTAAGGAGTCCATCAGCCCAGTTTTGCAACTATCAATGATTTGCAAAACAACCTCTGTTCTTTAATCAGTTCCTTTAATCTCAAAATTTATTCCAAATTAATTTATGATTAAATACTAATTAAGTTTTATGATTTCTAATTAATATATTATTCTCATAATACATTAATAAATCATTCATTAACCTCTCTCTTCAAAAGTCATCATGTCAAGTTGCTAGAGTGAAGGCAACCCAAAAGGATTATGCTACTATCAAATCAAGTACACACCAATTATAGTTATGGACTTAGACACCTAATCCACTAAAAACAACCTATTATATTAAGCAAAGAATAATCATCAGCTTTATCATAACATACATTTCATATATAGTTGTTTAAGAAAAGTACATTGCATATGCCATCAAGTTACCAAAAAAAATGTTTAATAATCATTTCATCACATAAACACTTTTTTTAGAAAATATTCCATGACCATATGTTGAAGATATCAAATCAGCAAGCAATGGTAGTTGTAATGTCACAAAGGAAGCAATTGGTAGACATGTTAAAGTTCCTATCGGTATTAGGATCCATGCATTTCCATGTCCCAACATAATATATAATGTTGCACTAAAGGCTACCATGAGTGAGGTTACCGACAAGAATAACATTGCAAGGCCAATTATTAATCTTGTTGGCAATTTGTAGAGAAAATCCTCCTCTCTATATTGTGTCGTGAGAATAGAAAGGAATAACAACAAGGACGTGGTTGATGAAAACAATGATATATCATCTGAGACTGCAAACACTATGAAGCTTAATTTTGATGCATATATTGCTTTCCCAGTGTCTTCATCATTTCCACCAGGTATAGTAATGGCCGCTGCAAAAACTATGGTAATGATAAGTGCAGCTATGATTGTGTATGAATCAGCTGTCTTTTTCATCCACTCTTCACCTTCTTTTCTTAATTGTTTGTGTTCTCTTCTGAATGTTATGATTGGTGTCTCTCCTTTTTTGCATTTTCCATCCTTCTACTTTGGTTTCACATAATTCCCCACTTCCTGTAATTTTATTAATATTCAATCCAGTAAATATAAAGTAAAAAATCTATTTTTATATAGAAAACAAGCTCACCTCAAACCACTGTAACTCTCTTTGCATTTGCAGAGCCGCACCAGAAACCAAATTGAGTTTGTGTATTGGTGCCAATTGTCCAGCTAAATGTAATAGATTTCTTATATCTCTATCTCTACCTTGTTGATGCATGTATTTGTCATTAGACATGTAGCATACGAGATAATTGTAAACCTTTTCACACCGGTTTTTTATTGCAAATTGAGTAAGGTTATAACCATCGATGATGGTCCAAATTGCATCTGGAAAAGAATTAACGATCTCTTCTATAACTTCTGGAGTATCATTAACCACTGCACATTTAACTGCACCGGTACATTGACTATAAATATCACTCTCTATATTTATTTTACCAACTTCTTCACATATACACTTCAGTACCACAAGAGCTTCATGATGTTTTACTTTATCCTCATGGAGGTTCTTAATGTGCGGCACTACAGTTAATTTGATAAAAAGTAAAAACCATCCATTAAATCAACATTGTAACAAAATCCAGTTCTCACATAGTAAATATAAAGTTAACACAAGTGACTATCATATAGTTTTAAAAGTGTCTATGTAATAATGTTTGCTGAGTCCGAAGGTTCAAGTTACATGGTCTGAGTTTGTCTACAAAATAAACTACTCTAAGGATCATGATACGAATTAAAGTAAAAGACCAAGATACAAGAATACATGACTCATGTATAATTCAAACTATGATATTCTTGCTTAATTGCTTAAGATAAAGATATTAAGATATATACAAAGACATACATACTCTATGGGACAAAGATAACATAAGAATGTCAACTTCATTCTCCACTCATCAACACTAATGGTATGTGCAGATACTATCAGAATTCAGGTGTTCGAGGCAAATATTGCGACTTTTGATTTGACAAATTGAGAAACATATTAATTTAAATAAAAATCCTAGAAGTTCGGGAGGAAAACCTAATCCTACATTAAATTGAGTTTTTTTACAATATTCAAGGGGATCTCAAAGAACCAATATATTTAGTAACAAAGTACACAAGAAGACTTTGTAACAAAGTACTGTTATAAAGATAAGTTAATGCTTTAACAATATATATATATATATATATATATATATATATATATATATATATATATATATATGAAAGATGTATATACCTTACAACCATATAAAACCTTAGGAACCCAACTCCAGCATACTACATCGTTTTGTATCATATTGTCATTGTAATCGTCCAAGGTTTTTAAATTTCAACCCGTGACTTGTTTTAGTTCATAGATTTTTGGATTTTCACAATTATCTTCTTCCATTATCCAGTCTTTCTATCGAAAACCTGGTGGGCTACATACACTACAGTGGCAAAGGAAAATTATGTAGGGGAAAGATAATAGTGAAAATACAAAAATCTTGGAAGTTAATCAAGTTACGGGTTCAAATTTAAGAATCATCGACGATTATAATGCAAATATGATACAAAGGGACGTATTATGTTAGATTTGGGTACCTTATATGCGCGCGTGTGTGTATATATATATATATATATATATATATATATATATATATATATATATATATACTAAAGCTCAATAGGATCAACAAGTATTTTAGGACAATTAGGATCCATTTTTCAACCTTTATTTTAAAGTTCATCTTTGTGTCGAAAAAAATATCTAAAAATAGGAAAATTTCTCATTTTTCGACAGCTGAACAAGATGACGGTGAAGAACCGTTATCCACTTCCAAGGATTGACGATTTTTTCGACAAGCTTCAAGGTGCATCTTGGTTCTCCAAGATTGATTTGCATTTAAGTTATCATCAGATGAAGGTTCGAGATTAGGATGTTCATAAGACGGTCTTTAGGACTCGTTATGGTCATTACGAGTTCATGGTGATGTCTTTTGGGCTCACTAATGCACTAACAACGTTCATGGATCTCATGAACCAAGTATGCAGACCGATGCTGGATCGGTCAGTCGTTGTGTTTTTTGATGACATCTTGGTCTATTATAAGACCATAGAGCAGCGTGAAGATCATCTACAAGAGGTTTTGGAGGCTTTAAGGAGGGAGAGGTTGTATGTCAAGTTCTTCAAGTGCGAGTTCTAGTTACGCAAGGTGCAATTTCTTGGGAACCTTGTCAACCAGAAGGGTATATTTGTCGATCCAACCAAGATTGAGGTCGTGATGCAATGGGAAGTTCTGAGGTCTACATCCGAGATTCAGAGTTTCCTTGGTTTAGCTTGGTATTACCGGAGGTTTATCAAGAATTTATCTAGGATAGCAGTTCCGCTGACTAGGTTGCTAAAGAAGTCTGCTACTTTCTGTTAGGGGCCTGAGCAGTAGGTGGCGTTTGAGAATTTGAGGCAGAAGTTATGTGAGGCTTCGATCTTCACCCTATCAGAGGGTGTGGATGATTTCATGGTGTATTGTGATGCGTCTGTTTTGGGATTGTGTGAAGTACTGATACAGAGGGGTCGTATGATAGCTTATGCTTCGTAGCAGCTGAAGCCTCATGAGGCGAATTATCCCACTCATGACCTTAAGCTGGAGACAGTGGTTTTTGCCCTCAAGATTTGGCGACACTACTTGTATGGGGTTCGTTGGTTTAGATGGGTATTATCGGAGGTTTATCGAGAATTTCTCTAGGATCGCAGTTTCATTGACTAGGTTGAGGAAGAACTCTGCTACTTTCCGTTAGGGGCCTAAGCAGCAGGCATCGTTTTAGACTTTGAGGCAGAAGTTATGCAAGGCTTCGATCTTGACCCTGTAAGAGGGTGTTGATGATTTCATGGTGTATTGTGATGCGCCGATTTCGGGATTGGGTGCAGTATTGATACATATGGGCCATGTGATAGCTTATGCTTTGAGGCAGCTGAAGCCTCATGAGGCGAATTATCCCACTCTTGATTTGGAGCTGGGGGCAGTGGTTTTTTCCCTCAGGATTTGGCGACAGTACTTATATGAGGTTCGTTATATCACTTACACGGACCACAAGAGTTTGAGGTATCTGATGGATCAGCTAAATCTGAACATGAGGCAGCGCATGTGGCTTGATGTGGTGAAGGATTATGATTGTGAGATTCTTTATCACCCGGGGAAGAACAACGTGGTGGTCGATGCTCTTAGCCGCTAGTCGGCTAGCGCACCGATCAGAGATGTTTGTCTGAGGATGCCATTAATTACCCCACTCTTAGAGCATATTTCAGAGGCTTGGGTTGAGGATATGAAGGAGGACTACCAGAAGAGTGAGCTCATAATGGGTCAGGTAGCTTCTTTTGATTATGACAGTCGGGGATTATTTTCTCTTCATCGGAGAGTCTGGGTTCCATACTGCGGGGGTGTACGGCATTTTTTGATGGAAGAGGCACACAATTCAATATTTTCTATTCATTAGGGTGCAACAAAAATGTACGGAGGCCTCCGACCCGACTATTGGTGCCCCTGCATGAAGCAGGATGTGGCTTGGTACGAGGAAAGATGCTTGACTTGTAAGAAAGTCAAGGCCGAGCACTAGCAACCTCACGGAAAAATGGAGTCTTTGGGTATTCCCGTTTGGAAATAGGAGGAGATCACGACAGAATTCATCATGAAGTTGTCGCGGACAGCGCGAGGAGTGGATTCGATTTGGGTCATCATAGACCGATTGACCAAGATCGTTCATTTTATTCTTATTTAGGAGAGCATCTTTGCAGAGAAGTTGGCAGACATTTATATCTGAGAGGTAGTGGCATGACATGGGGTTCCGGAATCAGTGGTTTCAGATCGAGATGTCCAGTTCACTTCCAGGTTTTGGAAGAGGTTCCATGAGGAGTTGGGTATTCAGTTACTCTTCAGTACAGCTTTTCATCTGCAGACTGATGATCAGAGCGAGTGGACAATCCAGACCTTGGAGCCCATGTTTCGGGTATATGTGCTGGATTTCGATGGTAGCTAGGATAAGTATCTTCCTTTGGCTGTGTTTTCCTACAACAAAACTACCAAGCCAGTATTAATCGACCTCTTTTTGGGATGCTTTACAGTAGGAAGTGTCGGACCCCGATATGTTGGGGCGAGGTCAGTCAGCGAGTCATGGGTAGCACAGAGGTGGTGCTCCGGACTACCGATTTGATTCAGCAGGTGCACAAGAGATTGCGGATTGTGTAGAGCCTTCAGAAGAGTTACACGGATAAATGACGGTCAGATTGGAATTTCAGGTTCAGGATATGGTACTCCTAAAGGTGTCACCTTGGAATGGTATCATCCAGTTTAGGAAGTAGGGCAAGATGGGCCCCAACTATATCGGACCTTTCAGGGTTATTGCCTGGGTGGGTAAGGTTTCTTATCGCTTGGAGTTGCCAGAGGAGCTCAGGCGGATTCACAGCACTTTCCACGTCTCTCAACTGCGAAAGTGTTTGGTTGATGATTCCGTAGTGGTTCCTTTGGAGGATATTCAGGTGGATGAGCGCCTGAATTACATAGAGAGACCGGTTGCGATTCTAGACAGAAGATGAAGACCTTGCAAAACAAGGTGGTAGGTCTAGTTAAGGTGCAGTGGCAGCACTGGAAGGGTTTAGAGTGGACGTGGGAGCCTGAGCTGGAGATGAGAGAGCACTACCCAAAGCTGTTTGTGGAGCCGTACTTCGAGGATAAAGTATGATTCAAGTCTGGGAGAACTGTAACATCTCGATTTCCAAGTATTTTACATTTTGACCCTTGATATGAGAATTGTTTGCAAATTTTGTCCTGTATGACATTTTAATGATAATTAGAGGTTGCATACGTACGCTGGGCATTGGTTGCGTATGATGGGCGTATGTGGTCAGGGGTCAAACCCTAATGTTTTGGGTTTGGATCGTATTTAAGCATCCTTAACTCTTTGAAACCTCTTCATTCTTTAGCATCCATCTCCATATTTGACCCTAGCTGACCCTAATCCATTTTTAAGCATCCTTGAGCCATTATTATGTGTTTTGGTGTTCATAGAGAAAGGAGAAGAAAAGTCGAAAAGCTTGGAGCAACCTTGGATCTAGAAGTTTTGCACCCTCCTACATCTATAGAAGGTATAAAGTTTATACATTTATGCTTATTTGGTTAGGTCTAGCGTGTATGATGGTATTTTGTGCTTTGTCCCCAATCAATGATGTTCTTGAGTATGGCATGATGTAGACCCCAAATGGTTTGTCCTTCCAGACGTTTTGGAGTGTCTAAGGTCATACAAATGCAATCTTCATTATTAGTTTTCTTCCATGCATGGGTTATAATGTCTTAATGAGTTATGAAGTTAGGGTTTTTAGTATTGAGCACGTCCTAGCCATGCAAAGTCATCAAGATGGAAAGTTTATGACTTAAGATGTTATTTTGGGTCTAGATTTGCTTTTGGTCAAAGGGACTTAATGGAATAAGCCCTGAAAATGAAGGAACGTATTTAGTCAGCGTACGCTGGGCGTATATGGACATGTGTCGTGCGTACGCGATGGGACCCCCGATTCTGGATCTTAAGCACGCTAAGCATACAAGCTGAGTACGATGGGCGTACTCAGCTGAGTCAACTTAGATGCCTTTTTTACTTTTAACTTTCACTAGATTTTTAATCAAGTTGACATAGGGGTATTTTGGCTATTTTGTGTTGTAGTTGAGATTTGGTTACTATTCGATGTATAGGTGACTTCTAGAGCTGATATTCGGAGCAGTGTCATGTTCAACTATTTTTTCAGACTGAGAGGTGAGTATCCTCATTGTACTTGTGGGTCGAAGGCACTAATGTCGGCCTACTGGATGATGTAGTAAGATAGTAGTGATCTTTGTGACACTTACCGATATCAATGTATGAGCTTGTTGTCTTTGTGACTCTTGTTGGTATGAATGTATGCTTAGTTGTAGGGGGTGAAATAGAACCGTACCGGTTGAAAGATACCGAAGGATTTGAAAGGGACTAAAGGAGTCGAAAGGGACTTAGGTGTAACATCCCGAGATTTTGCATGAATTTCCGAACCCTCTTCTATCATTACTTTGTCATTTGTAGTCCTTGGGGTTGGAAGTGTAGAGCCAAGCTAAGTACAAGGGCCAAGGTTGCAACATTGGATCAAGAGGGAGTACGCTGAGCGTACATAAGAGTATGCTAAGCGTACTAAGGTCCGCCTTAGTACGTTGGGCGTACACTTGTGTACGCTGGGCGTAATCATATCAGGATGAAACCCTAATATTTAGGGTTTGGGGGCTATATAAGCAACATTATGGGCACATAACCCTCCCTTACCTCAGCCTCCACTACATAGAGTCATTTTCCCCAAACCCTAGCCATTTCCTTGAGTGTGTGAGCTTATTGAGTGTTTCTTGAGTGTTTTAAGTTGAAGGTGTTGCATCAAGGAGTTGGAGAAGAAGATCAAGCTTGTAGATCTGAAGTTGGTTTGTGCCCTAGAAGCTCCAGAAGGTAAAAAGCTTCAAAATGTATACATGCATCTCATAGATCTTGCCATTTTTGCTTTAAAGAACCATATCTTGTCCCAAAACTCCCAAGATGGTGCATGATGTGATTTGGACGAAATGAACTGTCCTTCTAGACTCTTGCAGGGGTTTTGAGTGATAAAAATGAGGTCCCAATGGCTTAAGATGTCCCATGCATGGAGTAGGAAGGTCTTAATGGATTAAGACCAAGTATTAAGAGCTTTCTGGACGTCCAAAGTGATAATGTTTGTGACTTTATGGGTCCTACGCCCAGTTAGTGTTGCATGCTAGTTGTTATGCCAGCTAGGTAGATCTGTAAGACTACCTGTGTTATTATGTGATTATCTGTATGCGCATTAGTTGTGTTATATGTCGACATATTATGTGGGATGGTTTGAGGTGATACTGCTCCGTGCGGTAACCAACAAACCCGGGAGCATTCCAGATACGAGCTGAGGGCCAGGTGGGGCATGTCAGACTCGTACTGTGGGCTCGGGAGCATTCTAGATACGAGCTGAGGGAGACTCGTACTGTGGGCTCGATGGCAATCCAGATGTGTGCTGTAGGCCCAGAAGGCAATCCAGACTCACACTGTGGGCCCTGGGGTAATCTAGTCTGCAAAGCTATGAACCCAGTACATGTTGTTATTTGTATATGTGTATTATGCAGTGTATCGGTATTTTGGGGGAACTCGCTAAGCCTCGGGCTTACAGTTTCAGTTTATTGTTTCAGGTACATCAGGGGATCGCGACAAGGCAAAGGCGTGATCGTACAGCTCCTCATATTTATGTTTATGTTTCTGGGATGCTCTGATATTATACATTTTGAAAACGAGTTTTGTAATGATCAATGGTTTTGAAATATTTTTAAAAGTTTAAATTTGGCATGATTTTTATGGGTGTTACATCAAGGGGTGAAATAGACTCGTGCATATTTTTCTCTGATATGTATGCATGATATGACTATGATATGTTTTCTATGTTGTATTTGGGGAACTCATAAGAGAGATAATGTAAGACATGTATATGAGCATTTATATATAACCAAAGTATGTATAGAAGTATAAGGAAAAGATATGGGTCTTTTCAGTAATACCTATAAGAGAGATAATGTAAGAATAGGATTATTTGTAATATAATCCTATGTATAAATATATTATGAGAATGGTGTATGTGGTTACCTAAGAGATAGTAGATAGAGATAAAAGATGATTATATGAAATATAATCATAAGAGTATGTAAGTATGTCTAACTATCATTACTTTTGTGTAGAATCCTATATGGTACTATACATAGATAAAGATTTAGTACTTAATGATTTAAGTACTAGATGATGAAAATTAGAAGGTCTCTTGATGAGACATAGAGATAAATTGTCCTTGGGACAAGTATTATGTTATGAGTCACAAAGCAAAGATATATATAAAGAGATAGACATTCCTTTGGGGACAAAATATAAAGGTTCCTTTGGGAACAAGAGATAGAGATTCCTACGAGAATAAGATTAAGGTTCCTATGGGAACAAGAATATGTTCCTTAGGGAACAAGAGTATTGTTCGTTCGGGAACAAGGGTATGGTTCCCACGTATGGTTCCTACGAGAACAAGAATACGGTTCCTTCGGGAACAAAGGTATGGTTCCTTCAGGAATAAGAGATAGATATTCCTTTGAGAATAAAGTAGAGGTTCTTATGGGGACAAGAGTTTGATTACTTCAGGAATAGGGTAGAGGTTCCTACGGGGAAAAAGAGTATGATTTCTTCGGGAATGAGATTATCTCCCTACGGGGAAAGATATAAATGATTCCCTTTGGGAATGTAGATAGATGATTCTTGCGAGAATCTAGACCGAGTATGTTTAGAAAAGATAGACAAAGGTTCCTTGAGAGGAATAAGATAAGAGAGTTCTTTGTAAGAACTTAGATGTAATCTGTGATGGATTAAGTGTAAGGAATCCGTGAGGGATTAATGATTAAGAATAAGGATTAAGGATCCACGTGGGATCATAAGATAGAGGAAAAAGATTGGGTGACTGGGCCCAATAATGAAAGTGGGATGTTGTTCCCTTTCGATTAGAGTATGAGATGAGACTGCTTGGTCTATATGAGAAATATGTTGAGGCATAAGAGTAGAGAAGAGAAGAGACAGAGATAGAGACAGATTTAGAGTATATGCAGAGTATGAGAAGAGCTTGTCAAGAGGCCAAAAAAAGTATGGTAACAGCCTGTAAAGAGGCTAAGAGAAAAAAGTAGAAAGAAATAATAAAGAAGGGAAAGAGATAGTTGAAAGAAAATGATGATAGAAGTGTATGCTATGAAAGAAAGAGACCAGATGGTAGAGTATGTGAAAGAGAAGGGAAGAAAGTTAAGGAGAGACAGGAGAATAACTCACGAAACACGTTGTGTCTAATATTGCATATGTTTTACGTTTTGCAGGTGCATCTTATAGTAGTCGTTGTACCAGAAGAGAAAACAGACGCACAAGTACATACACTAGATATTTAGTTGTAATTCCTTGTTGTTCTTTTATCCCTGTAATATTTTTATTGTAAACTCGTGATTTGTCCTTGGAAGTAAAATGTTTTAATTTGTTTATAATTCCGCATTGTTAGAAAAACTGTGATATTTCCCATAGATTAGATGTATAGAAATCCAGGTTGTTACACGTAGAGTCTTTACCTTGAAACCAGTCTTCGTCTTCGTTTCAAATCGAGTTGTAAATATCTTAAAGACACTTAAGGCTTCATCTTTATTGTTTAGCAAGAATATCCATATAACTCGTGTGTGATCATCTACAAGTAACATGAAGTACCTATTTCCCACTGGCGTTTGTGGTTTGATCGGACCATATAGGTCTCCATGCATAAGCTCTAACCTTTCTTTAGCTATAAACACGGTTTGCTTTGGTTGGACTTTTGAGTTTTCTTAGCTACCATGCATGCTTCACACAAGCGAGTATGAACTTCAATCTTAGGAAAACCTTCCACTATCTTTGTATCTTCCATGTGTTATAGCGCATTGAATTTTACATGGTCGATTCGATTGTGCCAAAGGTAAGATGATTCACCTCGTTCCCCAAGTAAACACGCTGACGTATCTTCTTCATGGGTGGTTTTGTACAACCGATTACTTGACTGTTAAACCTTTATTAATATTTTTCTTACGCATCATGGATCCATAAATAAGATCCATGCATTATAATTCGGTCTCCATGTTGAGCTAACTGACCTAAGCTTTTGATATTAATGCACATCCTTGGTATATAATATACCTTCTTTAACAAGCGAGTTTCCCCATTTATGCACTTGAAAAAGATCAAACTCCTTCCTTCTGTTCAAACTTTAGAACCGAAGCCAAATTTTACCAAGCATTGGTTGTTAAATCAAGTTTTTGAAACTTGCCTATATCGCTAGTAATGTGGTTACTCGCTCCATTATCGAGATACCACTCTTTTGTTTTAAAAGTAGCTTGCTCATTAGTTTTTAGCTTAGGATTTACCTTCACTTCATTTAAGTAAACTTCTTTGTTTATCTTTTATTTATGGAGAGCTGCAAATAATAGTGTCGGTTCATGATCTCTGTGATCATGTGTCAGATTGGCTTCATGATTTCTTTCACGAAGAGGGTTTTTACATTCAATGGTGTAATGCCCAAATTCCTCAGGTTATAACATTGAACCTTGGTCTTGTCACGAGGTTGAAACGAGTTATTATTACCTCTTTTTTGTTGGTTATCTTCGCCTCTTCTTCTGTTAGAATTGTTGTAATTATTTCTTCCACGACCTCGACCTCCTCCACTGTGATTACTATTACTGTTTTGTTGTTTTGATTTCGAATCTTCTTTGTTCTGTTTCGTGGCTCGTTTTTTCCATTCATTATGTGTCAGTAATAACTCTTCCTTATCAGGTTCTTGATGAACCTTGATTCGAATGTCATGGGCCTTCAATCTTCCTACCACTTCTTCAAAGGTCATGGTATCGCGATCGCCATATTGTTTAATGATAGAAACCAATTGAACAAAATTTAAAGGTACAACACGCATTATTTTATGTACTATGTAATCCTCTTCTATCGTTTGGCCAAGAGTATATATATTGCTTAAGATTTTCCGAACCTTTGCAGCAAAGTCATCTCACGATTCTAATTCTCTCATGATCAACATCTCAAATTCGGCTTTTAGAGTTTGAAACTTGGTTGTCTAGACTGTTGACTCGATCTGCTCCCAAGTACATACTTCTGAGTGTCTCCCAAGCTTCTTTTGTTCATTGTTTCTCCACTTTCGTCAACAAGTCCTCTTCAGGTATAGCTTCACAGATGGCGGCCATTGCCATCTTATATCTTTTCATACCAATGGGGTTCTGAGGGTTCTTCAGTTTGATGGCTTCCCATACTTCTTAGGCTTGTAAATAGATTTTCATATTGATTGACAATGCTGCGTAATTAGTCTTTGACAACATATGGTATTGTAACGTAACTGAGCCTTCCTTGTTTGCCATTGCAGCACCAGATTCGCTCCGATATCAAATGTAAGATGACTACCTTATATTACCTTGATGTCCAAGGTATAAGTGAAGAAAAAAGAATAGGGATACAGAGTAGTAATAAGCAGAATAAAGAAAACTTGAATTACTTGTTTACTAAGGTTTGACTTCTGGAAATCTGAATAAATTTAACCTAAATATTATCCCTATTTATACAAATCTTAACAGAATCCTAAATAAACATTAGAACTTGATAAAAAGTAAGATTCCTAAAATACCCTTGGGTATATTGTCCTAGTATTTCTGGATTGCCTTTTCTAACCGACATGTCGTCTAGACGCTACATCAGCTTTTCTATCTCGTCTCACTTCTATCACTTCCAACCCACAACATATATAATTCATATCTCCCAATGGCACAAGTAATAAATCATATGGTACAAGTAATGAATCTCTCCTAACTCCCAATGGTACAAGTAATGAATCATATGGTACAAGTTAAGAGAGAAAGAGACGACTGGTTTTAAAGAGATGGTGAAGCCACCCAACCTTCATCTAGCATGCCAATGATTCATGGTCTTGGTGGTACCTTCGGTACCACACCTCATTTTGTCATCTCTTGAAGACTTCCTCCACCCTTATCTAAACAAGGGAAGACATTGTCTAAACTAGATTTATAATGCACCTCTTAAGATTTAAGAATAGGAAGCATAATCTGCAAATTTTGAAGTATAAATGCTAAATTTGTACATCCTAGTTAGTTTATACTCATTTATAAATGTATGATACGCTAAAGATTCTACTGAAATATTCTTGTAAACATATATTGATGAATCTTGTGGATCGAAATAACAATAATAGCTTGTAATAAAACAATATATCTAACAGCTTTAATATTCCTATAAATAAAATGATGTATCTTTACGTAAAAAAAAATATGGCAACTTCCATGGGATGGATAACCTATTGAGTGTTATATATAGAAAATCTCCTTAGAAAACCTATTGAGCGTTATATATAGAAAATCTCCTTAGATGAAACCATACATTTAATTAAGTGAAAATCAAAGAAGCATGCCTTACCACGTAGTAGGGAGACTTTCCAAATTGTGACGTAAATCCTCTGGATGACTACACAAGAAATCATATGTAAATATAATTATATAAATGTATCGAAACAAATCAAAGACAATTATGGCAAAGAAAAAAAAATATCCCAAAGAAATCAAGCTGGACCATGTTAATGTGGGATCTATTATAAGATTAATTGGATCCATTACGGATATGCTTCCAAATAGTTTAAAGTTTCATCAGAATCTCTAAATATTATTATAAGAGAACCTTAAATTCTACAATGAAGAAACAAGGGCCCTTGATTGCATTTCCCTCCTTTAGTCTCCACCTTAGGATATCATCCTAACCCAAAAAAAATACACGCGCCTCCCGAATAAAACTTCCTTCTTACGATTCATTCCTAATTTCATTCTTAGGTTTTCTCTCCACACAATCAATACAATCAGCCAAGAGCTATCGACATCCCCATGAAACTCAATAGATATGAATCCTAACCCCTTCCTTCTGCCGATATGCGTAACCCCATTGATTTCATATATACATGGAATCGATCCTATGTGTTCTACTTCTGCTGATATGGAATCGATCCTATGCGTAACTCCAGGAAGCCCTGAGGGGCACCGCGTCGACCATCAACGATTTTCGATCCTATGTGTTCTACATCAGATGGCTTCGCTGTAAAGACCGTTCTCCGATTCTGCCCTTGGAGGCGTCTGTGGTTGGTTGCCTTCTGAATCAACCTTTAAAAGAACCAGAGATCCTCAATTGGGCTTGGAAACTCTCTTACAAGAAACGAGCAAAAGAAGTCAAGAACTTATAAGCTGGACTGATTCTGATATGGCTTTTGTTATTCAACAGAATGAAATCATCATTGACAACTTTAACAGAGGTATTTATTATTTAATTTCTAAAGTGTCTCATGAAGTAATAAGATATTCCTGAGTTTTCATTAAAGAATCAACAAAATTAGCCCATGAACATGATATATATGTTAGTACAGGTGATTGGGCCGAATATCTGCTTCAAAAAGGTTCATCTTCTTGAAGAAGAGTATATACAGGTAATTAGCTATTGTCACAACTCACAAAATGTCAAATCACATTTCATGAATTTCTTGACTTCCAATTCTACCCTAATAAATTGTATTGTATACCATAACAGGAATGTAAGCAGCTGGGATTTGATACAGTTGAGCTAAATATGGGTTCACTTGAAAAGGTGTATAAATGTCAAAATGAAGGTTTCAGAAAAGGTGTATAAATGTCCGTATTGCCCCAGAGTAGAGAATACAGTGAAGGTTTCATATAATCATATGGATGCTGCTATATTTATCTTCTAATTACCTTTTTACCCCTCTTACAACAAACAGGGTTTTGAAGATAATCATGTTCGTGGATATTGTTCTATAATTAGCGTGACAAGAATTAGTGAGCTTGATGCAAACCCTTTGATGGATGCTGCTAAACGATGTTGTTTAAGTGAAGAGGATACAACCAAGTTTATATCTTTATGGGAAGGTCATCTCAGGGATCCAATGCGGTTGTGAAAGCCCTAAAAGAGCTCAATGAGTACAATCGAAGTGGCAGATATCCATTGGCTGAGATTTGGAACAATAAAGAAGAAAGAAGAGCAACACTGAAAGAAGGTGTTGAGTTTGTTCTGAAACGATGGAGAATCACATATACACAGGTTAGTACTTAGTTTACTCCTTCTCTGATTGTTTTTTTCTTCCTTTTTTAAAAAATCCTTTTTTTAAAAATAAGAAAAAAAAGTTAGTCAACTTTTTTAATTTGT
Source organism: Lactuca virosa (assembly GCF_052849685.1). Lineage (NCBI taxonomy): Eukaryota > Viridiplantae > Streptophyta > Magnoliopsida > Asterales > Asteraceae > Lactuca > Lactuca virosa. The sequence goes on from NC_136434.1 coordinate 272,756,754, forward strand.
TGATCACCTTTTATTGACTGCAGGGATACCCTTATAGGTGAAAATTTGGCACACAATTTATGCTGATCCAGATCGACCTTTCTTTGTTGATATTGTAAGTGATATTGACTTTTTCGTTGACGTTCTAGAATTTTCTTTTTTACATTCATTTTTAATTCAAAATTACAAATTACAGGTAATGGAATGTTTCTCTTTGGAATGGCTAGAAAGAGGATTGATATGAATTTTCTTGGATCAGATGATAGAATGGGAAGGTTCTGTGTTCCCTTTTTTTGTTATTATTATTATTTTTTTAATTATTTTTCTTCCTTTACTACAGGTGTACGATGAGTCAGACAAGAGGAGAACCGATCAATAGTAATCCTGCATTTGAGAATATAAGTGCAGGTATTTCAAGGAGCTGATCAATAGTAGTCATGCATTTAATTTCTAAAGTGTCTCATGTACTAATGATTATATGCTTGAATCATCCGTCCTTTATTTTTCATCTGAACTGCTTCAGACAATATCTACTTTGACATATGCTAACTTTGCTTCTTGATTAGATCTTACAAACTTGCTAGAGAATGCCAACAAGAAAGTCAAAAATATTATCACTGAGCATGAGCAGATCAAAATGGTATTAAGTATTAAGATATTGTTCATATAATCATATGGTTACTTTTTTTATGAAGTGTTCATTACTTCATCATGACAGCAGTTTCTTTTTTACAGAATGAATCAGAAACTTTGGAGCAGCAAAAGTCGGATGATATCTATAAGAGAATCTTATAATCTTAATACTTAAAGTGGGCTAAATTGCATGAAAATAATGTATTTACAAATATTGCTTTGAGTTAGCATATCCAAATTTTGTTGTGTTATAAAATATGTCGAAACCTTTTGTTTTGTTTTTTCTTTATGTTAAATTAAAGTCGCAATTTTCAAATGAAAATAAAAGTTTATAAATCTGAGTCCTATTTCCTAAATTATCCTTCAAAATTAACAACTTAACATCCATTACAAAAGTCAGAATTTGACTTTCTAGCTCACATACAATTATTGTTCATTAAAATATCAACACTTACGTTTAATTACTTTGAACTCAAACATCATCAACCAATATTTTCTTGTCATATTTGAAATTTATATCAATTCTTTTGTTTGGAGTCCAAGTGACAAATTTTAATTGGAACATAGTAAACTGTTTTCTAATATACAAAGATTGATGAAAACGTACAATTGAAGTAGCAGAATCATGTCCACATAAAGGTTTGTACTTACCTTCTATTATTGTAATTATATTTCATATTTTTTTAAATATTGTATATTTATTATATTTTTTTTCTTATTCTAAAATTTTTTAAATTTACAGTTTTTTATATGGTAATTATTATCTTAAATTAGGTATGATTTTATCTATTTTTGTAATTATATCTTCATGTTATATTGAAATTATTTTCGATATCATACCATACATAAGACATATTTTAAGTATGGAAATGATATTACATTCCAAAATCTCTATGTCATATCAACATTTACCAAATTTATATTTTCCCTATAAATATAGTCTCTACGATTTTTCATTCACAAACAATTTCTCTCTAACTAATTATCTCCTTTCATTGCAGATAATAGTATTCCATGACAGCTAACAATGCAGATCAGGTCGTCTTTGATAAGGTTGCTGAAATCAATGCATCCAAAGAGTCTTGGAACATACGTGTTAAAGTCGTCATGTTTTGGAAGCCGACCTATATAAACAATCCTAATATGGTCGCAAGCCTAGACATGATTTTAATTGACCAGGAGGTACTGTTTTTACACACTTTATTTTTTAGATTGTTAAATTCTTATGTTATTTCTATTAAAAAAATTTTAAATCGATTTCTGTTATGCTTTTTTACTTCTATTCATATAATTTTAATAATCAACTTTATTATTTTTAATAATAAACTTTAGTCTATTTAATGAAATCTCTTATTATTCCTTTCTTTTTTTATCAATCGGATAAATTTACAATTATTCAAAATCTTGTGATTTTGGTTCCTGATCCCTTCAATGGAATTTATTCTATGTAATGAAATCTATTATATAGCTTTATTAGTTTTAATAATCAATTAAATATGTCGGTTTCTTCATATTATTAATTGTGTCAGGTCATATAATCAGCCGGTCACATTGTTTGGATACCTGTAACTTTGTTTCTTTTAAACGATAAAACAAAATAGGTTGGTTTTTTTTAACAAAATTAATAATAATAAAATGTTTTTTTTGTATATAATGAAATAATAGGTTGGACTTTACTGAATATTTCCTGACAGAAAAATATGGATGTTTATCGATTTCAGTTCTTCTCTTTTATTTCTATGTTATTAAATTTGTTGATACTTTATCTTTAAATTTTATTTCTATTTTATTAAATTTTAATTAACAGTATTATTTTTTTCTATTTTTAATACTTTTTTTTACACTTTTTTATCTTTCAAGATAAAGAAGTTTTTTATTGTAACACTTCAAACTGCATGAACAAAGTCATTTCTGTTGTTCCCAGGTTTTGAAACTTATTTTATAAATATTATTATATTGTTTTGTTAAATTATATAAATTTATATTACTAAATCTGTTTACATCAATGCTTTCAGTTTTAAAATCACCATTATAGTTGAAGATATTACCGGTTCGGTCTCACTTACTTTATATGATTCTGACGCAAAGAAGCTTATAAAAAAGCGCACAAGAGTTGGTTCATCAGTTTCATGAGGTTATATATATTAACTTCATTTACATAAAACAACTTTATTATTTTGTATATCTATTTTTATAAACGTTCTTTTTTTAGGATGGTAATAACGAAATTTATCCATCTGCTACATGGCAATGGAGGGAGTTTCAAAATATCCAGTTACCATCATCTGTTTATCCTGTTTCTGATGAAGCAGTTACAAGTGGCGGTGTCGTTTACTTCTTATTATCTAATGATACCATATTGCGATTTGATATTTATTCAGAAGAACATATACTCATATTTACACCTTCTATTATTAATGACTTCAGACCGTATGCATCTAGACTGATCAAGTTTCACGGAAAATTGGGATATTTCTCTGTAAGTGGAGATCATTTGTGGGCTATTTGGGTTTTCATTCAAAATCGGTGGGTTAAAGTAGATGTTAGTAACTACAATGAAGGTGCACATGAATGGTGGGATTATAGAAACAGTACCCTATATTTCTTTAAAGGAAATACGATTGAGTATGTGGTTCCGACACATCCTTCTCAACAAGTTTTTTCAATCCGTTCTGATTTTGATAAGGTGACTATGCCAAGTAGATATTAGTGATTATATATATTTTAATTTGCATTCGAACATAGTTGTTTTTTTCGTAATGAACTATTTAAATATTTTATAGTACTCTATGATTTATTAGTTTTTTTATTTATTCTTTTAGTTGTTATGAGGTTAAAATAGCTATTGTAATGTATGATAATGAATTTAAAATAGCTATGGTAATGTACTTTTAATTGTCATGCTTCCTATGATGTAATATATGTTTACAATTCTATGTTTTTTTATACGCTCCCTCGCGTTTAACGCGGGTTATAATCTAGTTAAATGGACATGGGTAAATCATATAACACAATTATACTACGAAGATAAATTAAAAGGCTATGAGGGTACGAGTACAACCCTCAACAAGCATAATATTTCAAATTTGCTAATGCTCAAATCATATTAATTTATATTTGAGAAATTAAATTTCTTCTTACTTTTTATGCCTACAAATGATAAAATTATGACAGGTGTCATCTTTCCATATTTTTTTAACTAATATATCAAATAAAACTAAATTGAATGATGATTTGTCATAATTTTAGTGGGTAGGAATAATTGTAGGAATAAAAAATAGGAGGTAATTTAATTTTTATTTATATTTATATTGATTAATATAATATTACCACAAAAGAGATTTTCACAGGAACTTGGCAACAGAAATATTCCGCTGCTCTTAGACACAAAACCACGGATTAGCGACATATATCCCACAAAAAATATTGTTTGGTAAATAAATTACTTTTTACGAATCGCGAAGGATTTTTGTCCGTGGTATGTCACAAATTTTTACAATATTACATTTGGATTATCAATGAAATTTGTTGGTGATTAGGGTTCACACCCAAGATTTTTAGGATTTAATTTAAGTCACTTTTGTATCTCTATTTATATGACGGTTAACTCTCATTATTAATGAAAAGCAATCTATTTTACAACATTGAATCAGAGCATTCGGTTAAAACCCTACTGCTAACAACAAACCGCAGTCACGGCCTTCCACCTCCGGCAACCTTCTCTTATAGTTATTGGAGGTGCATTCATTATGTTTAGGGAAAATGACACATACGCCCTATGAAGTTTCTAGAGTTTACTCTTTTATTCACTTAACTTTTTAAGTGGCTTTTTAAGGGAACAAATTTGGTTCTGTCGGGTCCAATATGTCCATTTTGAGAAAACGAAGGGGTAACCCGGTTACCCCTTATGTCAGCTCATTTATTTTTATATTTTAATAAATTAAAAAATTAAAAGGTCTCACAACATCTCTCTCTCTCTCTAACATTTCTCTCTTGACCTCAACACCACTCTCTCTAACTTCTATATCCCTTCCTTACCCTCCTCTTATTTTCTCAACTTAAATCAATCTTGCTCCACCATTGCCATCACCTTCTTCCTCACTGGAAACCACCATCGTCCGTCATAGAACCAACGCAACCCCACCCCAAACAACCCTGATATATGCACCTTCTTTCCTATTCGATCACCGCGGGATTGGGAAGGCGGAAGCAGCGGAGCTGCGGTGCTACCACCACTCATCGTCGTTGCTGTGGTGGGTGGTACCCATCATCACCGGTGATATTCAACACCCATCACTCCTGTTGTTCTTGGCTTTAACAGGTGACGACAATAAGAGAGTAATGACCATGAGGAGCTCGTCGGAGGAGACCTATGGAACTATTCTTCTTAATTTTCGACCTAAACACCTCCAAAATAGAAAAACAACGGATAAGGAACTATATATATTTGTTTAGGACCGAACCCATCACCGGGACAATCCCGTCGGAACTTTTCATGTCACCGGCCACCATGGCAGGTGTTGACTGTTCTTGGAGATTTTTGAATGAGTTCTGAACAGAAAAGAAAAGGGGTTACCTAAGATTGATGGAGGAGTAAGGAAAAACGATTGGAAGCTTCTTGAAGGTCGAAAAGAGATGAAGACAGGAGGGAAAATGGTGATTCTCGTTGGTTCTTCTTCTCCGGTGAACAGTGTCGACGGTCCTGTTTGGGGTCGGAGGCTTGCTTCAACTGGCCATGGCGGTGGTTTGGTGGTGATTGGATCAGTCTGCCATCAAAATAGAAGGAAGACAAGAGGATGGACTGAAGAAGGCAACAACTTTGCTTGTTGTTGGGTTTTTTCTGGTGTTCAGGAGGAACACGAGAGAGAGAGAGAGAGAGACACAGAGAGAGAGAGAGAGAGAGAGTGTGTGTGTGTGTGTGTGTATGTGTGTGTGAGAGAGAGAGAGAGAGATGGGTGGGACCCAAGTTTTGTCTATGCGTCCCCTAAACCGGCTAAAACAAGTAAAGGGGACTAAAAGGACAGGTTGCCCACAACTTGGTTCCCTCATAAAGCCACGAAAAAACTTATGTGACTAAAAGGGTCAACCTTAAACAATTTGTAGACTATATGTGTCATTTTCCCTTATGTTTAAATATGTTTCCCTTACTTCTCTCTCTTCCTAAATAATAATACAGCAGCGACACCAAACCATACCTCCTTCATCGGCTTCTTCTACTGTCTCGTTTACTTTTGTCTACTCAGACGACTTCTTCTTCAGATCTCTTTTCCGAGTCAACATCTTTCGTTGTTGTCGGTGACTCCTTCTGATGGCACCTTCTCCATCAATCTGCAATCGTCTCCCTCTCCCTCTATCAACAGTTCAGTCGTCGATCTCTCTTGAATTGGCTCCGTCCACCGCAACTAGAGCCATCTGTCTTTTTCGTTTCCTTTCTCAGAACTCCCCTACCGTCGGCTCCATGAGCTTCGCCGTTGCCACCGACTCTCACTTCTTCTACAACGGAACCACCTCTGGCCTCCGCTCAGTAACGGACACACGAAAAATACGAGTGGTTGCACAATTTTTTTTAAAGGTTGCACTACTAAAAAAGATCATTTTCGACGACAATTTTCGTCACAAAATCCATCGGTGAAAGGGTTACATTGACATGTCTACATTAAATTTACACTTATTAAGAATTAGTTTAGAGAATTTTCAATGGATTCATGACAGATTTATAATGGATTTGTGACGAATTTACATTAAATTTTGCACTTGGTGGTAAAGTTGGAAGCGTTGCTCTCGCCATCCTGGGATACCATGTAGCTCCGCCCATGCCTCCGTTTCTTCTCTCTTCTTCATCAGAGCTCTGCCACCGCCGTTGCCATTGTCTTCATCTATTTTTTATGTTTTGTTCTTTTGCTTATGTTTTTTTTTCCAATTTAATCGTCTTCTACAAAGCAAATCGCGGGGAATGTTAGTGATTAGGGTTTAAGCCCAAGGTCATTAGGGTTTAGTTTAAGCCACTTTTGTATCTCTATGATAGTTAACCATCATTATTATTAATAAAAATCAATCTATTTTATAACTGTAATATATAAAATCCGTCTCTAAATTAACATTTTCTATAAAAATAAATGGTCAATCACTAATCCCTTCGCTAGCTAAAGTTAAAAACCTAAAATTACTTTTTAATTTCAACGATCAATGTTCTCTTGTGTCAAAAGGTTGTTTTGAAGTAGTGATAGATCTTTAAACTTTTTTGGATATATTGACATGTCAATGTCATCTTAGAATGTAATCGACACCATTAAGCAAAGAATGAGAACATATTGTTCGTGAAAAGAGACCATATGCAGAAAAAAATTAAAAAAAATAAAATAATAAAAAAAAATAAAAAACATTTTTTAACTCATCTATTTGATTAAATTGATTAGAGTTTCAGACCACAAACCAGAGAAGTAGCTCTTTCTGCACTTGGCATTATAAGTGTCTTGGTTCTCAATATCTTGGATCTTATTTGCATCGTGTAAGCGGTTGTCCTTTGTTGGCACATCTTTAAAATAAAGGAGTAGTAATTAGATGATGATAAACAACATAACCAATTACATCATGAAAACATTGCATGAGTTATCATGATCCACAAAGTACAAATTATCATGCTATCATGGTTTTGATCAGATCATAATTCATTTCAGCGGATAATAGATAAACATATCACTAATTAATCATGCCAGGATTATGATCCTTACGACACATCTAGACTAATAAAACGAATTTAGATCAAGTGAAGAAATTTACAAGAATAAACAAATCTTTGGTAGAAGTTATATCGCATTCCACTATAATATGAGTCCGACTTGTTCGCAATACACGTCAATGGAAACATAGTCTTGCTCTTTGTTCTAGCCATATCAGGGTACTTCATGATCAGTTCATATGAAACATCTGCAAAGAGAATTACAAAGAAAATAGATATAGAAAGGATGTGTATCAGTGTATGTGGATACTTTAAGTTTGTTGGATGATTAATTGTATATTCAAAAGTAGGATGTTTCTTGTCATCTACTAAATTTCAAGAAACATGCCCACTATAATTGATCTTTTGATTTTCTTGTAAATGTCAATTAATAAAAGTCAAGTATGTAATACGAATTAAAGAACTCACCCAAAAACCCGGAAGAAATTGCACTATTGAGAATCAAAGCACCATTTACGCCCTCAAATGGACTATGAGATCCATCTTGTTGAGAGAGCTCAATATGTTGTTTGCATACATCAAACAAATATAAGAAAGTTGTTCTGTGAGAATTCAGAATCGCTATGTGGATAGGTAACAAGTCTTCCCCGCTCAATATAAATAACAAACGTGGATTTTTCTCCACCAACATCCTTGCAGCCTTGGTGTTGTCAACAACTGCAGCTCGGTGTAGTGGGTTGAATTTCTGATTATTAGTCACTAGTGTTGGAAGTGACTCCGGTCTTATCTCCTTCAACAGGTTCTCAACAAACTGAATATTTTCCGCATTATTTATTGCAATATGAAGTACGGTATAGCCATACTTATTGAGTTTAGCGGTCAATGCATCCGTGTCCTGGTTGAAAATTTCTTGGGCTTTTTCCCAGTCGTTCCTCTTAATAGCTCTATATAGCGGGAGGTACTCAGCCCTATCTATATATTTACTTAAGAAAAGATGACATCAGTTCATGGAGAAATTAGCAAGAATGAAAATAGAATACTGGGGTGCAGTGTACCTTTTTTGACGGCAGTGCTGGGGGTACTGGTGTTGGTCGTAAGAGAAGCCGGGTAACTGGAAGTAGTGTTTAGGTCGGTAGTCAAGTTGTTGCTGGTGGTACTGGTGGCGTTGTTGCTGTTGGGGTTGAAACACACTTTTATTCAGAACTAGAACAAAAGAGAAGAGCTTACACGCTCAATATTACAAGAAAAAGAAACAACCCTCTAATACTCACTCTAAGTATTACACACTACACTCTCTGTTTGTGGTGTCTTACAACTGAGGTTAGAGCCTCTATTTATACTTAAACAAGCCTACAATTACTACTGCTACCATTTATTGTGTTCATTATGTGAACATACGAAGTTGTCATTTGAGTTCTTATTGTCAACATAGATAGAGGCGCAGCTACTGATGTCAGGTTCACACCAAGTCTGGTTTACACTCACATTCTCCCCCTTAAACCGAACCTGGCTAGAGATTTGTCACGCCGATCATGTTTCGCATTTCACTATGTTTCACGTATGCTAAAGCCTTTGTAAAGATGTCCGCCCGTTGATCCTTCGAGTTGACATATTCCACTATAATTTGCCCACGTTCAACACATTCTCGTATGAAGTGATAACGAATGTCAATGTGTTTGCTTCGACCATGAAACACAGGATTTTTCATCAATGCGATTGCTGACTTGTTATCGACATATAAGGTGATAGGCATAATATGATGTCTCGTGAGCTCCTTCACGAGATTAGCAAGCCAAATGGCTTGACATGCTGCTGTTGTAGCTGCCATGAACTCGGCTTCACACGTGGACAAAGCAACAGTCTTTTGCTTTTGGGATTGCCAAGTTATCGCATTCCTTCCCAGATAGAAAATCATTTCACTTGTGCTCTTGCTATCAACAGGGTCACCTCCAAGATCACTATCGGTAAAACCAACCAAATCTTCAATTTCACGACCTCTTCCATAGTTGATTCCATAATCAACGGTTCCTTTTACGTATCGCAAGATGTGTTTCACAACTTGGAAATGCAAAGTGGGTGGTTCCTCCATGAAACGACTTGCAATTCCAACCGAAAATGACAGGTCTGGTCAAGTGTGAGTCAAGTACCTCAAACAACCTACCACTCGCCTATATTTAGTTGGATCAACTTTTTCACCATCTTCATCCTTCTTAACCTTCAACTTAGGTTCCATTGGTGACGTTGTCGGATTGCAATCCAGCAACCCAAATTGCTCTAAAATCTTCTTTACATAAGCCGTTTGTCGTAAAGATATTCCCCACTTCTTTTGCGAAACTTCGATTCCAAGGTAGTAAGAAAGTAATCCCAAGTCACTCATTTCGAATTCTTTCTTCATTTGTTCTTTGAATTCGACAACATCATTAGTGTTCGACCCGGTAATGATCAAGTCATCAACATAGACACCAACAATAAGAATTTTGTCTTTTGAGTTCCTTTTGTAAACAGCTGGGTCTTGTGAACTTTTTGTAAAACCAAGCATTTTTAAGCTTTTATCCAAACGAATGTTCCAAGCTCGAGGAGCTTGTCGTAGACCATAAAGAGCTTTATAAAGCTTGAACACCTTGTGACTGTTTGCTTTATCAACATATCCTTCTGGTTGGGTGACATAAACCTCCTCTTTGAGATCTCCATTGAGAAAAGCCGATTTGACATCGAGATGGTGGACAACCCACCCATGTTGAGCTGCTAAGGCAAGAATGAGCCTTACGGTGTCAAGTCATGCTACCGGTGCAAAAACTTCATCAAAGTCGACTCCTTCCTTTTGTACAAATCCTTTTGCTACAAGTCGAGCTTTATGCTTCACCACTTTTCCCAAGTTGTCTTTCCTCACTTTAAACACCCATTTCAAACCGATTGCTTTGTGTCCGGATGGCAAATCGGTAAGTTGCCATGTCTTGTTCTTCTCGATTGCATCCAACTCTGTTTGCATAGCCTCCTGCCATGCCTTAGAGGTTACCGCCTCTTTAAAATTCAAGGGTTGATCCGCTGCAATCATCAACAATTCTCCGGGTTCAAGGAACACATTTTCGATTTCAGAATAAATATCGGTTAACGGACGCAATCCCCTTGGCCCAATCTCACTAGAAGGGCTTTCCATATGGGGAGAGGTTGAAGAAAACGGGGCTGAGACAGGAGTATGTGGAGCTGGTTCAGGCTCGTCAAATTCAGCATATGGTTGTCCAACTTGGATAGCATCGATTCCTGGGCTGTTTGGTTGTTCCGGATTGATTTCGGGATCATTTTGAGGTGTTTCGAGGTGTATTTGGGGTTGTGGTTCAATTATGGTAAAGGTCTTAGGAGTCGCCATCTCTTCTTCTTTGTTTTTGTACCAATTCCATTCTTCTTTTTCGTCGAAAACAACATCGCAACTAACTCGCAACTTTCGGTCTTGCGGATCAAACAAACGGTTGCCTTTAGTTCCATCTTCCACACCTAAATACACCATCTTCTTACTTCGATCATCAAGCTTCTTCAAGTGACCACCTACAAGTTTAGCAAAAGCAACACAACCAAAAACTTTTAGATGTTCAAGGTTGGGCTTTTTGCCAAACCACGTTTCATAAGGCGTCTTGTCGGGAAGTACTTTTGTTGGCAGGCGGTTGAGAAGATAAACTGCATGTCTAACCACTTCTCCCCAAAACTCTCCCGGAACATTTCTACCTTTGAGCAGACTTCTTGCCATGTCCATAACGGTCCGATTTTGCCTTTCTACAACTCCGTTCTGTTGAGGCGAATATGGTGTCGTAAGATGCCTTTGAATACCATTTTCTTCACAAAATAATGAGAATTCTTTTGAAGTGAACTCTCCCCCTCGGTCCGTTCGAAGTGTCTTTATTTGATAACCCGAATTCTTTTCAACCATCAACTTGAACCGTTTGAAAGCGCTCAAGGCTTGAGACTTCTCCGATAGCATGTAAACCCACATCCACCGGCTAAAATCGTCTACTAAAAGGAGAAAATATTTACTCCCTCCAACAGACGTAGGTGTGATCGGACCACATAAGTCCGCATGAACAAGTTGTAGAGGTTTTTGAGCTCGAAAAACTGCATGATCCGGGAAAGGAATTCGGGTTTGTTTGGAAAGAACGCACCCTTCACATACTTGATTTGGGTGCTCAATCTTTGGGACTCCGATTGCCATATTCTTTTCGGACAACTTCTTTAAGGCGAGAAAGTTAACATGACCGAGTCTAGAATGCCATATCCAAACTGGTTCGTCTTTTGTTGCTAAAAGACAAGTCGGTCTACCGGTCCTTAAAGGAGTTTTATATAACCGGTTTGGGGATCGTTTAACTCTCAAAAGTAGAGTTTTGTTTCTGTCAAACAATGTCAGATCCGACCCATCCATTATGACCCGACTCCCTTCCTCCGTCATTTGTCCAAGACTAATAATATTGTTTTTTAGACTTGGAATGAAATATACCTCATTAAGGAGTCTTTGGTCGCCATTTTTGCTATCGAATAAAATCGACCCTTTTCCCAAAATAGCGACGGTCGAACCATCCCCAAATTTCACATGGCCCGTAACGTGCTCATCTAGTTCGCGAAACTTTGAGCGGTCTCCAGTCATGTGATTGCTAGCACCGTTGTCGAGATACCATACCTCAGACTCGACTCGACTTTCTCCCGATACAAGAAGATTAACACAAATCTTCTCTCTTAGAGACACTTTTTTGTGTGCATATTCTTGTGAGGTTGCCATCATTAAAATAGGCTCTTCTTCGTTGGCTTGAGTGAGGTTTGCCTCCTCACCTCGATTCTTGTTTTGACACTCCGAAGCATAATGACCAAATTGTTCACAAGTAAAGCATTTGATTTTACTTTTATCCTTTCGAGAAGGATTATGGTCATTCCGATTTGTATTGTACTCGCGACCACCTCCTTGGCCACGTCCACGACCTCGGCCTCGTCCCCGGCCTCGGTTACCATGTCCTCCTCGTCCTCTTGAAGTGTTTGACGAGTTTCTCTCGCCAGTTTGCTTCGAACGAGATGCCCACTCGGCATGTGTAAGCAATAGAGAATGTCCTTCTTCTTTTTCTCCATAGCTTCGAAGTCTCTCTTCATGGGTCTTAAGACGACCCACAACTTCTTCCACCGTCATATTCTTCAAATCTCCGAATTGCTCGATCGATGTTACGATTTGTATAAATCGTATCGGTACGGCTCGCAAAAACTTCTTCACAATCGTAATTTCTTCAATCTTTTCACCTAGAGATCGAATACCGGTTACGATGGTATTCAATCTCATGGAAAAATCATCTACCGATTCACTGTCTTTCATCCGGATCACCTCGAAGTCACTTCTCAAGGTTTGAGCTTTAGCCTCCTTGACCCGATCGGCTCCCATGTGCATCATCTTGAGCGTTTCCCATGCTTCTTTAGCTGTGTCCTTCTCAGCTAACATCAGAAGTACGTCCTCTGGAATTGCTTGATAAATAGCCGCAAGAGCCATCCGATCTTTACGTTCGTCCGTTTCTGTATTTTTAATTACATCCCATACTCCTTGTGCTTGTAAATTCACTCGCATTTTTATGGCCCACACCGCGTAGTTCATCTTCGTGAGCATTGGATAGTGTAACGTAACGCTACCGTCTTTCCCGGTCCTTTGAAAACTTTCAACTCCGGCTTGAGAAGATGACGAGGTTGGTGTAGTCATTCTTGGCATATACTTGGGCATACACGAGTAAGAATTTTTTTTTGTTTGAAGTACGGGGACCAATATGAACTTTTCAGAAGTTCAGGGGGCAAACAGAACTTTTACAGAAGTAAAACAGGGGCTAAATTGAAATTTTTCTGAAAAACGGGACCAAAATTGTAATTTTTCTGAAAAACAGGGGCTAAATTGCACTTTCCGGAAGAACAGGGGCTAAACTGCAATTTCCAGAACTTTGGTCAGCTGCTGACGTCACTGCTGATGTCACTGCTACAGTGTCGTCTTCTCCGGCGGTTTTTTCGGCGACTTTTCCGGCAGATTTGACCAACTTTGATCGGTGATTTGGAGTCCTTCCGGTGGTCAAAAAATTCAAAAAAATATATTTACGGAATCCTCAGAACGAGACATTTCCAACGGTGTACTCCGAAATTGTTTTTGAGACAAAAAAATTTCGACCAAAAAATAGAGAATGCTTCCCCCAGAGCTTAACCAAGCTCTGATACCACTTGTTGGGGTTGAAACACACTTTTATTCAGAACTAGAACAAAAGAGAAGAGCTTACACGCTCAATATTACAAGAAAAAGAAACAACCCTCTAATACTCACTCTAAGTATTACACACTACACTCTCTGTTTGTGGTGTCTTACAACTGAGGTTAGAGCCTCTATATATACTTAAACAAGCCTACAATTACTACTGCTACCATTTATTGTGTTCATTATGTGAACATACGAAGTTGCCATTTGAGTTCTTATTGTCAACATAGATAGAGGCGCAGCTACTAATGTCAGGTTCACACCAAGTCTGGTTTACACTCACAGTTGCTTGAGGAAGCCATTAGGTTGAAAGCATATGCTAATAATTACACCTGGTGAGATATAAATCTATATATAACTCTAGGGTTGGAGATACTTCGCTTGTCTATTTTTCATTGCCAACACAAACAAGAAAAGAATATTGCAACTAAAGTAAATAATGTTGATTCCTTACGTATGTGGTATGTGTATACTCCTCTATATGGTTAAGGAATTTTGGTGTGTCATATTAGTCGTGAAGTTGACGAAGACATGGGATTTGGCGTACCAATGTGAAGAAATATTGTTATCGATGGTGGATAATTAAGACATACTGGGATTTAGGAAAGTTTCTAATTTTTCATATTTTGGTAATGTTGTAGTAGGATTCCAACTAGTTAAGTATAAATGGATAGAGATTAGTGTCCGTAACCATAATAAACTGGTAATATTACTATAAATAACGATGTTATTTTCGGTTATACCAAGAGCAAAACAAAACATATTTATTTTTTGGGACTTGTTTTATTAATTAATTAATCAGAAAACAAAAAAGAATTTAGAATATTCCAGAATGTTTTAATTATTAGATAATTACCAAAAGCCTAAATAATTACAAATATATTTTATAATTATCTTTAGGGGTTTCCAAACACCGCCTATATATAGGTGGGTCAAAACCCGGTTTTGGACGCATGAGAAATTTATTTTGGATTATAGGTTACAAAAATAATGTAGTTGCGAAATTTCACATAAACACTTATGGGGACATGCCACCTATAAACATTCTATGAATTTTTACTATTATAGCAACATATTTATGAAATAAAACTAAACCCTATTGTAAACAAAAATTACAAGTAGGAAACATACATTTGCTTAAATCGAATTAAGTTAAAAGGTCTCTTGAAGTCTCTTTAGAAAACTAGTTTCCATTGTATGGTAGCCTCTAATGCGTCGCACCTAAAAACCTAGGAAACCCTAGGATCGAATATAGGAGAGAGGGGAGAGGGGAGAGGAGAAAGATTTCTTCTTATGAGAGGGTTAGGATCATATTTCGAAGGGGTTATGCCTCTTTATATAGCTATCAGATAATCCCTAAAACCCTCGATTTGAATTAAAAATAATAATATATTAATCCAATGCATATCTACTTTCCTTATTTAACTAGGAGGCTTCCAGAACTCTTCTAGAGGAGCCCATAATTCGGCCACCTAACGAAGATCCTTTCATTTGCTCAACTTTTGAACAATTGCAGTCTAGTCCTTGTACCTTTAATTAATTCTAATTAACCCAAAATTAATTTCAAATTAATTCTGACTAATTCTTAATTAATTAATAATTATTTCTAATTAATACACTACAAAAATACGTCATTTAATGGCACACAAAAAATGCCACTAAAGTCTTCTCAAAGAATGTGCGGCACACGTAATAAGTATCACTAAAGTCTTCTCAAATGGAATGAACCATTCCATTTCTTTTGCAATCCCCTGCTATCCACCTTCTAATATAAACTGATATGTTTGGATATTTGACTACAAATGTTTTTTAGACCAATTAGAAACATGAGTATTGTTTAAGATGCAACTGCTTCACATTCTTATTATAGCCTAATGTTTGGTGGAATAGAATAGGAGAAAATAATAGCAAGGGAAAGATAACGGAATAATAACTTATGTAAAAGAATTAATAAAACTATTCTCATATTTTCTGATATTTACCTGTCAATGGCTTCTTTGTGTCATAGTTGTCCATTTGTACCTCCCTCGAATTGCATAAGAAAGATGGTTCTGGAGATAAATCCTACCCGCAAGCATTTGCTTATAGAATGGTGGATACACATTAGCTCTTTTAGTAATAGCAAGTGTATGCCTCCATCCTAGGGATGAGCATACGATCCGTTGGACCGGACCGGACCGGAAAAAAACCGGGACCGGACCCGGACCGGACCGTATATTTATATTAATGGGTCGGTTTTCGGGTTTTGTTTTTACCACTAATCGGGTTTCGGGTTTGGACCAAACCGTACCCGAAATATTTAACCCGGACCGGACCGGAAAACATTTTCACCTTAAAATATATAGATAAGGATATTAAATTATTAGTTAATGTTTTATCGGAACATTATGTATAAAGCTTGATGTTTTTATTGGAAGTTGTAACATTATTTACAAATCTTGATCAACGTATGTCCCTATCATTTTATAAGAATGAATGTATCTAGCATGTTATTTTTTGTTAAAATATGCAGTTTTTTATAAAAACATGTATTTTTTTTTATAAAAGCATGCAGTTTTTTGTAAATAATGTTGTTTTTTGTTGTTTTTTTACACATCAAAGCTGTTAAAGTGTAATTTTTTTATTAACAATGCTGTTTTTTTGTTAAAACATGCAATTTTTTTTATAAAAAGCGCAGTTTTTATGCTAAATAGTGTGGTTTTTATTTGTTCCAAATTTTAATAACCTTTGTATTTTTTTTGTAGACACCTCATTTGCACGTGATCTACGTAAAGTCCCGCGGTGTACCGATTTCAAAGCCTAATTCGGTCCAAAACCCAAAACCCGGTTTAGTACCCGGAACCGGACCGGACCGAACCCGATACACCCAAAAACGGTCCGTTTTTTGGGTAAGAAAATTCACGATTTTCGGTCTTCGGGTTTTCGGTCTTTGGACCGGGTCGGTCCGGGTTTGGCCCGTTGCTCATCCCTACTCCATCCACAAGAAATCTGAACTACTTTATGTGAATAAATAAAATAGGTGAAAATTTGTTACTTATAATATAATAAGTTTTTTTTTAATCTCCTAGATATTAAAGAAAGCAACATCACATGAAAAATTATGTGCCATCAAATCCAAACAATGGTTGTCACCACAACCAACTTTCTTTATAAGCAACCATTGTTATGATTTTATTAGCTGAGGAATAAAGAAATCAGTGGACTTACCATGGCCTAGTCTTCCAAAATCGCCCCCTGAGACCAATAAGGACAAAAAGGGGTTAAGCACTTTTAACAAAACTATTCTTCCAAACACAATTATTTAATACCAATAATTGTTAAAATGAAGCAACAGATAAGAACTAAGGGAAGATACCATCCCCAGCTGTATACATTCAGACTTGACTCTGAAAATGTAAGTATGATCAGCTCCACAAGTAGATGGGAATATTTCTTGCCCATCCACCTAACATGCATTTTCTAGAGAATGAGTAA
Source organism: Lactuca virosa (assembly GCF_052849685.1). Taxonomy (NCBI): domain Eukaryota; kingdom Viridiplantae; phylum Streptophyta; class Magnoliopsida; order Asterales; family Asteraceae; genus Lactuca; species Lactuca virosa. Next base: position 272,773,769 of record NC_136434.1, read on the forward strand.
ATATGACGCATAACTTCTTACTCCTAACCATCTTACTATAAACCCCACCCATCATTAGTACATGCATATTAATATACATAAAAAGATAAAGTGCCTCAATGTACCATAAACAATATTTAAAATAAAGGACACATATGTACCATGAAATTTAACTTATATCATAATCCATTCAGTAGTTTTTCAGTTCTAATTTGTCAATTCTTATTAAAATGATTCAATAATAACATGTTTGAAGTAAGCAAGTAGCTATATGTAACCAACAATATTGTTGTAAGCAAACGGTTTTCAAACAATATTAAAATATTAAAATATTGATGCAAATCAGAAAGTTATTTAACTTTTATTTCTGAATTCGATTTGATTTCCTACCAATACTCATTATGATTTTTAATCCCACACTAACATGAAATATGGATAAAGTTGAAGTTAACTTAATAAAAAAATTATGTTTTAAAAGCAATTGTGTAAGATTAATAACCCAATGTTTACTAGTTAAAAGAGTTTCATAATTAAACTTTCTAACGGTGTAAGACAAAATATCGTATAGATATATAAATCTAAATTTATCGTTATATTTAATCAAATAAATAAAACAATTATTTTCTTTTCAAGAAAAAACTTAAGTGGGGGTTACCTAAACAATTAAGAACCGAGACCAATGACATCGAAGATTCAAAAGGGTATGGTTGATTTGATAGCTTGGACGTTGGGTTAGCAGAATATGTTAAGAGAAAAGATAAAAGAACCTTCAAAACCTGCAAAATAAGTCCAAGGGTAAAAATTTCATATCCATCCTTAATTCATAAGACAACCTGAGTACTGCATCCCAACAATTTAAACATATGTTGCATCTTGAACTTGTCCAAATGTCATGGTTTTTACAACTTTAAACACAAATTTCCTCAACAAAATATAATTTAGGTATCCACTGATGTAAGTAAATGATGAATTTCACTTTTCAGAAACCTACAAACAGAAAAAAGTAAGCTTTGACATATATGTAGTGAAGATCAACCAAAGTTACATTCAACCTGTTATTATAAAAAAAAAAAGAGTTTTCTACAGTCTATTGAGATTAACATTAGAAAATGCAAAGAAATAGGTATTAAGAAACAAAGCTCAGTAACATGAAGAAATAAGTTGCGTTATCATGATAACATAGTACATTATTGTACTAATATATTATTCATTACCATAAAAAGTAGACATCTACACCTGAAATAAGATTTGAGTATTGGATTAAACTCACGCTCATCTGAATCACTTTATGGATTTTATCACGAGTGATTGTGAGACAATAATATCTAATATTCTTGAAACCAAGACATATGAGTTGTAGCTTACAAGTCGGTTGCACATTGATGATGCGTAAACGCACCAGTAACTTGGTGTTATAAAACACATTGTTGTGTGTGATTTGATGAGTAAGTAGAGCAAGCATATGAGTCAAAGTTTATCCATTCCTTTTACCCAATATGGGATAAAAGCGATATATGTGGGCCCCTCGATGATTTAGTGATGACACCCTAAGCGCTTAGCCAAACCTGGACTGATTTGATTTATTCAGTTAGTCAGTCGTCATAAATCGGAAATCGGGAAACAACATATGAACAGAGATAATGATTATAATCCATGTCTCGGTTCATACGATATCTTGTAGAATGGAAGAATATATGATCCCTTATCTAATGGAGTTCGACAACGGCTTTTTGAGTGCTACGATTGCTAGTTGATTTTTCAAGTCGTACTTGCAGTTATAATTATTAGACTTATCCAAGTGGGAGACTGTTGGATTAGGTGTCTAAGCGCATAACTATAATTGGTATGTACTTGACCCTAGAGTAGCATGGTCTATTTTGGGTTGCATTCACCAGAGCAATTTGATAGGAAGGATATTTGAGAAAGAGGTTATTTGTGATTTATTAATATATTATAAGTATAATATATTAATTGAGAAATCATATTATTTAATTAGTATTGATCATTAATTAATTTGGAATTGATTTAGTGATCAAAAGAGACTGATTAAATTAACGGGGATTGATTATGTAAATCAGTGATACATATGGTTTGGTCTAATGATCCATGATTGATTTGTGATGGGCTAAGCTTATGAGATAGTCCATGAAGTGTTAGTCCAAATCAATTGTTGGATCATAAGCCTAAGTGTAATAATTAGGGTTTACAAGTGACTCTTGGATTTCTTCACTATATATGTGACCCCTTCAACCCTAAAATCGGCACTAGTGTTCATTTGTGAAAGCCTAGCTGTTTTTTTGGTGTCTCTTATCTCTCTCTCACAATCCTCCACTTGTTCATGGTGTCTTGTGAACCATTTGAGGCATCACACTTGAGGTGCTAAGCTCTTGAAAGGCCAAAACTCTACAAGCTACAACAAAGAGGTAATTGACTAACTTGTTTTATGTTTCAAATATTAAAGTTGTATGCTAGTTATAGGTTTCATGCTTTGGATATTTTTATTGCATGTATAAATAGAGAAAACTTAAATCCAAAGCATTAGGGTTGTATGTGCACCATAGGAGTGTTATAGTACATAAAACCAACAGAAAGTTGTTGAGTGCTACAATTCCTTGATTCCAAAGATTGATGCCAAGGCTAAGGTGGATATCAAAAGTTTTGGAAATGTTGCTACACTCTTGACTGATTTGAAGGAAATGGTTTCGAAGTCTGTCTCATCGTCTTTATTCACTCCTGAGTTTTTAACTCAGAAGCTTCGTTTACTAGAGTCAACCATTCACAATGAATTGGCTCCACTTTTAAAACTTCTCAACTTACTACCAAGGGATGCCCCGCCTGTTGTCACAGGGGTGCAAGGGGGATAATGGAGAAATGTTGGTGTAAGTAAAGGCGATGGAGCTTCTGGCAAGTCAGGAGAAGATGCGAAAGTAGTGGGAAAAATCAAGACTACTCAGATTTCGACAACTATGCCTAAGAAAACTAATCCGATTATTTCAACAACAACAACAACAAGGCCTTTGGCAAAAGGAATTGTGATCGGTGGTTCTAGTTCTTCTTCGAAACCTAAGCCTACTGAATCTGATAAAAGCAAAGGGAAGGTTGTAAGTGTTGAACAATCGAAAGAAGAAAAGAAAGTTACTGTTGAAGCTGAAATGGAAAAACAGCGTCAAATTCAAAGTATTCTCATGCGTCACAAAAATGATCCACCAATGTTAAACAAGGGAGATGTGAGGAAGTTGCATAGCTATGAAAATATTGAAGATTTGGTTGTATATGGCGAAATGCATGATTTTGAGAAGAAACCGAAGAAAAGTTATGCAACAGAAAACTCTAATTTGAATCAATTGGATTTTCCAATCAACAATATGATGTTTATTACTTCCCAATACCAGATTGTTGAGAAATTCAAAGATAAGGAGGAGTACAAGAGGTTAAAGCTTCGATTTCATGTTGTACTTGGGAAAGAAGAAGAAGAAGTTTGGTCACTTGTCAAGATAGTTCGGGTTTTGAATATTTCCAAAGATGTTTTATTTGAGGATGTACTTCAAAATTTTCACTATCATGTGGTCAGGGCCAACAACACCACAATCAACTTTTCGGTAGCTGATTTTCCTCTCATGAATCTTCATGATATGATTCAAGTTACAAGAATTCTTAAATGCATTGATACTTCAAAGCTTCAAGGTACAAGCAAAGAAGATTATTTGTTGGGTCCTGCTCACATCAAGTTGTTTATCGACAATTATTACGACTGCTTGGCTTTGACAGATGTCGAATTAGCATTGACGATGGGTAAAGAGATTATTGTGCCTCATTCTTTATTGAAGAGTAAAGTTGACTTGCAGCCTTATGATGATGGAGAGATTTGTCTGAAGCCACTTGGAATAGTCTTCGTTGGAAAAAGCAAGAAGGGAAAGAAAACGAAGTTTTTGTTTTAGGCATGTGATGTAGAAAGATATATAACAGCTCAATATACGAACTTAGTTGTTCGTATGAATAATTGTAAGAAGAACAATGAAGGAGACAAGGCAGAATTGAAGAAAGTGATGAATTGGTATGCAGAAATTTGGAGATCAATGCACCAAGCTATCCAGATGTTGATGACCTAGGTTCGACACTTCTCACAAAGGGGGAGAATGTAGACGTCGAAATTAGTTGTGAGGTGTCGAAGGTCTTGGATATTTTCGATAGTATGTAATGTATATTATAAGGGCATTTATGTTTCGAAACTATAATGTCAAGTCCCTTATATTTTTTGTATGCTTTTATCATCCCTATAAATATGGGATGTGTACTAGAGTTAGATAAGAACTTTGTTATTCCTGCCTAAAACACTCTGTACTCTTGAAAGCATAATCGAGCCAAACAGAACTTATTTAGATCTAGTGTTCATTGATTTCAAATAATTTTGATCTCGTTATTCATACTCGATTACATAACCACTAAATAAAATGAAGGAAAAAGACCTACTGTAAGTCTTTAGTATGTGATATCTAATACACAATTTGTTGTTCTAATATTTGAGTCAATCAAAGTTGTTAATTCATTTATAACGCATTTAAGAAACAATTGGTTATTTATAATGACATATTTGTTGAGAAACCAAATATTTCTAAATAATCAAAACTACGACTTCTCCTTGAGGAATAGGCGTGTTAGCTAGTAAGTTAATGACTCTCTTGTATTATCAATGTTTGTTGTATTTAATATACACATTTATTTTACAATGAAGGAAAAAGATTTAGTGTAAGTCTTGAGTCTGTGAAATCTAATAAACAATATGACATGCTAATCTTTAATCAAATCAAAATTGTTAATTCATTCATAACTCATGTAAGAAACAATTGGTTATTTGTACTGGCATATTTGTTGAGAAACCAAATATTTTTAATGAAATATTTATTGGGAAATAAAAGAAATGGTAATTTTTATTGGCTCAAAATGTTAACATGTCACATCGTTTATTAGATGTCTTGCACTCGAGACTTACATTGTCTCTTTTTTTTTTAAATACATGTGTACATTAAATACAACAAACACATAATACAAAAAAAAAAAAAATCATTGGCTTAGGTAGTGTTTGTTTTTTGTCTGCAGATCTGTGTGGCCTCTTCTGTCTGCGCCGCACAGACCACGCGCAGACATTAGCCTTCGCAGACCGTTTGTTTTTTTGAAGACTGCAGACCTAAAAATGTCTGCGCGCCCTCTTCTTGGCTTAGATGTGGACCAGAGTCTTCTAACATGTTCAGACATCTTCTAGCCTAAAATAACATATATATCTTTATTTTTTTTAAGTTTTTTTTTAATTTATATTTTTTCCAACTTTATTAATGATAAACAATTTGCAAAAAAAAATTACAAAACTTAAAAAAAAACGTTCAACGATACAAACATGATATTTTTGACAAATTTATAAATAAAGATTTATTACAATAATATTAGTTGAAGTTGTTTATATAAATATGAAAAAAAAATCATAATATATTCTTATACTTTTTTGCCAAATTTTGTAAAACATTATTTAATACAGTATCGTCAATTTCTCGAGAAAATATTTATGGTACGTTTTAATGGATTTAATTGAAAAAATCAAAGTTTATTTCCATCCATTTATGTATCAAATTCTTTGATCACTAATTATAATGTTTAGTTGTAACTTTACAACCCAAGTTGTTGGTTTTTATCAAATATATACGTCAGTTCATACCATTTTTATTTTTATTTTTTATACAATAATACATAAATGTTGATCTAGATTCGTTAATTATTTATAACAAAGTCATAAAAATATTAAAAAATCACTTTGAAGTTTAAAAAAAAAAAATCAGTTTATTTAGATTTCAGTTTATTTTAGTAGCCCGCGGATGTTAAAAAAACAAACAGTCTTCTTTTTTCAGACTGCAGACGTTTGGTCCACCTCTTCTACTGCAGAGGTCTACAGATGTGGTCCGCAGACTGCAAACATTTTGCCTCAGAAAAAACAAACAACACCTTAATGTCTAACATGTCCCACCCTCAAGGAGAAGTCACACTTTCAACTTTTGCCTTTGTTTTTTTCATTTTTCATTTTAAGTTATTATGTTTGAAAATATCTATTCATAACTGGCCAAAGTCATTTCTGTTGTTCCCAGGTTTTGAAACTTATTTTATAAATATTATTATATTGTTTTGTTAAATTATATAAATTTATATTACTAAATCTGTTTACATCAATGCTTTCAGTTTTAAAATCACCATTATAGTTGAAGATATTACCGGTTCGGTCTCACTTACTTTATATGATTCTGACGCAAAGAAGCTTATAAAAAAGCGCACAAGAGTTGGTTCATTAGTTTCATGAGGTTATATATATTAACTTCATTTACATAAAACAACTTTATTATTTTGTATATCTATTTTTATAAACGTTCTTTTTTTAGGATGGTAATAACGAAATTTATCCATCTGCTACATGGCAATGGAGGGAGTTTCAAAATATCCAGTTACCATCATCTGTTTATCCTGTTTCTGATGAAGCAGTTACAAGTGGCGGTGTCGTTTACTTCTTATTATCTAATGATACCATATTGCGATTTGATATTTATTCAGAAGAACATATACTCATATTTACACCTTCTATTATTAATGACTTCAGACCGTATGCATCTAGACTGATCAAGTTTCACGGAAAATTGGGATATTTCTCTGTAAGTGGAGATCATTTGTGGGCTATTTGGGTTTTCATTCAAAATCGGTGGGTTAAAGTAGATGTTAGTAACTACAATGAAGGTGCACATGAATGGTGGGATTATAGAAACAGTACCCTATATTTCTTTAAAGGAAATACGATTGAGTATGTGGTTCCGACACATCCTTCTCAACAAGTTTTTTCAATCCGTTCTGATTTTGATAAGGTGACTATGCCAAGTAGATATTAGTGATTATATATATTTTAATTTGCATTCGAACATAGTTGTTTTTTTCGTAATGAACTATTTAAATATTTTATAGTACTCTATGATTTATTAGTTTTTTTATTTATTCTTTTAGTTGTTATGAGGTTAAAATAGCTATTGTAATGTATGATAATGAATTTAAAATAGCTATGGTAATGTACTTTTAATTGTCATGCTTCCTATGATGTAATATATGTTTACAATTCTATGTTTTTTTATACGCTCCCTCGCGTTTAACGCGGGTTATAATCTAGTTAAATGGACATGGGTAAATCATATAACACAATTATACTACGAAGATAAATTAAAAGGCTATGAGGGTACGAGTACAACCCTCAACAAGCATAATATTTCAAATTTGCTAATGCTCAAATCATATTAATTTATATTTGAGAAATTAAATTTCTTCTTACTTTTTATGCCTACAAATGATAAAATTATGACAGGTGTCATCTTTCCATATTTTTTTAACTAATATATCAAATAAAACTAAATTGAATGATGATTTGTCATAATTTTAGTGGGTAGGAATAATTGTAGGAATAAAAAATAGGAGGTAATTTAATTTTTATTTATATTTATATTGATTAATATAATATTACCACAAAAGAGATTTTCACAGGAACTTGGCAACAGAAATATTCCGCTGCTCTTAGACACAAAACCACGGATTAGCGACATATATCCCACAAAAAATATTGTTTGGTAAATAAATTACTTTTTACGAATCACGAAGGATTTTTGTCCGTGGTATGTCACAAATTTTTACAATATTACATTTGGATTATCAATGAAATTTGTTGGTGATTAGGGTTCACACCCAAGATTTTTAGGATTTAATTTAAGTCACTTTTGTATCTCTATTTATATGACGGTTAACTCTCATTATTAATGAAAAGCAATCTATTTTACAACATTGAATCAGAGCATTCGGTTAAAACCCTACTGCTAACAACAAACCGCAGTCACGGCCTTCCACCTCCGGCAACCTTCTCTTATAGTTATTGGAGGTGCATTCATTATGTTTAGGGAAAATGACACATACGCCCTATGAAGTTTCTAGAGTTTACTCTTTTATTCACTTAACTTTTTAAGTGGCTTTTTAAGGGAACAAATTTGGTTCTGTCGGGTCCAATATGTCCATTTTGAGAAAACGAAGGGGTAACCCGGTTACCCCTTATGTCAGCTCATTTATTTTTATATTTTAATAAATTAAAAAATTAAAAGGTCTCACAACATCTCTCTCTCTCTCTAACATTTCTCTCTTGACCTCAACACCACTCTCTCTAACTTCTATATCCCTTCCTTACCCTCCTCTTATTTTCTCAACTTAAATCAATCTTGCTCCACCATTGCCATCACCTTCTTCCTCACTGGAAACCACCATCGTCCGTCATAGAACCAACGCAACCCCACCCCAAACAACCCTGATATATGCACCTTCTTTCCTATTCGATCACCGCGGGATTGGGAAGGCGGAAGCAGCGGAGCTGCGGTGCTACCACCACTCATCGTCGTTGCTGTGGTGGGTGGTACCCATCATCACCGGTGATATTCAACACCCATCACTCCTGTTGTTCTTGGCTTTAACAGGTGACGACAATAAGAGAGTAATGACCATGAGGAGCTCGTCGGAGGAGACCTATGGAACTATTCTTCTTAATTTTCGACCTAAACACCTCCAAAATAGAAAAACAACGGATAAGGAACTATATATATTTGTTTAGGACCGAACCCATCACCGGGACAATCCCGTCGGAACTTTTCATGTCACCGGCCACCATGGCAGGTGTTGACTGTTCTTGGAGATTTTTGAATGAGTTCTGAACAGAAAAGAAAAGGGGTTACCTAAGATTGATGGAGGAGTAAGGAAAAACGATTGGAAGCTTCTTGAAGGTCGAAAAGAGATGAAGACAGGAGGGAAAATGGTGATTCTCGTTGGTTCTTCTTCTCCGGTGAACAGTGTCGACGGTCCTGTTTGGGGTCGGAGGCTTGCTTCAACTGGCCATGGCGGTGGTTTGGTGGTGATTGGATCAGTCTGCCATCAAAATAGAAGGAAGACAAGAGGATGGACTGAAGAAGGCAACAACTTTGCTTGTTGTTGGGTTTTTTCTGGTGTTCAGGAGGAACACGAGAGAGAGAGAGAGAGAGAGAGAGACACAGAGAGAGAGAGAGAGAGAGTGTGTGTGTGTGTGTGTGTGTGTGTATGTGTGTGTGTGAGAAAGAGAGAGAGAGATGGGTGGGACCCAAGTTTTGTCTATGCGTCCCCTAAACCGGCTAAAACAAGTAAAGGGGACTAAAAGGACAGGTTGCCCACAACTTGGTTCCCTCATAAAGCCACGAAAAAACTTATGTGACTAAAAGGGTCAACCTTAAACAATTTGTAGACTATATGTGTCATTTTCCCTTATGTTTAAATATGTTTCCCTTACTTCTCTCTCTTCCTAAATAATAATACAGCAGCGACACCAAACCATACCTCCTTCATCGGCTTCTTCTACTGTCTCGTTTACTTTTGTCTACTCAGACGACTTCTTCTTCAGATCTCTTTTCCGAGTCAACATCTTTCGTTGTTGTCGGTGACTCCTTCTGATGGCACCTTCTCCATCAATCTGCAATCGTCTCCCTCTCCCTCTATCAACAGTTCAGTCGTCGATCTCTCTTGAATTGGCTCCGTCCACCGCAACTAGAGCCATCTGTCTTTTTCGTTTCCTTTCTCAGAACTCCCCTACCGTCGGCTCCATGAGCTTCGCCGTTGCCACCGACTCTCACTTCTTCTACAACGGAACCACCTCTGGCCTCCGCTCAGTAACGGACACACGAAAAATACGAGTGGTTGCACAATTTTTTTTAAAGGTTGCACTACTAAAAAAGATCATTTTCGACGACAATTTTCGTCACAAAATCCATCGGTGAAAGGGTTACATTGACATGTCTACATTAAATTTACACTTATTAAGAATTAGTTTAGAGAATTTTCAATGGATTCATGACAGATTTATAATGGATTTGTGACGAATTTACATTAAATTTTGCACTTGGTGGTAAAGTTGGAAGCGTTGCTCTCGCCATCCTGGGATACCATGTAGCTCCGCCCATGCCTCCGTTTCTTCTCTCTTCTTCATCAGAGCTCTGCCACCGCCGTTGCCATTGTCTTCATCTATTTTTTATGTTTTGTTCTTTTGCTTATGTTTTTTTTTCCAATTTAATCGTCTTCTACAAAGCAAATCGCGGGGAATGTTAGTGATTAGGGTTTAAGCCCAAGGTCATTAGGGTTTAGTTTAAGCCACTTTTGTATCTCTATGATAGTTAACCATCATTATTATTAATAAAAATCAATCTATTTTATAACTGTAATATATAAAATCCGTCTCTAAATTAACATTTTCTATAAAAATAAATGGTCAATCACTAATCCCTTCGCTAGCTAAAGTTAAAAACCTAAAATTACTTTTTAATTTCAACGATCAATGTTCTCTTGTGTCAAAAGGTTGTTTTGAAGTAGTGATAGATCTTTAAACTTTTTTGGATATATTGACATGTCAATGTCATCTTAGAATGTAATCGACACCATTAAGCAAAGAATGAGAACATATTGTTCGTGAAAAGAGACCATATGCAGAAAAAAATTAAAAAAAATAAAATAATAAAAAAAAATAAAAAACATTTTTTAACTCATCTATTTGATTAAATTGATTAGAGTTTCAGACCACAAACCAGAGAAGTAGCTCTTTCTGCACTTGGCATTATAAGTGTCTTGGTTCTCAATATCTTGGATCTTATTTGCATCGTGTAAGCGGTTGTCCTTTGTTGGCACATCTTTAAAATAAAGGAGTAGTAATTAGATGATGATAAACAACATAACCAATTACATCATGAAAACATTGCATGAGTTATCATGATCCACAAAGTACAAATTATCATGCTATCATGGTTTTGATCAGATCATAATTCATTTCAGCGGATAATAGATAAACATATCACTAATTAATCATGCCAGGATTATGATCCTTACGACACATCTAGACTAATAAAACGAATTTAGATCAAGTGAAGAAATTTACAAGAATAAACAAATCTTTGGTAGAAGTTATATCGCATTCCACTATAATATGAGTCCGACTTGTTCGCAATACACGTCAATGGAAACATAGTCTTGCTCTTTGTTCTAGCCATATCAGGGTACTTCATGATCAGTTCATATGAAACATCTGCAAAGAGAATTACAAAGAAAATAGATATAGAAAGGATGTGTATCAGTGTATGTGGATACTTTAAGTTTGTTGGATGATTAATTGTATATTCAAAAGTAGGATGTTTCTTGTCATCTACTAAATTTCAAGAAACATGCCCACTATAATTGATCTTTTGATTTTCTTGTAAATGTCAATTAATAAAAGTCAAGTATGTAATACGAATTAAAGAACTCACCCAAAAACCCGGAAGAAATTGCACTATTGAGAATCAAAGCACCATTTACGCCCTCAAATGGACTATGAGATCCATCTTGTTGAGAGAGCTCAATATGTTGTTTGCATACATCAAACAAATATAAGAAAGTTGTTCTGTGAGAATTCAGAATCGCTATGTGGATAGGTAACAAGTCTTCCCCGCTCAATATAAATAACAAACGTGGATTTTTCTCCACCAACATCCTTGCAGCCTTGGTGTTGTCAACAACTGCAGCTCGGTGTAGTGGGTTGAATTTCTGATTATTAGTCACTAGTGTTGGAAGTGACTCCGGTCTTATCTCCTTCAACAGGTTCTCAACAAACTGAATATTTTCCGCATTATTTATTGCAATGTGAAGTACGGTATAGCCATACTTATTGAGTTTAGCGGTCAATGCATCCGTGTCCTGGTTGAAAATTTCTTGGGCTTTTTCCCAGTCGTTCCTCTTAATAGCTCTATATAGCGGGAGGTACTCAGCCCTATCTATATATTTACTTAAGAAAAGATGACATCAGTTCATGGAGAAATTAGCAAGAATGAAAATAGAATACTGGGGTGCAGTGTACCTTTTTTGACGGCAGTGCTGGGGGTACTGGTGTTGGTCGTAAGAGAAGCCGGGTAACTGGAAGTAGTGTTTAGGTCGGTAGTCAAGTTGTTGCTGGTGGTACTGGTGGCGTTGTTGCTGTTGGGGTTGAAACACACTTTTATTCAGAACTAGAACAAAAGAGAAGAGCTTACACGCTCAATATTACAAGAAAAAGAAACAACCCTCTAATACTCACTCTAAGTATTACACACTACACTCTCTGTTTGTGGTGTCTTACAACTGAGGTTAGAGCCTCTATTTATACTTAAACAAGCCTACAATTACTACTGCTACCATTTATTGTGTTCATTATGTGAACATACGAAGTTGTCATTTGAGTTCTTATTGTCAACATAGATAGAGGCGCAGCTACTGATGTCAGGTTCACACCAAGTCTGGTTTACACTCACATTCTCCCCCTTAAACCGAACCTGGCTAGAGATTTGTCACGCCGATCATGTTTCGCATTTCACTATGTTTCACGTATGCTAAAGCCTTTGTAAAGATGTCCGCCCGTTGATCCTTCGAGTTGACATATTCCACTATAATTTGCCCACGTTCAACACATTCTCGTATGAAGTGATAACGAATGTCAATGTGTTTGCTTCGACCATGAAACACAGGATTTTTCATCAATGCGATTGCTGACTTGTTATCGACATATAAGGTGATAGGCATAATATGATGTCTCGTGAGCTCCTTCACGAGATTAGCAAGCCAAATGGCTTGACATGCTGCTGTTGTAGCTGCCATGAACTCGGCTTCACACGTGGACAAAGCAACAGTCTTTTGCTTTTGGGATTGCCAAGTTATCGCATTCCTTCCCAGATAGAAAATCATTTCACTTGTGCTCTTGCTATCAACAGGGTCACCTCCAAGATCACTATCGGTAAAACCAACCAAATCTTCAATTTCACGACCTCTTCCATAGTTGATTCCATAATCAACGGTTCCTTTTACGTATCGCAAGATGTGTTTCACAACTTGGAAATGCAAAGTGGTTGGTTCCTCCATGAAACGACTTGCAATTCCAACCGAAAATGACAGGTCTGGTCGAGTGTGAGTCAAGTACCTCAAACAACCTACCACTCGCCTATATTCAGTTGGATCAACTTTTTCACCATCTTCATCCTTCTTAACCTTCAACTTAGGTTCCATTGGTGACGTTGTCGGATTGCAATCCAGCAACCCAAATTGCTCTAAAATCTTCTTTACATAAGCCGTTTGTCGTAAAGATATTCCCCACTTCTTTTGCGAAACTTCGATTCCAAGGTAGTAAGAAAGTAATCCCAAGTCACTCATTTCGAATTCTTTCTTCATTTGTTCTTTGAATTCGACAACATCATTAGTGTTCGACCCGGTAATGATCAAGTCATCAACATAGACACCAACAATAAGAATTTTGTCTTTTGAGTTCCTTTTGTAAACAGCTGGGTCTTGTGAACTTTTTGTAAAACCAAGCATTTTTAAGCTTTTATCCAAACGAATGTTCCAAGCTCGAGGAGCTTGTCGTAGACCATAAAGAGCTTTATAAAGCTTGAACACCTTGTGACTGTTTGCTTTATCAACATATCCTTCTGGTTGGGTGACATAAACCTCCTCTTTGAGATCTCCATTGAGAAAAGCCGATTTGACATCGAGATGGTGGACAACCCACCCATGTTGAGCTGCTAAGGCAAGAATGAGCCTTACGGTGTCAAGTCATGCTACCGGTGCAAAAACTTCATCAAAGTCGACTCCTTCCTTTTGTACAAATCCTTTTGCTACAAGTCGAGCTTTATGCTTCACCACTTTTCCCAAGTTGTCTTTCCTCACTTTAAACACCCATTTCAAACCGATTGCTTTGTGTCCGGATGGCAAATCGGTAAGTTGCCATGTCTTGTTCTTCTCGATTGCATCCAACTCTGTTTGCATAGCCTCCTGCCATGCCTTAGAGGTTACCGCCTCTTTAAAATTCAAGGGTTGATCCGCTGCAATCATCAACAATTCTCCGGGTTCAAGGAACACATTTTCGATTTCAGAATAAATATCGGTTAACGGACGCAATCCCCTTGGCCCAATCTCACTAGAAGGGCTTTCCATATGGGGAGAGGTTGAAGAAAACGGGGCTGAGACAGGAGTATGTGGAGCTGGTTCAGGCTCGTCAAATTCAGCATATGGTTGTCCAACTTGGATAGCATCGATTCCTGGGCTGTTTGGTTGTTCCGGATTGATTTCGGGATCATTTTGAGGTGTTTCGAGGTGTATTTGGGGTTGTGGTTCAATTATGGTAAAGGTCTTAGGAGTCGCCATCTCTTCTTCTTTGTTTTTGTACCAATTCCATTCTTCTTTTTCGTCGAAAACAACATCGCAACTAACTCGCAACTTTCGGTCTTGCGGATCAAACAAACGGTTGCCTTTAGTTCCATCTTCCACACCTAAATACACCATCTTCTTACTTCGATCATCAAGCTTCTTCAAGTGACCACCTACAAGTTTAGCAAAAGCAACACAACCAAAAACTTTTAGATGTTCAAGGTTGGGCTTTTTGCCAAACCACGTTTCATAAGGCGTCTTGTCGGGAAGTACTTTTGTTGGCAGGCGGTTGAGAAGATAAACTGCATGTCTAACCACTTCTCCCCAAACTCTCCCGGAACATTTCTACCTTTGAGCAGACTTCTTGCCATGTCCATAACGGTCCGATTTTGCCTTTCTACAACTCCGTTCTGTTGAGGCGAATATGGTGTCGTAAGATGCCTTTGAATACCATTTTCTTCACAAAATAATGAGAATTCTTTTGAAGTGAACTCTCCCCCTCGGTCCGTTCGAAGTGTCTTTATTTGATAACCCGAATTCTTTTCAACCATCAACTTGAACCGTTTGAAAGCGCTCAAGGCTTGAGACTTCTCCGATAGCATGTAAACCCACATCCACCGGCTAAAATCGTCTACTAAAAGGAGAAAATATTTACTCCCTCCAACAGACGTAGGTGTGATCGGACCACATAAGTCCGCATGAACAAGTTGTAGAGGTTTTTGAGCTCGAAAAACTGCATGATCCGGGAAAGGAATTCGGGTTTGTTTGGAAAGAACGCACCCTTCACATACTTGATTTGGGTGCTCAATCTTTGGGACTCCGATTGCCATATTCTTTTCGGACAACTTCTTTAAGGCGAGAAAGTTAACATGACCGAGTCTAGAATGCCATATCCAAACTGGTTCGTCTTTTGTTGCTAAAAGACAAGTCGGTCTACCGGTCCTTAAAGGAGTTTTATATAACCGGTTTGGGGATCGTTTAACTCTCAAAAGTAGAGTTTTGTTTCTGTCAAACAATGTCAGATCCGACCCATCCATTATGACCCGACTCCCTTCCTCCGTCATTTGTCCAAGACTAATAATATTGTTTTTTAGACTTGGAATGAAATATACCTCATTAAGGAGTCTTTGGTCGCCATTTTTGCTATCGAATAAAATCGACCCTTTTCCCAAAATAGCGACGGTCGAACCATCCCCAAATTTCACATGGCCCGTAACGTGCTCATCTAGTTCGCGAAACTTTGAGCGGTCTCCAGTCATGTGATTGCTAGCACCGTTGTCGAGATACCATACCTCAGACTCGACTCGACTTTCTCCCGATACAAGAAGATTAACACAAATCTTCTCTCTTAGAGACACTTTTTTGTGTGCATATTCTTGTGAGGTTGCCATCATTAAAATAGGCTCTTCTTCGTTGGCTTGAGTGAGGTTTGCCTCCTCACCTCGATTCTTGTTTTGACACTCCGAAGCATAATGACCAAATTGTTCACAAGTAAAGCATTTGATTTTACTTTTATCCTTTCGAGAAGGATTATGGTCATTCCGATTTGTATTGTACTCGCGACCACCTCCTTGGCCACGTCCACGACCTCGGCCTCGTCCCCGGCCTCGGTTACCATGTCCTCCTCGTCCTCTTGAAGTGTTTGACGAGTTTCTCTCGCCAGTTTGCTTCGAACGAGATGCCCACTCGGCATGTGTAAGCAATAGAGAATGTCCTTCTTCTTTTTCTCCATAGCTTCGAAGTCTCTCTTCATGGGTCTTAAGACGACCCACAACTTCTTCCACCGTCATATTCTTCAAATCTCCGAATTGCTCGATCGATGTTACGATTTGTATAAATCGTATCGGTACGGCTCGCAAAAACTTCTTCACAATCGTAATTTCTTCAATCTTTTCACCTAGAGATCGAATACCGGTTACGATGGTATTCAATCTCATGGAAAAATCATCTACCGATTCACTGTCTTTCATCCGGATCACCTCGAAGTCACTTCTCAAGGTTTGAGCTTTAGCCTCCTTGACCCGATCGGCTCCCATGTGCATCATCTTGAGCGTTTCCCATGCTTCTTTAGCTGTGTCCTTCTCAGCTAACATCAGAAGTACGTCCTCTGGAATTGCTTGATAAATAGCCGCAAGAGCCATCCGATCTTTACGTTCGTCCGTTTCTGTATTTTTAATTACATCCCATACTCCTTGTGCTTGTAAATTCACTCGCATTTTTATGGCCCACACCGCGTAGTTCATCTTCGTGAGCATTGGATAGTGTAACGTAACGCTACCATCTTTCCCGGTCCTTTGAAAACTTTCAACTCCGGCTTGAGAAGATGACGAGGTTGGTGTAGTCATTCTTGGCATATACTTGGGCATACACGAGTAAGAATTTTTTTTGTTTGAAGTACGGGGACCAATATGAACTTTTCAAAAGTTCAGGGGGCAAACAGAACTTTTACAGAAGTAAAACAGGGGCTAAATTGAAATTTTTCTGAAAAACGGGACCAAAATTGTAATTTTTCTGAAAAACAGGGGCTAAATTGCACTTTCCGGAAGAACAGGGGCTAAACTGCAATTTCCAGAACTTTGGTCAGCTGCTGACGTCACTGCTGATGTCACTGCTACAGTGTCGTCTTCTCCGGCGGTTTTTTCGGCGACTTTTCCGGCAGATTTGACCAACTTTGATCGGTGATTTGGAGTCCTTCCGGTGGTCAAAAAATTCAAAAAAATATATTTACGGAATCCTCAGAACGAGACATTTCCAACGGTGTACTCCGAAATTGTTTTTGAGACAAAAAAATTTCGACCAAAAAATAGAGAATGCTTCCCCCAGAGCTTAACCAAGCTCTGATACCACTTGTTGGGGTTGAAACACACTTTTATTCAGAACTAGAACAAAAGAGAAGAGCTTACACGCTCAATATTACAAGAAAAAGAAACAACCCTCTAATACTCACTCTAAGTATTACACACTACACTCTCTGTTTGTGGTGTCTTACAACTGAGGTTAGAGCCTCTATATATACTTAAACAAGCCTACAATTACTACTGCTACCATTTATTGTGTTCATTATGTGAACATACGAAGTTGCCATTTGAGTTCTTATTGTCAACATAGATAGAGGCGCAGCTACTGATGTCAGGTTCACACCAAGTCTGGTTTACACTCACAGTTGCTTGAGGAAGCCATTAGGTTGAAAGCATATGCTAATAATTACACCTGGTGAGATATAAATCTATATATAACTCTAGGGTTGGAGATACTTCGCTTGTCTATTTTTCATTGCCAACACAAACAAGAAAAGAATATTGCAACTAAAGTAAATAATGTTGATTCCTTACGTATGTGGTATGTGTATACTCCTCTATATGGTTAAGGAATTTTGGTGTGTCATATTAGTCGTGAAGTTGACGAAGACATGGGATTTGGCGTACCAATGTGAAGAAATATTGTTATCGATGGTGGATAATTAAGACATACTGGGATTTAGGAAAGTTTCTAATTTTTCATATTTTGGTAATGTTGTAGTAGGATTCCAACTAGTTAAGTATAAATGGATAGAGATTAGTGTCCGTAACCATAATAAACTGGTAATATTACTATAAATAACGATGTTATTTTCGGTTATACCAAGAGCAAAACAAAACATATTTATTTTTTGGGACTTGTTTTATTAATTAATTAATCAGAAAACAAAAAAGAATTTAGAATATTCCAGAATGTTTTAATTATTAGATAATTACCAAAAGCCTAAATAATTACAAATATATTTTATAATTATCTTTAGGGGTTTCCAAACACCGCCTATATATAGGTGGGTCAAAACCCGGTTTTGGACGCATGAGAAATTTATTTTGGATTATAGGTTACAAAAATAATGTAGTTGCGAAATTTCACATAAACACTTATGGGGACATGCCACCTATAAACATTCTATGAATTTTTACTATTATAGCAACATATTTATGAAATAAAACTAAACCCTATTGTAAACAAAAATTACAAGTAGGAAACATACATTTGCTTAAATCGAATTAAGTTAAAAGGTCTCTTGAAGTCTCTTTAGAAAACTAGTTTCCATTGTATGGTAGCCTCTAATGCGTCGCACCTAAAAACCTAGGAAACCCTAGGATCGAATATAGGAGAGAGGGGAGAGGGGAGAGGAGAAAGATTTCTTCTTATGAGAGGGTTAGGATCATATTTCGAAGGGGTTATGCCTCTTTATATAGCTATCAGATAATCCCTAAAACCCTCGATTTGAATTAAAAATAATAATATATTAATCCAATGCATATCTACTTTCCTTATTTAACTAGGAGGCTTCCAGAACTCTTCTAGAGGAGCCCATAATTCGGCCACCTAACGAAGATCCTTTCATTTGCTCAACTTTTGAACAATTGCAGTCTAGTCCTTGTACCTTTAATTAATTCTAATTAACCCAAAATTAATTTCAAATTAATTCTGACTAATTCTTAATTAATTAATAATTATTTCTAATTAATACACTACAAAAATACGTCATTTAATGGCACACAAAAAATGCCACTAAAGTCTTCTCAAAGAATGTGCGGCACACGTAATAAGTATCACTAAAGTCTTCTCAAATGGAATGAACCATTCCATTTCTTTTGCAATCCCCTGCTATCCACCTTCTAATATAAACTGATATGTTTGGATATTTGACTACAAATGTTTTTTAGACCAATTAGAAACATGAGTATTGTTTAAGATGCAACTGCTTCACATTCTTATTATAGCCTAATGTTTGGTGGAATAGAATAGGAGAAAATAATAGCAAGGGAAAGATAACGGAATAATAACTTATGTAAAAGAATTAATAAAACTATTCTCATATTTTCTGATATTTACCTGTCAATGGCTTCTTTGTGTCATAGTTGTCCATTTGTACCTCCCTCGAATTGCATAAGAAAGATGGTTCTGGAGATAAATCCTACCCGCAAGCATTTGCTTATAGAATGGTGGATACACATTAGCTCTTTTAGTAATAGCAAGTGTATGCCTCCATCCTAGGGATGAGCATACGACCCGTTGGACCGGACCGGACCGGAAAAAAACCGGGACCGGACCCGGACCGGACCGTATATTTATATTAATGGG
This sequence comes from Lactuca virosa, assembly GCF_052849685.1. Classification (NCBI taxonomy): domain Eukaryota; kingdom Viridiplantae; phylum Streptophyta; class Magnoliopsida; order Asterales; family Asteraceae; genus Lactuca; species Lactuca virosa. The sequence goes on from NC_136434.1 coordinate 272,793,125, forward strand.
TCGGTTTTCGGGTTTTGTTTTTACCACTAATCGGGTTTCGGGTTTGGACCAGACCGTACCCGAAATATTTAACCCGGACCGGACCGGAAAACATTTTCACCTTAAAATATATAGATAAGGATATTAAATTATTAGTTAATGTTTTATCGGAACATTATGTATAAAGCTTGATGTTTTTATTGGAAGTTGTAACATTATTTACAAATCTTGATCAACGTATGTCCCTATCATTTTATAAGAATGAATGTATCTAGCATGTTATTTTTTGTTAAAATATGCAGTTTTTTATAAAAACATGTATTTTTTTTATAAAAGCATGCAGTTTTTTGTAAATAATGTTGTTTTTTGTTGTTTTTTTACACATCAAAGCTGTTAAAGTGTAATTTTTTTATTAACAATGCTGTTTTTTTGTTAAAACATGCAATTTTTTTTATAAAAAGCGCAGTTTTTATGCTAAATAGTGTGGTTTTTATTTGTTCCAAATTTTAATAACCTTTGTATTTTTTTTGTAGACACCTCATTTGCACGTGATCTACGTAAAGTCCCGCGGTGTACCGATTTCAAAGCCTAATTCGGTCCAAAACCCAAAACCCGGTTTAGTACCCGGAACCGGACCGGACCGAACCCGATACACCCAAAAACGGTCCGTTTTTTGGGTAAGAAAATTCACGATTTTCGGTCTTCGGGTTTTCGGTCTTTGGACCGGGTCGGTCCGGGTTTGGCCCGTTGCTCATCCCTACTCCATCCACAAGAAATCTGAACTACTTTATGTGAATAAATAAAATAGGTGAAAATTTGTTACTTATAATATAATAAGTTTTTTTTTAATCTCCTAGATATTAAAGAAAGCAACATCACATGAAAAATTATGTGCCATCAAATCCAAACAATGGTTGTCACCACAACCAACTTTCTTTATAAGCAACCATTGTTATGATTTTATTAGCTGAGGAATAAAGAAATCAGTGGACTTACCATGGCCTAGTCTTCCAAAATCGCCCCCTGAGACCAATAAGGACAAAAAGGGGTTAAGCACTTTTAACAAAACTTTTCTTCCAAACACAATTATTTAATACCAATAATTGTTAAAATGAAGCAACAGATAAGAACTAAGGGAAGATACCATCCCCAGCTGTATACATTCAGACTTGACTCTGAAAATGTAAGTATGATCAGCTCCACAAGTAGATGGGAATATTTCTTGCCCATCCACCTAACATGCATTTTCTAGAGAATGAGTAAATATGACGCATAACTTCTTACTCCTAACCATCTTACTATAAACCCCACCCATCATTAGTACATGCATATTAATATACATAAAAAGATAAAGTGCCTCAATGTACCATAAACAATATTTAAAATAAAGGACACATATGTACCATGAAATTTAACTTATATCATAATCCATTCAGTAGTTTTTCAGTTCTAATTTGTCAATTCTTATTAAAATGATTCAATAATAACATGTTTGAAGTAAGCAAGTAGCTATATGTAACCAACAATATTGTTGTAAGCAAACGGTTTTCAAACAATATTAAAATATTAAAATATTGATGCAAATCAGAAAGTTATTTAACTTTTATTTCTGAATTCGATTTGATTTCCTACCAATACTCATTATGATTTTTAATCCCACACTAACATGAAATATGGATAAAGTTGAAGTTAACTTAATAAAAAAATTATGTTTTAAAAGCAATTGTGTAAGATTAATAACCCAATGTTTACTAGTTAAAAGAGTTTCATAATTAAACTTTCTAACGGTGTAAGACAAAATATCGTATAGATATATAAATCTAAATTTATCGTTATATTTAATCAAATAAATAAAACAATTATTTTCTTTTCAAGAAAAAACTTAAGTGGGGGTTACCTAAACAATTAAGAACCGAGACCAATGACATCGAAGATTCAAAAGGGTATGGTTGATTTGATAGCTTGGACGTTGGGTTAGCAGAATATGTTAAGAGAAAAGATAAAAGAACCTTCAAAACCTGCAAAATAAGTCCAAGGGTAAAAATTTCATATCCATCCTTAATTCATAAGACAACCTGAGTACTGCATCCCAACAATTTAAACATATGTTGCATCTTGAACTTGTCCAAATGTCATGGTTTTTACAACTTTAAACACAAATTTCCTCAACAAAATATAATTTAGGTATCCACTGATGTAAGTAAATGATGAATTTCACTTTTCAGAAACCTACAAACAGAAAAAAGTAAGCTTTGACATATATGTAGTGAAGATCAACCAAAGTTACATTCAACCTGTTATTATAAAAAAAAAAGAGTTTTCTACAGTCTATTGAGATTAACATTAGAAAATGCAAAGAAATAGGTATTAAGAAACAAAGCTCAGTAACATGAAGAAATAAGTTGCGTTATCATGATAACATAGTACATTATTGTACTAATATATTATTCATTACCATAAAAAGTAGACATCTACACCTGAAATAAGATTTGAGTATTGGATTAAACTCACGCTCATCTGAATCACTTTATGGATTTTATCACGAGTGATTGTGAGACAATAATATCTAATATTCTTGAAACCAAGACATATGAGTTGTAGCTTACAAGTCGGTTGCACATTGATGATGCGTAAACGCACCAGTAACTTGGTGTTATAAAACACATTGTTGTGTGTGATTTGATGAGTAAGTAGAGCAAGCATATGAGTCAAAGTTTATCCATTCCTTTTACCCAATATGGGATAAAAGCGATATATGTGGGCCCCTCGATGATTTAGTGATGACACCCTAAGCGCTTAGCCAAACCTGGACTGATTTGATTTATTCAGTTAGTCAGTCGTCATAAATCGGAAATCGGGAAACAACATATGAACAGAGATAATGATTATAATCCATGTCTCGGTTCATACGATATCTTGTAGAATGGAAGAATATATGATCCCTTATCTAATGGAGTTCGACAACGGCTTTTTGAGTGCTACGATTGCTAGTTGATTTTTCAAGTCGTACTTGCAGTTATAATTATTAGACTTATCCAAGTGGGAGACTGTTGGATTAGGTGTCTAAGCGCATAACTATAATTGGTATGTACTTGACCCTAGAGTAGCATGGTCTATTTTGGGTTGCATTCACCAGAGCAATTTGATAGGAAGGATATTTGAGAAAGAGGTTATTTGTGATTTATTAATATATTATAAGTATAATATATTAATTGAGAAATCATATTATTTAATTAGTATTGATCATTAATTAATTTGGAATTGATTTAGTGATCAAAAGAGACTGTTTAAATTAACGGGGATTGATTATGTAAATCAGTGATACATATGGTTTGGTCTAATGATCCATGATTGATTTGTGATGGGCTAAGCTTATGAGATAGTCCATGAAGTGTTAGTCCAAATCAATTGTTGGATCATAAGCCTAAGTGTAATAATTAGGGTTTACAAGTGACTCTTGGATTTCTTCACTATATATGTGACCCCTTCAACCCTAAAATCGGCACTAGTGTTCATTTGTGAAAGCCTAGCTGTTTTTTTGGTGTCTCTTATCTCTCTCTCACAATCCTCCACTTGTTCATGGTGTCTTGTGAACCATTTGAGGCATCACACTTGAGGTGCTAAGCTCTTGAAAGGCCAAAACTCTACAAGCTACAACAAAGAGGTAATTGACTAACTTGTTTTATGTTTCAAATATTAAAGTTGTATGCTAGTTATAGGTTTCATGCTTTGGATATTTTTATTGCATGTATAAATAGAGAAAACTTAAATCCAAAGCATTAGGGTTGTATGTGCACCATAGGAGTGTTATAGTACATAAAACCAACAGAAAGTTGTTGAGTGCTACAATTCCTTGATTCCAAAGATTGATGCCAAGGCTAAGGTGGATATCAAAAGTTTTGGAAATGTTGCTACACTCTTGACTGATTTGAAGGAAATGGTTTCGAAGTCTGTCTCATCGTCTTTATTCACTCCTGAGTTTTTAACTCAGAAGCTTCGTTTACTAGAGTCAACCATTCACAATGAATTGGCTCCACTTTTAAAACTTCTCAACTTACTACCAAGGGATGCCCCGCCTGTTGTCACAGGGGTGCAAGGGGGATAATGGAGAAATGTTGGTGTAAGTAAAGGCGATGGAGCTTCTGGCAAGTCAGGAGAAGATGCGAAAGTAGTGGGAAAAATCAAGACTACTCAGATTTCGACAACTATGCCTAAGAAAACTAATCCGATTATTTCAACAACAACAACAACAAGGCCTTTGGCAAAAGGAATTGTGATCGGTGGTTCTAGTTCTTCTTCGAAACCTAAGCCTACTGAATCTGATAAAAGCAAAGGGAAGGTTGTAAGTGTTGAACAATCGAAAGAAGAAAAGAAAGTTACTGTTGAAGCTGAAATGGAAAAACAGCGTCAAATTCAAAGTATTCTCATGCGTCACAAAAATGATCCACCAATGTTAAACAAGGGAGATGTGAGGAAGTTGCATAGCTATGAAAATATTGAAGATTTGGTTGTATATGGCGAAATGCATGATTTTGAGAAGAAACCGAAGAAAAGTTATGCAACAGAAAACTCTAATTTGAATCAATTGGATTTTCCAATCAACAATATGATGTTTATTACTTCCCAATACCAGATTGTTGAGAAATTCAAAGATAAGGAGGAGTACAAGAGGTTAAAGCTTCGATTTCATGTTGTACTTGGGAAAGAAGAAGAAGAAGTTTGGTCACTTGTCAAGATAGTTCGGGTTTTGAATATTTCCAAAGATGTTTTATTTGAGGATGTACTTCAAAATTTTCACTATCATGTGGTCAGGGCCAACAACACCACAATCAACTTTTCGGTAGCTGATTTTCCTCTCATGAATCTTCATGATATGATTCAAGTTACAAGAATTCTTAAATGCATTGATACTTCAAAGCTTCAAGGTACAAGCAAAGAAGATTATTTGTTGGGTCCTGCTCACATCAAGTTGTTTATCGACAATTATTACGACTGCTTGGCTTTGACAGATGTCGAATTAGCATTGACGATGGGTAAAGAGATTATTGTGCCTCATTCTTTATTGAAGAGTAAAGTTGACTTGCAGCCTTATGATGATGGAGAGATTTGTCTGAAGCCACTTGGAATAGTCTTCGTTGGAAAAAGCAAGAAGGGAAAGAAAACGAAGTTTTTGTTTTAGGCATGTGATGTAGAAAGATATATAACAGCTCAATATACGAACTTAGTTGTTCGTATGAATAATTGTAAGAAGAACAATGAAGGAGACAAGGCAGAATTGAAGAAAGTGATGAATTGGTATGCAGAAATTTGGAGATCAATGCACCAAGCTATCCAGATGTTGATGACCTAGGTTCGACACTTCTCACAAAGGGGGAGAATGTAGACGTCGAAATTAGTTGTGAGGTGTCGAAGGTCTTGGATATTTTCGATAGTATGTAATGTATATTATAAGGGCATTTATGTTTCGAAACTATAATGTCAAGTCCCTTATATTTTTTGTATGCTTTTATCATCCCTATAAATATGGGATGTGTACTAGAGTTAGATAAGAACTTTGTTATTCCTGCCTAAAACACTCTGTACTCTTGAAAGCATAATCGAGCCAAACAGAACTTATTTAGATCTAGTGTTCATTGATTTCAAATAATTTTGATCTCGTTATTCATACTCGATTACATAACCACTAAATAAAATGAAGGAAAAAGACCTACTGTAAGTCTTTAGTATGTGATATCTAATACACAATTTGTTGTTCTAATATTTGAGTCAATCAAAGTTGTTAATTCATTTATAACGCATTTAAGAAACAATTGGTTATTTATAATGACATATTTGTTGAGAAACCAAATATTTCTAAATAATCAAAACTACGACTTCTCCTTGAGGAATAGGCGTGTTAGCTAGTAAGTTAATGACTCTCTTGTATTATCAATGTTTGTTGTATTTAATATACACATTTATTTTACAATGAAGGAAAAAGATTTAGTGTAAGTCTTGAGTCTGTGAAATCTAATAAACAATATGACATGCTAATCTTTAATCAAATCAAAATTGTTAATTCATTCATAACTCATGTAAGAAACAATTGGTTATTTGTACTGGCATATTTGTTGAGAAACCAAATATTTTTAATGAAATATTTATTGGGAAATAAAAGAAATGGTAATTTTTATTGGCTCAAAATGTTAACATGTCACATCGTTTATTAGATGTCTTGCACTCGAGACTTACATTGTCTCTTTTTTTTTTAAATACATGTGTACATTAAATACAACAAACACATAATACAAAAAAAAAAAAAAAATCATTGGCTTAGGTAGTGTTTGTTTTTTGTCTGCAGATCTGTGTGACCTCTTCTGTCTGCGCCGCACAGACCACGCGCAGACATTAGCCTTCGCAGACCGTTTGTTTTTTTGAAGACTGCAGACCTAAAAATGTCTGCGCACCCTCTTCTTGGCTTAGATGTGGACCAGAGTCTTCTAACATGTTCAGACATCTTCTAGCCTAAAATAACATATATATCTTTATTTTTTTTAAGTTTTTTTTTAATTTATATTTTTTCCAACTTTATTAATGATAAACAATTTGCAAAAAAAAATTACAAAACTTAAAAAAAAAACGTTCAACGATACAAACATGATATTTTTGACAAATTTATAAATAAAGATTTATTACAATAATATTAGTTGAAGTTGTTTATATAAATATGAAAAAAAAAATCATAATATATTCTTATACTTTTTTGCCAAATTTTGTAAAACATTATTTAATACAGTATCGTCAATTTCTCGAGAAAATATTTATGGTACGTTTTAATGGATTTAATTGAAAAAATCAAAGTTTATTTCCATCCATTTATGTATCAAATTCTTTGATCACTAATTATAATGTTTAGTTGTAACTTTACAACCCAAGTTGTTGGTTTTTATCAAATATATACGTCAGTTCATACCATTTTTATTTTTATTTTTTATACAATAATACATAAATGTTGATCTAGATTCGTTAATTATTTATAACAAAGTCATAAAAATATTAAAAAATCACTTTGAAGTTTAAAAAAAAAAATCAGTTTATTTAGATTTCAGTTTATTTTAGTAGCCCGCGGATGTTAAAAAAACAAACAGTCTTCTTTTTTCAGACTGCAGACGTTTGGTCCACCTCTTCTACTGCAGAGGTCTACAGATGTGGTCCGCAGACTGCAAACATTTTGCCTCAGAAAAAACAAACAACACCTTAATGTCTAACATGTCCCACCCTCAAGGAGAAGTCACACTTTCAACTTTTGCCTTTGTTTTTTTCATTTTTCATTTTAAGTTATTATGTTTGAAAATATCTATTCATAACTGGCCAAAGTCATTTCTGTTGTTCCCAGGTTTTGAAACTTATTTTATAAATATTATTATATTGTTTTGTTAAATTATATAAATTTATATTACTAAATCTGTTTACATCAATGCTTTCAGTTTTAAAATCACCATTATAGTTGAAGATATTACCGGTTCGGTCTCACTTACTTTATATGATTCTGACGCAAAGAAGCTTATAAAAAAGCGCACAAGAGTTGGTTCATTAGTTTCATGAGGTTATATATATTAACTTCATTTACATAAAACAACTTTATTATTTTGTATATCTATTTTTATAAACGTTCTTTTTTTAGGATGGTAATAACGAAATTTATCCATCTGCTACATGGCAATGGAGGGAGTTTCAAAATATCCAGTTACCATCATCTGTTTATCCTGTTTCTGATGAAGCAGTTACAAGTGGCGGTGTCGTTTACTTCTTAGTATCTAATGATACCATATTGCGATTTGATATTTATTCAGAAGAACATATACTCATATTTACACCTTCTATTATTAATGACTTCAGACCGTATGCATCTAGACTGATCAAGTTTCACGGAAAATTGGGATATTTCTCTGTAAGTGGAGATCATTTGTGGGCTATTTGGGTTTTCATTCAAAATCGGTGGGTTAAAGTAGATGTTAGTAACTACAATGAAGGTGCACATGAATGGTGGGATTATAGAAACAGTACCCTATATTTCTTTAAAGGAAATACGATTGAGTATGTGGTTCCGACACATCCTTCTCAACAAGTTTTTTCAATCCGTTCTGATTTTGATAAGGTGACTATGCCAAGTAGATATTAGTGATTATATATATTTTAATTTGCATTCGAACATAGTTGTTTTTTTCGTAATGAACTATTTAAATATTTTATAGTACTCTATGATTTATTAGTTTTTTTATTTATTCTTTTAGTTGTTATGAGGTTAAAATAGCTATTGTAATGTATGATAATGAATTTAAAATAGCTATGGTAATGTACTTTTAATTGTCATGCTTCCTATGATGTAATATATGTTTACAATTCTATGTTTTTTTATACGCTCCCTCGCGTTTAACGCGGGTTATAATCTAGTTAAATGGACATGGGTAAATCATATAACACAATTATACTACGAAGATAAATTAAAAGGCTATGAGGGTACGAGTACAACCCTCAACAAGCATAATATTTCAAATTTGCTAATGCTCAAATCATATTAATTTATATTTGAGAAATTAAATTTCTTCTTACTTTTTATGCCTACAAATGATAAAATTATGACAGGTGTCATCTTTCCATATTTTTTTAACTAATATATCAAATAAAACTAAATTGAATGATGATTTGTCATAATTTTAGTGGGTAGGAATAATTGTAGGAATAAAAAATAGGAGGTAATTTAATTTTTATTTATATTTATATTGATTAATATAATATTACCACAAAAGAGATTTTCACAGGAACTTGGCAACAGAAATATTCCGCTGCTCTTAGACACAAAACCACGGATTAGCGACATATATCCCACAAAAAATATTGTTTGGTAAATAAATTACTTTTTACGAATCGCGAAGGATTTTTGTCCGTGGTATGTCACAAATTTTTACAATATTACATTTGGATTATCAATGAAATTTGTTGGTGATTAGGGTTCACACCCAAGATTTTTAGGATTTAATTTAAGTCACTTTTGTATCTCTATTTATATGACGGTTAACTCTCATTATTAATGAAAAGCAATCTATTTTACAACATTGAATCAGAGCATTCGGTTAAAACCCTACTGCTAACAACAAACCGCAGTCACGGCCTTCCACCTCCGGCAACCTTCTCTTATAGTTATTGGAGGTGCATTCATTATGTTTAGGGAAAATGACACATACGCCCTATGAAGTTTCTAGAGTTTACTCTTTTATTCACTTAACTTTTTAAGTGGCTTTTTAAGGGAACAAATTTGGTTCTGTCGGGTCCAATATGTCCATTTTGAGAAAACGAAGGGGTAACCCGGTTACCCCTTATGTCAGCTCATTTATTTTTATATTTTAATAAATTAAAAAATTAAAAGGTCTCACAACATCTCTCTCTCTCTCTAACATTTCTCTCTTGACCTCAACACCACTCTCTCTAACTTCTATATCCCTTCCTTACCCTCCTCTTATTTTCTCAACTTAAATCAATCTTGCTCCACCATTGCCATCACCTTCTTCCTCACTGGAAACCACCATCGTCCGTCATAGAACCAACGCAACCCCACCCCAAACAACCCTGATATATGCACCTTCTTTCCTATTCGATCACCGCGGGATTGGGAAGGCGGAAGTAGCGAAGCTGCGGTGCTACCACCACTCATCGTCGTTGCTGTGGTGGGTGGTACCCATCATCACCGGTGATATTCAACACCCATCACTCCTGTTGTTCTTGGCTTTAACAGGTGACGACAATAAGAGAGTAATGACCATGAGGAGCTCGTCGGAGGAGACCTATGGAACTATTCTTCTTAATTTTCGACCTAAACACCTCCAAAATAGAAAAACAACGGATAAGGAACTATATATATTTGTTTAGGACCGAACCCATCACCGGGACAATCCCGTCGGAACTTTTCATGTCACCGGCCACCATGGCAGGTGTTGACTGTTCTTGGAGATTTTTGAATGAGTTCTGAACAGAAAAGAAAAGGGGTTACCTAAGATTGATGGAGGAGTAAGGAAAAACGATTGGAAGCTTCTTGAAGGTCGAAAAGAGATGAAGACAGGAGGGAAAATGGTGATTCTCGTTGGTTCTTCTTCTCCGGTGAACAGTGTCGACGGTCCTGTTTGGGGTCGGAGGCTTGCTTCAACTGGCCATGGCGGTGGTTTGGTGGTGATTGGATCAGTCTGCCATCAAAATAGAAGGAAGACAAGAGGATGGACTGAAGAAGGCAACAACTTTGCTTGTTGTTGGGTTTTTTCTGGTGTTCAGGAGGAACACGAGAGAGAGAGAGAGAGAGAGACACAGAGAGAGAGAGAGAGAGTGTGTGTGTGTGTGTGTGTATGTGTGTGTGAGAGAGAGAGAGAGATGGGTGGGACCCAAGTTTTGTCTATGCGTCCCCTAAACCGGCTAAAACAAGTAAAGGGGACTAAAAGGACAGGTTGCCCACAACTTGGTTCCCTCATAAAGCCACGAAAAAACTTATGTGACTAAAAGGGTCAACCTTAAACAATTTGTAGACTATATGTGTCATTTTCCCTTATGTTTAAATATGTTTCCCTTACTTCTCTCTCTTCCTAAATAATAATACAGCAGCGACACCAAACCATACCTCCTTCATCGGCTTCTTCTACTGTCTCGTTTACTTTTGTCTACTCAGACGACTTCTTCTTCAGATCTCTTTTCCGAGTCAACATCTTTCGTTGTTGTCGGTGACTCCTTCTGATGGCACCTTCTCCATCAATCTGCAATCGTCTCCCTCTCCCTCTATCAACAGTTCAGTCGTCGATCTCTCTTGAATTGGCTCCGTCCACCGCAACTAGAGCCATCTGTCTTTTTCGTTTCCTTTCTCAGAACTCCCCTACCGTCGGCTCCATGAGCTTCGCCGTTGCCACCGACTCTCACTTCTTCTACAACGGAACCACCTCTGGCCTCCGCTCAGTAACGGACACACGAAAAATACGAGTGGTTGCACAATTTTTTTTAAAGGTTGCACTACTAAAAAAGATCATTTTCGACGACAATTTTCGTCACAAAATCCATCGGTGAAAGGGTTACATTGACATGTCTACATTAAATTTACACTTATTAAGAATTAGTTTAGAGAATTTTCAATGGATTCATGACAGATTTATAATGGATTTGTGACGAATTTACATTAAATTTTGCACTTGGTGGTAAAGTTGGAAGCGTTGCTCTCGCCATCCTGGGATACCATGTAGCTCCGCCCATGCCTCCGTTTCTTCTCTCTTCTTCATCAGAGCTCTGCCACCGCCGTTGCCATTGTCTTCATCTATTTTTTATGTTTTGTTCTTTTGCTTATGTTTTTTTTTCCAATTTAATCGTCTTCTACAAAGCAAATCGCGGGGAATGTTAGTGATTAGGGTTTAAGCCCAAGGTCATTAGGGTTTAGTTTAAGCCACTTTTGTATCTCTATGATAGTTAACCATCATTATTATTAATAAAAATCAATCTATTTTATAACTGTAATATATAAAATCCGTCTCTAAATTAACATTTTCTATAAAAATAAATGGTCAATCACTAATCCCTTCGCTAGCTAAAGTTAAAAACCTAAAATTACTTTTTAATTTCAACGATCAATGTTCTCTTGTGTCAAAAGGTTGTTTTGAAGTAGTGATAGATCTTTAAACTTTTTTGGATATATTGACATGTCAATGTCATCTTAGAATGTAATCGACACCATTAAGCAAAGAATGAGAACATATTGTTCGTGAAAAGAGACCATATGCAGAAAAAAATTAAAAAAAATAAAATAATAAAAAAAAATAAAAAACATTTTTTAACTCATCTATTTGATTAAATTGATTAGAGTTTCAGACCACAAACCAGAGAAGTAGCTCTTTCTGCACTTGGCATTATAAGTGTCTTGGTTCTCAATATCTTGGATCTTATTTGCATCGTGTAAGCGGTTGTCCTTTGTTGGCACATCTTTAAAATAAAGGAGTAGTAATTAGATGATGATAAACAACATAACCAATTACATCATGAAAACATTGCATGAGTTATCATGATCCACAAAGTACAAATTATCATGCTATCATGGTTTTGATCAGATCATAATTCATTTCAGCGGATAATAGATAAACATATCACTAATTAATCATGCCAGGATTATGATCCTTACGACACATCTAGACTAATAAAACGAATTTAGATCAAGTGAAGAAATTTACAAGAATAAACAAATCTTTGGTAGAAGTTATATCGCATTCCACTATAATATGAGTCCGACTTGTTCGCAATACACGTCAATGGAAACATAGTCTTGCTCTTTGTTCTAGCCATATCAGGGTACTTCATGATCAGTTCATATGAAACATCTGCAAAGAGAATTACAAAGAAAATAGATATAGAAAGGATGTGTATCAGTGTATGTGGATACTTTAAGTTTGTTGGATGATTAATTGTATATTCAAAAGTAGGATGTTTCTTGTCATCTACTAAATTTCAAGAAACATGCCCACTATAATTGATCTTTTGATTTTCTTGTAAATGTCAATTAATAAAAGTCAAGTATGTAATACGAATTAAAGAACTCACCCAAAAACCCGGAAGAAATTGCACTATTGAGAATCAAAGCACCATTTACGCCCTCAAATGGACTATGAGATCCATCTTGTTGAGAGAGCTCAATATGTTGTTTGCATACATCAAACAAATATAAGAAAGTTGTTCTGTGAGAATTCAGAATCGCTATGTGGATAGGTAACAAGTCTTCCCCGCTCAATATAAATAACAAACGTGGATTTTTCTCCACCAACATCCTTGCAGCCTTGGTGTTGTCAACAACTGCAGCTCGGTGTAGTGGGTTGAATTTCTGATTATTAGTCACTAGTGTTGGAAGTGACTCCGGTCTTATCTCCTTCAACAGGTTCTCAACAAACTGAATATTTTCCGCATTATTTATTGCAATGTGAAGTACGGTATAGCCATACTTATTGAGTTTAGCGGTCAATGCATCCGTGTCCTGGTTGAAAATTTCTTGGGCTTTTTCCCAGTCGTTCCTCTTAATAGCTCTATATAGCGGGAGGTACTCAGCCCTATCTATATATTTACTTAAGAAAAGATGACATCAGTTCATGGAGAAATTAGCAAGAATGAAAATAGAATACTGGGGTGCAGTGTACCTTTTTTGACGGCAGTGCTGGGGGTACTGGTGTTGGTCGTAAGAGAAGCCGGGTAACTGGAAGTAGTGTTTAGGTCGGTAGTCAAGTTGTTGCTGGTGGTACTGGTGGCGTTGTTGCTGTTGGGGTTGAAACACACTTTTATTCAGAACTAGAACAAAAGAGAAGAGCTTACACGCTCAATATTACAAGAAAAAGAAACAACCCTCTAATACTCACTCTAAGTATTACACACTACACTCTCTGTTTGTGGTGTCTTACAACTGAGGTTAGAGCCTCTATTTATACTTAAACAAGCCTACAATTACTACTGCTACCATTTATTGTGTTCATTATGTGAACATACGAAGTTGTCATTTGAGTTCTTATTGTCAACATAGATAGAGGCGCAGCTACTGATGTCAGGTTCACACCAAGTCTGGTTTACACTCACATTCTCCCCCTTAAACCGAACCTGGCTAGAGATTTGTCACGCCGATCATGTTTCGCATTTCACTATGTTTCACGTATGCTAAAGCCTTTGTAAAGATGTCCGCCCGTTGATCCTTCGAGTTGACATATTCCACTATAATTTGCCCACGTTCAACACATTCTCGTATGAAGTGATAACGAATGTCAATGTGTTTGCTTCGACCATGAAACACAGGATTTTTCATCAATGCGATTGCTGACTTGTTATCGACATATAAAGTGATAGGCATAATATGATGTCTCGTGAGCTCCTTCACGAGATTAGCAAGCCAAATGGCTTGACATGCTGCTGTTGTAGCTGCCATGAACTCGGCTTCACACGTGGACAAAGCAACAGTCTTTTGCTTTTGGGATTGCCAAGTTATCGCATTCCTTCCCAGATAGAAAATCATTTCACTTGTGCTCTTGCTATCAACAGGGTCACCTCCAAGATCACTATCGGTAAAACCAACCAAATCTTCAATTTCACGACCTCTTCCATAGTTGATTCCATAATCAACGGTTCCTTTTACGTATCGCAAGATGTGTTTCACAACTTGGAAATGCAAAGTGGTTGGTTCCTCCATGAAACGACTTGCAATTCCAACCGAAAATGACAGGTCTGGTCGAGTGTGAGTCAAGTACCTCAAACAACCTACCACTCGCCTATATTCAGTTGGATCAACTTTTTCACCATCTTCATCCTTCTTAACCTTCAACTTAGGTTCCATTGGTGACGTTGTCGGATTGCAATCCAGCAACCCAAATTGCTCTAAAATCTTCTTTACATAAGCCGTTTGTCGTAAAGATATTCCCCACTTCTTTTGCGAAACTTCGATTCCAAGGTAGTAAGAAAGTAATCCCAAGTCACTCATTTCGAATTCTTTCTTCATTTGTTCTTTGAATTCGACAACATCATTAGTGTTCGACCCGGTAATGATCAAGTCATCAACATAGACACCAACAATAAGAATTTTGTCTTTTGAGTTCCTTTTGTAAACAGCTGGGTCTTGTGAACTTTTTGTAAAACCAAGCATTTTTAAGCTTTTATCCAAACGAATGTTCCAAGCTCGAGGAGCTTGTCGTAGACCATAAAGAGCTTTATAAAGCTTGAACACCTTGTGACTGTTTGCTTTATCAACATATCCTTCTGGTTGGGTGACATAAACCTCCTCTTTGAGATCTCCATTGAGAAAAGCCGATTTGACATCGAGATGGTGGACAACCCACCCATGTTGAGCTGCTAAGGCAAGAATGAGCCTTACGGTGTCAAGTCATGCTACCGGTGCAAAAACTTCATCAAAGTCGACTCCTTCCTTTTGTACAAATCCTTTTGCTACAAGTCGAGCTTTATGCTTCACCACTTTTCCCAAGTTGTCTTTCCTCACTTTAAACACCCATTTCAAACCGATTGCTTTGTGTCCGGATGGCAAATCGGTAAGTTGCCATGTCTTGTTCTTCTCGATTGCATCCAACTCTGTTTGCATAGCCTCCTGCCATGCCTTAGAGGTTACCGCCTCTTTAAAATTCAAGGGTTGATCCGCTGCAATCATCAACAATTCTCCGGGTTCAAGGAACACATTTTCGATTTCAGAATAAATATCGGTTAACGGACGCAATCCCCTTGGCCCAATCTCACTAGAAGGGCTTTCCATATGGGGAGAGGTTGAAGAAAACGGGGCTGAGACAGGAGTATGTGGAGCTGGTTCAGGCTCGTCAAATTCAGCATATGGTTGTCCAACTTGGATAGCATCGATTCCTGGGCTGTTTGGTTGTTCCGGATTGATTTCGGGGTCATTTTGAGGTGTTTCGAGGTGTATTTGGGGTTGTGGTTCAATTATGGTAAAGGTCTTAGGAGTCGCCATCTCTTCTTCTTTGTTTTTGTACCAATTCCATTCTTCTTTTTCGTCGAAAACAACATCGCAACTAACTCGCAACTTTCGGTCTTGCGGATCAAACAAACGGTTGCCTTTAGTTCCATCTTCCACACCTAAATACACCATCTTCTTACTTCGATCATCAAGCTTCTTCAAGTGACCACCTACAAGTTTAGCAAAAGCAACACAACCAAAAACTTTTAGATGTTCAAGGTTGGGCTTTTTGCCAAACCACGTTTCATAAGGCGTCTTGTCGGGAAGTACTTTTGTTGGCAGGCGGTTGAGAAGATAAACTGCATGTCTAACCACTTCTCCCCAAAACTCTCCCGGAACATTTCTACCTTTGAGCAGACTTCTTGCCATGTCCATAACGGTCCGATTTTGCCTTTCTACAACTCCGTTCTGTTGAGGCGAATATGGTGTCGTAAGATGCCTTTGAATACCATTTTCTTCACAAAATAATGAGAATTCTTTTGAAGTGAACTCTCCCCCTCGGTCCGTTCGAAGTGTCTTTATTTGATAACCCGAATTCTTTTCAACCATCAACTTGAACCGTTTGAAAGCGCTCAAGGCTTGAGACTTCTCCGATAGCATGTAAACCCACATCCACCGGCTAAAATCGTCTACTAAAAGGAGAAAATATTTACTCCCTCCAACAGACGTAGGTGTGATCGGACCACATAAGTCCGCATGAACAAGTTGTAGAGGTTTTTGAGCTCGAAAAACTGCATGATCCGGGAAAGGAATTCGGGTTTGTTTGGAAAGAACGCACCCTTCACATACTTGATTTGGGTGCTCAATCTTTGGGACTCCGATTGCCATATTCTTTTCGGACAACTTCTTTAAGGCGAGAAAGTTAACATGACCGAGTCTAGAATGCCATATCCAAACTGGTTCGTCTTTTGTTGCTAAAAGACAAGTCGGTCTACCGGTCCTTAAAGGAGTTTTATATAACCGGTTTGGGGATCGTTTAACTCTCAAAAGTAGAGTTTTGTTTCTGTCAAACAATGTCAGATCCGACCCATCCATTATGACCTGACTCCCTTCCTCCGTCATTTGTCCAAGACTAATAATATTGTTTTTTAGACTTGGAATGAAATATACCTCATTAAGGAGTCTTTGGTCGCCATTTTTGCTATCGAATAAAATCGACCCTTTTCCCAAAATAGCGACGGTCGAACCATCCCCAAATTTCACATGGCCCGTAACGTGCTCATCTAGTTCGCGAAACTTTGAGCGGTCTCCAGTCATGTGATTGCTAGCACCGTTGTCGAGATACCATACCTCAGACTCGACTCGACTTTCTCCCGATACAAGAAGATTAACACAAATCTTCTCTCTTAGAGACACTTTTTTGTGTGCATATTCTTGTGAGGTTGCCATCATTAAAATAGGCTCTTCTTCGTTGGCTTGAGTGAGGTTTGCCTCCTCACCTCGATTCTTGTTTTGACACTCCGAAGCATAATGACCAAATTGTTCACAAGTAAAGCATTTGATTTTACTTTTATCCTTTCGAGAAGGATTATGGTCATTCCGATTTGTATTGTACTCGCGACCACCTCCTTGGCCACGTCCACGACCTCGGCCTCGTCCCCGGCCTCGGTTACCATGTCCTCCTCGTCCTCTTGAAGTGTTTGACGAGTTTCTCTCGCCAGTTTGCTTCGAACGAGATGCCCACTCGGCATGTGTAAGCAATAGAGAATGTCCTTCTTCTTTTTCTCCATAGCTTCGAAGTCTCTCTTCATGGGTCTTAAGACGACCCACAACTTCTTCCACCGTCATATTCTTCAAATCTCCGAATTGCTCGATCGATGTTACGATTTGTATAAATCGTATCGGTACGGCTCGCAAAAACTTCTTCACAATCGTAATTTCTTCAATCTTTTCACCTAGAGATCGAATACCGGTTACGATGGTATTCAATCTCATGGAAAAATCATCTACCGATTCACTGTCTTTCATCCGGATCACCTCGAAGTCACTTCTCAAGGTTTGAGCTTTAGCCTCCTTGACCCGATCGGCTCCCATGTGCATCATCTTGAGCGTTTCCCATGCTTCTTTAGCTGTGTCCTTCTCAGCTAACATCAGAAGTACGTCCTCTGGAATTGCTTGATAAATAGCCGCAAGAGCCATCCGATCTTTACGTTCGTCCGTTTCTGTATTTTTAATTACATCCCATACTCCTTGTGCTTGTAAATTCACTCGCATTTTTATGGCCCACACCGCGTAGTTCATCTTCGTGAGCATTGGATAGTGTAACGTAACGCTACCATCTTTCCCGGTCCTTTGAAAACTTTCAACTCCGGCTTGAGAAGATGACGAGGTTGGTGTAGTCATTCTTGGCATATACTTGGGCATACACGAGTAAGAATTTTTTTTGTTTGAAGTACGGGGACCAATATGAACTTTTCAAAAGTTCAGGGGGCAAACAGAACTTTTACAGAAGTAAAACAGGGGCTAAATTGAAATTTTTCTGAAAAACGGGACCAAAATTGTAATTTTTCTGAAAAACAGGGGCTAAATTGCACTTTCCGGAAGAACAGGGGCTAAACTGCAATTTCCAGAACTTTGGTCAGCTGCTGACGTCACTGCTGATGTCACTGCTACAGTGTCGTCTTCTCCGGCGGTTTTTTCGGCGACTTTTCCGGCAGATTTGACCAACTTTGATCGGTGATTTGGAGTCCTTCCGGTGGTCAAAAAATTCAAAAAAATATATTTACGGAATCCTCAGAACGAGACATTTCCAACGGTGTACTCCGAAATTGTTTTTGAGACAAAAAAATTTCGACCAAAAAATAGAGAATGCTTCCCCCAGAGCTTAACCAAGCTCTGATACCACTTGTTGGGGTTGAAACACACTTTTATTCAGAACTAGAACAAAAGAGAAGAGCTTACACGCTCAATATTACAAGAAAAAGAAACAACCCTCTAATACTCACTCTAAGTATTACACACTACACTCTCTGTTTGTGGTGTCTTACAACTGAGGTTAGAGCCTCTATATATACTTAAACAAGCCTACAATTACTACTGCTACCATTTATTGTGTTCATTATGTGAACATACGAAGTTGCCATTTGAGTTCTTATTGTCAACATAGATAGAGGCGCAGCTACTGATGTCAGGTTCACACCAAGTCTGGTTTACACTCACAGTTGCTTGAGGAAGCCATTAGGTTGAAAGCATATGCTAATAATTACACCTGGTGAGATATAAATCTATATATAACTCTAGGGTTGGAGATACTTCGCTTGTCTATTTTTCATTGCCAACACAAACAAGAAAAGAATATTGCAACTAAAGTAAATAATGTTGATTCCTTACGTATGTGGTATGTGTATACTCCTCTATATGGTTAAGGAATTTTGGTGTGTCATATTAGTCGTGAAGTTGACGAAGACATGGGATTTGGCGTACCAATGTGAAGAAATATTGTTATCGATGGTGGATAATTAAGACATACTGGGATTTAGGAAAGTTTCTAATTTTTCATATTTTGGTAATGTTGTAGTAGGATTCCAACTAGTTAAGTATAAATGGATAGAGATTAGTGTCCGTAACCATAATAAACTGGTAATATTACTATAAATAACGATGTTATTTTCGGTTATACCAAGAGCAAAACAAAACATATTTATTTTTTGGGACTTGTTTTATTAATTAATTAATCAGAAAACAAAAAAGAATTTAGAATATTCCAGAATGTTTTAATTATTAGATAATTACCAAAAGCCTAAATAATTACAAATATATTTTATAATTATCTTTAGGGGTTTCCAAACACCGCCTATATATAGGTGGGTCAAAACCCGGTTTTGGACGCATGAGAAATTTATTTTGGATTATAGGTTACAAAAATAATGTAGTTGCGAAATTTCACATAAACACTTATGGGGACATGCCACCTATAAACATTCTATGAATTTTTACTATTATAGCAACATATTTATGAAATAAAACTAAACCCTATTGTAAACAAAAATTACAAGTAGGAAACATACATTTGCTTAAATCGAATTAAGTTAAAAGGTCTCTTGAAGTCTCTTTAGAAAACTAGTTTCCATTGTATGGTAGCCTCTAATGCGTCGCACCTAAAAACCTAGGAAACCCTAGGATCGAATATAGGAGAGAGGGGAGAGGGGAGAGGAGAAAGATTTCTTCTTATGAGAGGGTTAGGATCATATTTCGAAGGGGTTATGCCTCTTTATATAGCTATCAGATAATCCCTAAAACCCTCGATTTGAATTAAAAATAATAATATATTAATCCAATGCATATCTACTTTCCTTATTTAACTAGGAGGCTTCCAGAACTCTTCTAGAGGAGCCCATAATTCGGCCACCTAACGAAGATCCTTTCATTTGCTCAACTTTTGAACAATTGCAGTCTAGTCCTTGTACCTTTAATTAATTCTAATTAACCCAAAATTAATTTCAAATTAATTCTGACTAATTCTTAATTAATTAATAATTATTTCTAATTAATACACTACAAAAATACGTCATTTAATGGCACACAAAAAATGCCACTAAAGTCTTCTCAAAGAATGTGCGGCACACGTAATAAGTATCACTAAAGTCTTCTCAAATGGAATGAACCATTCCATTTCTTTTGCAATCCCCTGCTATCCACCTTCTAATATAAACTGATATGTTTGGATATTTGACTACAAATGTTTTTTAGACCAATTAGAAACATGAGTATTGTTTAAGATGCAACTGCTTCACATTCTTATTATAGCCTAATGTTTGGTGGAATAGAATAGGAGAAAATAATAGCAAGGGAAAGATAACGGAATAATAACTTATGTAAAAGAATTAATAAAACTATTCTCATATTTTCTGATATTTACCTGTCAATGGCTTCTTTGTGTCATAGTTGTCCATTTGTACCTCTACACATTAGCTCTTTTAGTAATAGCAAGTGTATGCCTCCATCCTAGGGATGAGCATACGACCCGTTGGACCGGACCGGACCGGAAAAAAACCGGGACCGGACCCGGACCGGACCGTATATTTATATTAATGGGTCGGTTTTCGGGTTTTGTTTTTACCACTAATCGGGTTTCGGGTTTGGACCAGACCGTACCCGAAATATTTAACCCGGACCGGACCGGAAAACATTTTCACCTTAAAATATATAGATAAGGATATTAAATTATTAGTTAATGTTTTATCGGAACATTATGTATAAAGCTTGATGTTTTTATTGGAAGTTGTAACATTATTTACAAATCTTGATCAACGTATGTCCCTATCATTTTATAAGAATGAATGTATCTAGCATGTTATTTTTTGTTAAAATATGCAGTTTTTTATAAAAACATGTATTTTTTTTATAAAAGCATGCAGTTTTTTGTAAATAATGTTGTTTTTTGTTGTTTTTTTACACATCAAAGCTGTTAAAGTGTAATTTTTTTATTAACAATGCTGTTTTTTTGTTAAAACATGCAATTTTTTTTATAAAAAGCGCAGTTTTTATGCTAAATAGTGTGGTTTTTATTTGTTCCAAATTTTAATAACCTTTGTATATTTTTTGTAGACACCTCATTTGCACGTGATCTACGTAAAGTCCCGCGGTGTACCGATTTCAAAGCCTAATTCGGTCCAAAACCCAAAACCCGGTTTAGTACCCGGAACCGGACCGGACCGAACCCGATACACCCAAAAACGGTCCGTTTTTTGGGTAAGAAAATTCACGATTTTCGGTCTTCGGGTTTTCGGTCTTTGGACCGGGTCGGTCCGGGTTTGGCCCGTTGCTCATCCCTACTCCATCCACAAGAAATCTGAACTACTTTATGTGAATAAATAAAATAGGTGAAAATTTGTTACTTATAATATAATAAGTTTTTTTTTAATCTCCTAGATATTAAAGAAAGCAACATCACATGAAAAATTATGTGCCATCAAATCCAAACAATGGTTGTCACCACAACCAACTTTCTTTATAAGCAACCATTGTTATGATTTTATTAGCTGAGGAATAAAGAAATCAGTGGACTTACCATGGCCTAGTCTTCCAAAATCGCCCCCTGAGACCAATAAGGACAAAAAGGGGTTAAGCACTTTTAACAAAACTATTCTTCCAAACACAATTATTTAATACCAATAATTGTTAAAATGAAGCAACAGATAAGAACTAAGGGAAGATACCATCCCCAGCTGTATACATTCAGACTTGACTCTGAAAATGTAAGTATGATCAGCTCCACAAGTAGATGGGAATATTTCTTGCCCATCCACCTAACATGCATTTTCTAGAGAATGAGTAAATATGACGCATAACTTCTTACTCCTAACCATCTTACTATAAACCCCACCCATCATTAGTACATGCATATTAATATACATAAAAAGATAAAGTGCCTCAATGTACCATAAACAATATTTAAAATAAAGGACACATATGTACCATGAAATTTAACTTATATCATAATCCATTCAGTAGTTTTTCAGTTCTAATTTGTCAATTCTTATTAAAATGATTCAATAATAACATGTTTGAAGTAAGCAAGTAGCTATATGTAACCAACAATATTGTTGTAAGCAAACGGTTTTCAAACAATATTAAAATATTAAAATATTGATGCAAATCAGAAAGTTATTTAACTTTTATTTCTGAATTCGATTTGATTTCCTACCAATACTCATTATGATTTTTAATCCCACACTAACATGAAATATGGATAAAGTTGAAGTTAACTTAATAAAAAAATTATGTTTTAAAAGCAATTGTGTAAGATTAATAACCCAATGTTTACTAGTTAAAAGAGTTTCATAATTAAACTTTCTAACGGTGTAAGACAAAATATCGTATAGATATATAAATCTAAATTTATCGTTATATTTAATCAAATAAATAAAACAATTATTTTCTTTTCAAGAAAAAACTTAAGTGGGGGTTACCTAAACAATTAAGAACCGAGACCAATGACATCGAAGATTCAAAAGGGTATGGTTGATTTGATAGCTTGGACGTTGGGTTAGCAGAATATGTTAAGAGAAAAGATAAAAGAACCTTCAAAACCTGCAAAATAAGTCCAAGGGTAAAAATTTCATATCCATCCTTAATTCATAAGACAACCTGAGTACTGCATCCCAACAATTTAAACATATGTTGCATCTTGAACTTGTCCAAATGTCATGGTTTTTACAACTTTAAACACAAATTTCCTCAACAAAATATAATTTAGGTATCCACTGATGTAAGTAAATGATGAATTTCACTTTTCAGAAACCTACAAACAGAAAAAAGTAAGCTTTGACATATATGTAGTGAAGATCAACCAAAGTTACATTCAACCTGTTATTATAAAAAAAAAAGAGTTTTCTACAGTCTATTGAGATTAACATTAGAAAATGCAAAGAAATAGGTATTAAGAAACAAAGCTCAGTAACATGAAGAAATAAGTTGCGTTATCATGATAACATAGTACATTATTGTACTAATATATTATTCATTACCATAAAAAGTAGACATCTACACCTGAAATAAGATTTGAGTATTGGATTAAACTCACGCTCATCTGAATCACTTTATGGATTTTATCACGAGTGATTGTGAGACAATAATATCTAATATTCTTGAAACCAAGACATATGAGTTGTAGCTTACAAGTCGGTTGCACATTGATGATGCGTAAACGCACCAGTAACTTGGTGTTATAAAACACATTGTTGTGTGTGATTTGATGAGTAAGTAGAGCAAGCATATGAGTCAAAGTTTATCCATTCCTTTTACCCAATATGGGATAAAAGCGATATATGTGGGCCCCTCGATGATTTAGTGATGACACCCTAAGCGCTTAGCCAAACCTGGACTGATTTGATTTATTCAGTTAGTCAGTCGTCATAAATCGGAAATCGGGAAACAACATATGAACAGAGATAATGATTATAATCCATGTCTCGGTTCATACGATATCTTGTAGAATGGAAGAATATATGATCCCTTATCTAATGGAGTTCGACAACGGCTTTTTGAGTGCTACGATTGCTAGTTGATTTTTCAAGTCGTACTTGCAGTTATAATTATTAGACTTATCCAAGTGGGAGACTGTTGGATTAGGTGTCTAAGCGCATAACTATAATTGGTATGTACTTGACCCTAGAGTAGCATGGTCTATTTTGGGTTGCATTCACCAGAGCAATTTGATAGGAAGGATATTTGAGAAAGAGGTTATTTGTGATTTATTAATATATTATAAGTATAATATATTAATTGAGAAATCATATTATTTAATTAGTATTGATCATTAATTAATTTGGAATTGATTTAGTGATCAAAAGAGACTGTTTAAATTAACGGGGATTGATTATGTAAATCAGTGATACATATGGTTTGGTCTAATGATCCATGATTGATTTGTGATGGGCTAAGCTTATGAGATAGTCCATGAAGTGTTAGTCCAAATCAATTGTTGGATCATAAGCCTAAGTGTAATAATTAGGGTTTACAAGTGACTCTTGGATTTCTTCACTATATATGTGACCCCTTCAACCCTAAAATCGGCACTAGTGTTCATTTGTGAAAGCCTAGCTGTTTTTTTGGTGTCTCTTATCTCTCTCTCACAATCCTCCACTTGTTCATGGTGTCTTGTGAACCATTTGAGGCATCACACTTGAGGTGCTAAGCTCTTGAAAGGCCAAAACTCTACAAGCTACAACAAAGAGGTAATTGACTAACTTGTTTTATGTTTCAAATATTAAAGTTGTATGCTAGTTATAGGTTTCATGCTTTGGATATTTTTATTGCATGTATAAATAGAGAAAACTTAAATCCAAAGCATTAGGGTTGTATGTGCACCATAGGAGTGTTATAGTACATAAAACCAACAGAAAGTTGTTGAGTGCTACAATTCCTTGATTCCAAAGATTGATGCCAAGGCTAAGGTGGATATCAAAAGTTTTGGAAATGTTGCTACACTCTTGACTGATTTGAAGGAAATGGTTTCGAAGTCTGTCTCATCGTCTTTATTCACTCCTGAGTTTTTAACTCAGAAGCTTCGTTTACTAGAGTCAACCATTCACAATGAATTGGCTCCACTTTTAAAACTTCTCAACTTACTACCAAGGGATGCCCCGCCTGTTGTCACAGGGGTGCAAGGGGGATAATGGAGAAATGTTGGTGTAAGTAAAGGCGATGGAGCTTCTGGCAAGTCAGGAGAAGATGCGAAAGTAGTGGGAAAAATCAAGACTACTCAGATTTCGACAACTATGCCTAAGAAAACTAATCCGATTATTTCAACAACAACAACAACAAGGCCTTTGGCAAAAGGAATTGTGATCGGTGGTTCTAGTTCTTCTTCGAAACCTAAGCCTACTGAATCTGATAAAAGCAAAGGGAAGGTTGTAAGTGTTGAACAATCGAAAGAAGAAAAGAAAGTTACTGTTGAAGCTGAAATGGAAAAACAGCGTCAAATTCAAAGTATTCTCATGCGTCACAAAAATGATCCACCAATGTTAAACAAGGGAGATGTGAGGAAGTTGCATAGCTATGAAAATATTGAAGATTTGGTTGTATATGGCGAAATGCATGATTTTGAGAAGAAACCGAAGAAAAGTTATGCAACAGAAAACTCTAATTTGAATCAATTGGATTTTCCAATCAACAATATGATGTTTATTACTTCCCAATACCAGATTGTTGAGAAATTCAAAGATAAGGAGGAGTACAAGAGGTTAAAGCTTCGATTTCATGTTGTACTTGGGAAAGAAGAAGAAGAAGTTTGGTCACTTGTCAAGATAGTTCGGGTTTTGAATATTTCCAAAGATGTTTTATTTGAGGATGTACTTCAAAATTTTCACTATCATGTGGTCAGGGCCAACAACACCACAATCAACTTTTCGGTAGCTGATTTTCCTCTCATGAATCTTCATGATATGATTCAAGTTACAAGAATTCTTAAATGCATTGATACTTCAAAGCTTCAAGGTACAAGCAAAGAAGATTATTTGTTGGGTCCTGCTCACATCAAGTTGTTTATCGACAATTATTACGACTGCTTGGCTTTGACAGATGTCGAATTAGCATTGACGATGGGTAAAGAGATTATTGTGCCTCATTCTTTATTGAAGAGTAAAGTTGACTTGCAGCCTTATGATGATGGAGAGATTTGTCTGAAGCCACTTGGAATAGTCTTCGTTGGAAAAAGCAAGAAGGGAAAGAAAACGAAGTTTTTGTTTTAGGCATGTGATGTAGAAAGATATATAACAGCTCAATATACGAACTTAGTTGTTCGTATGAATAATTGTAAGAAGAACAATGAAGGAGACAAGGCAGAATTGAAGAAAGTGATGAATTGGTATGCAGAAATTTGGAGATCAATGCACCAAGCTATCCAGATGTTGATGACCTAGGTTCGACACTTCTCACAAAGGGGGAGAATGTAGACGTCGAAATTAGTTGTGAGGTGTCGAAGGTCTTGGATATTTTCGATAGTATGTAATGTATATTATAAGGGCATTTATGTTTCGAAACTATAATGTCAAGTCCCTTATATTTTTTGTATGCTTTTATCATCCCTATAAATATGGGATGTGTACTAGAGTTAGATAAGAACTTTGTTATTCCTGCCTAAAACACTCTGTACTCTTGAAAGCATAATCGAGCCAAACAGAACTTATTTAGATCTAGTGTTCATTGATTTCAAATAATTTTGATCTCGTTATTCATACTCGATTACATAACCACTAAATAAAATGAAGGAAAAAGACCTACTGTAAGTCTTTAGTATGTGATATCTAATACACAATTTGTTGTTCTAATATTTGAGTCAATCAAAGTTGTTAATTCATTTATAACGCATTTAAGAAACAATTGGTTATTTATAATGACATATTTGTTGAGAAACCAAATATTTCTAAATAATCAAAACTACGACTTCTCCTTGAGGAATAGGCGTGTTAGCTAGTAAGTTAATGACTCTCTTGTATTATCAATGTTTGTTGTATTTAATATACACATTTATTTTACAATGAAGGAAAAAGATTTAGTGTAAGTCTTGAGTCTGTGAAATCTAATAAACAATATGACATGCTAATCTTTAATCAAATCAAAATTGTTAATTCATTCATAACTCATGTAAGAAACAATTGGTTATTTGTACTGGCATATTTGTTGAGAAACCAAATATTTTTAATGAAATATTTATTGGGAAATAAAAGAAATGGTAATTTTTATTGGCTCAAAATGTTAACATGTCACATCGTTTATTAGATGTCTTGCACTCGAGACTTACATTGTCTCTTTTTTTTTTAAATACATGTGTACATTAAATACAACAAACACATAATACAAAAAAAAAAAAAAAATCATTGGCTTAGGTAGTGTTTGTTTTTTGTCTGCAGATCTGTGTGACCTCTTCTGTCTGCGCCGCACAGACCACGCGCAGACATTAGCCTTCGCAGACCGTTTGTTTTTTTGAAGACTGCAGACCTAAAAATGTCTGCGCACCCTCTTCTTGGCTTAGATGTGGACCAGAGTCTTCTAACATGTTCAGACATCTTCTAGCCTAAAATAACATATATATCTTTATTTTTTTTAAGTTTTTTTTTAATTTATATTTTTTCCAACTTTATTAATGATAAACAATTTGCAAAAAAAAATTACAAAACTTAAAAAAAAAACGTTCAACGATACAAACATGATATTTTTGACAAATTTATAAATAAAGATTTATTACAATAATATTAGTTGAAGTTGTTTATATAAATATGAAAAAAAAAATCATAATATATTCTTATACTTTTTTGCCAAATTTTGTAAAACATTATTTAATACAGTATCGTCAATTTCTCGAGAAAATATTTATGGTACGTTTTAATGGATTTAATTGAAAAAATCAAAGTTTATTTCCATCCATTTATGTATCAAATTCTTTGATCACTAATTATAATGTTTAGTTGTAACTTTACAACCCAAGTTGTTGGTTTTTATCAAATATATACGTCAGTTCATACCATTTTTATTTTTATTTTTTATACAATAATACATAAATGTTGATCTAGATTCGTTAATTATTTATAACAAAGTCATAAAAATATTAAAAAATCACTTTGAAGTTTAAAAAAAAAAATCAGTTTATTTAGATTTCAGTTTATTTTAGTAGCCCGCGGATGTTAAAAAAACAAACAGTCTTCTTTTTTCAGACTGCAGACGTTTGGTCCACCTCTTCTACTGCAGAGGTCTACAGATGTGGTCCGCAGACTGCAAACATTTTGCCTCAGAAAAAACAAACAACACCTTAATGTCTAACATGTCCCACCCTCAAGGAGAAGTCACACTTTCAACTTTTGCCTTTGTTTTTTTCATTTTTCATTTTAAGTTATTATGTTTGAAAATATCTATTCATAACTGGCCAATGGCTAAAATAAAAAAATTTCTAAAAACTAATGGTAAATGGGGAACAAAATAAATGTTGGGCTAAATGCATACTCATATGTAAATGTTGTGGCTAAATGTAAACTGAGAAAAATATGAAACCGACACATCATCGTGGCATGTTGGTGATCGGCTAAAGGCCCAAAAATGAAACGTTTTCTAAAATATAATTGCAAATGAGGAAAAAAAATATATTGAGGCTAAAACAGAACAGGTTGTGTATATAATGGCTTCTTTGACATAAACCCTCCTAATAAAGAAAAAATGAAATTGTGCTCAGATGAAGTGTGAACTTATATAATAGATAATGCTAAACTATATAAGCTTACAGGTATTACTTTATTTACTGGACCATATTAATTTTTTATTTATTAATGAAATTCTTTCGATTCTTGTAAAACATATAAACATTAGATAATGATCAAAAAAACGAAACACAAAAATATGTATTAGTAATTTATGAACAATAAATGAAAACACAAATTAAGGTCAAAATAGGTCAAAATAATTTGAATGAAATATACAAATTCTACTCCAGATCCTGAAAATCATCTTATATTGATTTGAATGAAATAGGTCAAAATAATTTGTGTTCATGTTTTATTTCAGCCCATACTTCTTATGGCCATGTTCCGCGATTGAAAGATTTTCGGGAGAATTCGTTGAAGGGCAAAACAGTGTCACGAAATAACAAAGTTATATTAAACAGTGTTGACCATTCATATACTATTTCACAAATTAAATTATATTTGTAAAAACAAATTTTGCAAAATTACTGATTATTTGTGGTAAATATAAAAAATAGTGAACACAGCTTGCATCTCAATATTTTAGTGATTCATTACCCAAAATTAAAATATACTATGTGTGAGACCCGTATATTATACGGGTTTATAAAAAAAATATAAAATTATAAGCGTTACATATTTTTTAAAATAAAAATTTTACATAAACAAAAAAAATATATAATAAATAAAATAAGTAATTAAATATATAATTAGGTGTAAAACCCGTGTAATACACGAGTTGATTAAAAAAGAAGATTGAATATCAAAGTGTAAATAATAAATATTTTTTAAAATAAAATTTTGAAATAAGGAATGAATAAACATATTGATTACAATTTACTATCCCATTTATTATATATAATACTTTACAAATATAAATATATAAATATTATGTGGATTTTTAATTTTAAAAATAAAAAAAAAACCAAGAAATTGACATGTGGATATTATTTATTTCAAAAATATCATAAAATGACAAGTGTCAAAACTAATGAGAGATTGACATGTGACAAAATGGATCTTCATTTATTATAGTTGATGTAAAATATTTGAAAGGTTATATAGCATTTATTATGAAATTTAGTAGAATGATCTATTTTACATATATAAATATCACTAAAATATGGATTTTAAATTTAAGAAAATGAAAAATACAAAAACTTGACAAGTGGAAAAAAATAATTCAAACACTCTTAGAAAATGACATATGTCAAATTTAATAATTACATGACATTTGTCAAAATTGATTTTCATTTATTAGGTTAACTAGACAAATTCTCGCGCGTTGCGCAACGAAGATTAAAAATATATTGTTAAAATATTGAAAAATATATGTTTAAAATGATTATGTTATTGACATTAACTATGAGATAATATTTTTACATTAATTATATATATATATATATATATATATATATATATATATATATATATATATATATATATAATCTCAATTATTTTGAACAATAATATCCATTGACATCAACCCACATTCCTCATTAATAGAATTAAATATAATTATCTATTTAGTATTATTTTTAACAATTATTATTATTGATTGATTATATTTTTACTTATGCGATCATTTTCTAATTTCAATAATGATGTTCGTTTAAAATACAATTTATTTATAGCTAAATGTAATTTATAATTTGATGTTATTATCATTTAAAATTGTTATTCATTAATTTTAAGCCACTTATTATTAATAATATGTTAAAGAAGACTTTTAAGAAACACTTAATATTATTATTAAAATGTGAAACATACACTAAATAATAAAGTGATAAGATAGACAATTTGCATTTCAAAAGAGACTTGCATGGATAATATGACATATCAATATAATTTGATTTTATTATTTATAGTTATTGCTTATTAATTTTAAAACCACTTGTTATTATTAATAAGTGAAAGAAACTTTTAAAAAGCACTTATTATTATAATTAAAATGTTAAACATATACTAAAATATAAAGTGATAAGATTGACAATTTGCATTTTAAAAAAGGCTTACATGGATAATATGGATAATATGACATATCCATGATTTTTAATTAATTATTGTTTTGAAGCAACATGAACATACAAACATGTATACAATAGTTAATTAAATATTATATACACCACCTTCCATAACATATGATCGATAACATGAATCTAATCTAATTTACATTAAAATTTCAACCACAACATACAATGATATTCTTAAAAGAATACTTAAATCAAGAAAATACAAAAAAGAATTAGTATATAACAAACTTACAAATTAAAAACTTTAACATAATAACATGGCTCGAAAAATTGTTCAAAACCCTCAAACCAACACAAAAAACTTTAAACTTGTTTTCTTTGTGAATTTTGTATGTGATTTGTATTTGTGTGTCTACTCAAAAAGATTGACCTTTTTATAGTAGAGTATCCATTAATTGTTTATTAAATATATTATATAAGTTATAAAACCTTTGAATTGTTAATCATTATTAAGAGACTTTTGAGTGATATTCATTAAAATAGGATGTTTCAAATACATGAGGTGTTTGCAAATTTTTATGGGGGTTTCAAATACATGAGGTTTAAGGAAAAATGCTAGCTTTATAAGTATGTATGATAAGTAATTTAATATACAATGTAAAATATTTGAAAGGTTATATAGCATTTATTATGAAATTTAATAGAATGATCTATTTTACATATATAAATATCACTAAAATATTGATTTTAAATTTAAGAAAATGAAAAATACAAGAACTTGACAAGTGGAAAAAAAATAATTCAAAAACTCTTAGAAAATGACATGTGTCAAATTCAATGATTACATGACATTTGACAAAACTGATTTTCATTTATCAGGTTAAAAATGGGTTAAGTGGGGATAAAGACTCAAAGCTATACTACGTGTAATTCAAACCAAACAAGTCATCACGTCTTTAAAGGAAAATGAATTAAATATCAGATTAAACTTGACCACATAAATAAGATATATGTCACATCTTGAAGGTAAAACAAGGAATCAAATATCAAATTGAGTTATTGATCATTGGTGACAATGCTATAAGAGTGAATGCTAGGCCAAAATAGAAGAACAAACTATTAAAATGGCAGGAGACAAAGTGAAGCTATTGGGATTTTGGGGGAGCCGTTTCACGCTACGTGTGAAATGGGCACTAAGCATAAAAGAGATTGAATATGAGTATGTTGAAGAAGATCTCCCAAACAAAAGTCCAATGCTTTTGCAATACAACCCTGTGTACAAAAAGATACCAATTCTTGTACACAATGGTAAACCAATCTTGGAGTCACTTGTGATCCTTGAATACATAGATGAGACATGGAAAAATCATCCACTTCTTCCCGAAGATCCTTTTGAGAGGGCAACATCTCGTTTTTGGGCAAAATTTGTAGATGACAAGGTAAATTTTATATCTAAAAACTTGCTTTTATGAAGAACATAGATTGTGAAGTAGATTGTCTTTGGTATGTTCTTGGTAAAATATGGAATTTTATCTTTTTTGAGTGTTTGTGGCTGTGGACTCGCCAAATATTTGACTTATTAGTATTTTCTTACAGCTCCTATTGGTTATACCCATACTGCTCTTAGTTTGTTCATTCGGTAAGATGTTATTGAATAAATTTTTTGAATTGTAATTTTTATATCTTATGTAAACTGTGTAATATATACAAAAAGAAATTAATAATTGTATTTATGAATTTATAAGAACAATATCTAACTATAGCTGATTTTGATTATATCTTATCATAAGGTTTTAAATAAGTCTCGTAATTTCGCAAAGTTGATTTTAATTCTATTTCATGTAAAATGATCTTTAGTATCCTATACAAACTTTGTATGTGAAAAAAATGAGTTTGTTACCATATCTTAATTACCTTTTAAAAGGGTAATTTTAGATATTTTAAATAAAAATTAAAGAATTTGGATCAAATAATTTAGACAGCATTTTTTTTATTTTATTACCAATTTATATGTATATAAATGGCTTTTTATTACGAACTATGCATCTATGCTTTAGTGGTTGAATATAGTATATGTAAATTCATGCATATTTTGGTTTTTATTGAAATATGACTACATATTTTTAAACATGTTAAATTATTTTTGGGAAAGGGAAACAAACTACCTGTTGCTTCCAAACACTGATTTATACATTTTATCATATCAAGAGGTAATTAACATGAAGGTTTATCCCGAACCGACCATTATGAGCTGTATAGAATGTACAACATGTTACCAATTAATTTTGTTTTTTATATTTTCACCAAATTCTTAATTTTTGTTACGAAACAAATAGTTTTTGGAAAGGGAACCTTTCTAAAACATTTCTTAGGGGGTGTTTGGATAGGGAAAAAATAAGCTGCTTATTGCTTATTGCTTAATCCCACCGCAATAAGCAAATTTAAGTGTTTGGATATGAGTCTTTAAAAATCAGCTTATTGCGGTAGGAATAAGCAAAAATAAGTTGATTTTAATAAGCAAGGGGGGAATGCTTATTGTTTATTGGTCATTTTACTCATATAAGCTGTTTTATTTTGCCAAATACTTAACTGCTTATTGCTTATCTTGCTTATTCCCACCGCAATAAGCTAATCCAAACACATTTTAAAAAAATGTTTATTCTCACCACAATAAGCAAATAAGCAATAAGCTAATAAGCTAAAAATTATTTATCCAAACACCCCCTTAGAGTCCATGTCAAGAGGGCTTGAGTTCTCGGATTTGAGCATTACTCAATAGTTTACTCATAATATCTTTCGGTAGGACACCACAACGGCACAACCTACTAATTGTTTTTTTTTAGGATAATCCTCTCTAATAAATGAAGGTTTTTTTTTGTCATATGTCTTTTTCTCCTTCATTTTGCCACATTTTTTTTTCATTTTTTTTATTTTCCACTTGTTATTTTTTGAGGTTTTTCATTCTTAAATTAAATTTTCAGAATTTACGATTATATATATGGAAGGTTCTCATTTTATTCATGTAAAGTTATCATTTTCTAAATTTGAAAATAAATTCACATAAATGTTACAAAATCATTGATTTACTTTCTTTTTTTCAATTACTTTATAAAATGTTCAATGTTACATGTTGATATTAAACTTTTTATTTTTAATAAATCCGTATAGTACACGAATCTCACACCTAGTTTTTTTGAATATTTAATAGGTGACTGAAAAGGTTATGGATCATAAGTTATTTTTACCAACATCTTGTAAATGGTTAATCTTAGAGACAAATTTTCCAAAATGGAAATATTATATGTTCTTGGACAACTGATTGTTTTTTTTTTAAAATGACTAACTCATGTATCCTTTTTTTTTTTCTTTCATAAATTGAAGTACAAGCCGTGTAGCATTTTTATTTTTATTTTTTTGAGGCAAAGAGTTCATAATATCATTGAAGAACACAAAATACTATTTTTACGCAAGTGACTAAATTTTAGCCAGATGTCTAAGCTGTTTCTTAAGAATACCAAAATACATAAAACATAAACCATAATGAAGAGTCTGGATGTCTTTGATAAGTCGTAATATTAATAACGCGTCAAGTAGTCAAATTAGCCTTAAAATCCCCTAAAAGTGCTTTATGTTACTTTAAACGCAACACCTCAAGATTTATTTCATGGAACAAAAAATTTGTTTTTTTTTTTTTTCCTTCCAGTGCGTGCCAACAATTTTTCAGACGTTTTCGAGTACAAGCGACTTAAAAGATAAGGCTGCAAAGGAGACTCGAGAGAATCTGAAGACTCTTGAGAGTAGTTTGAACCCGCACAAACCCTTCTTTGGAGGCGAAAAATTAGGCTTTATGGACATCACAGTTGCTTGGCTTGGCATCTGGGCTCAAATGGTCGAGAAAATTGTAGACGTTATACTTTTGGACGATAAGGACACACCTTTGTTGAATGCATGGTTTAGATATGTTCTTGACTTACCTGTTATCAAGGACAATATTCCCCCTCTCGACAGATTACTAGCTCATAACAAAGATTTCCACGACCAGCTTATTGCTACTAACAGTTGATGTCTCTGACTCTCGATAGAACATGTGCCAATGAACTTGGTTTCCCTTCACACATGTGGGCCCATCGGTGATCCATGACGTATTGTTGGTGAATATCTGTCAATATAATGTTTCCCGTATTTGGGGTATGAAATACATTTTGGTAGCCTAATAAATATTAAGTTTCAGAGCAAAACTTAGGGATGATAAGAATAAGATGCATGTAATCAGGTGTGTTATTGGTACGTGAGTGCACAGCATTTAAATAGATAACAAAGTTTATGTATGTAAGATTGAATTATGGGGGTGTTTGGGATTGCTTGTTTAATAAGTTCATCTTTTTGTTAAAATTTTTATTTGTTTATCCAATACAAAAATAAAGTTTAAAAAATGTTTGAATCAGTCAAAACACAATAAACTAATATATTTTTTTTTACAGTTAGAAAATTTCTATCTATATATTTAAAATGCCCAAAATGACAAGGTGTGAAAAAGTTGATTGGTACGTGTGTCCGTACTAATTATGAAAAGAGAAAAAAAACAAGGTTATGATATATGGTATCAAATTGCAATAAACTTAGAAAGATACCGGCTGAAATCAAATTTTGTAGGGTAATTTTAGACATGAAAAATGACTTTTTTGGGTATACACATGCATTCCGTGGAGGGATCTCTGCGGAGCTCTGCGGAACGATAAATAGAGAACTTATTTTGTTTTAAAACCCTTGTCCACATAGGTACCTCCGTGGAGTGATTGGTCTGGTTATTCATTAAATCCTCCGCATAGGAGGTGATGAAGGGCTCCGTGGAGACCTTAAAATCTTTCGCGGAATGGGTGATTGCAACATTATTAGCGACGGTTTTGTGATATAAATGATTTTTTTTTTCATTTTTTTGATCTATTTGCAATATTCAATCGGTTTTAGTGTTGAATTTTGTTTTCAAAGAAAATATGAGTTTTGTTATTTTATGTATGGGGGGTTTTCGGAAGATGAGTAATGGAATTAACACATACGTTAGACCAAAGTTTAACAACTTAGGTTTACTACTTCCGCCAAATTTTGACCGTCAAATATTGTTTGATTTGGTTAAAAGTAAGGCTAATGCGTTCAATAGTTAATATATCATTGTCATTTCAACACCCGGTTCATGAGTATGTTATGAATATTATAGACGAAGCAGATGTTCATGAACTTAGAAATGTAATGTTTGAAATGAAGGAGATTGTGCATTTGTATTTGGAGGTGTTTGATGGATGGGTCGAACAGATAGAAGCGGTTGACAAGATTGTACCATACAATGTTGAAAATTGTCACACCCCAAAACCGGAACGGCGGAAACGTTCGGGGGCGGAGGACGTTATGTATAGTATCGTAACAATTCAAAGTAGTAAATAAGCAACAACGTCATCCATTGCATTAATAGTATAATTTCATGCAAGTGTGTTCTTTTCATAGTAATAAGACACCAAAATGAATAATCAAAATAAAAGACGAGTCTTGACTGTGCTCCGTCTTCTCAAAACCTGCCATCGGTACCTATCTACTGATGACCTGAGAATACAAGTTATTTTGAAAGCGTAGATCGGCATTTAAGTTGGTGAGTTCATAAGTATTTTGTGTCAATGTTTGTATAAGTTTACTGAAAATGTTTGTGAATGCTCAATGTAAATGTTTGTATATGTTTGAAAACTCCTAGAAAATCCTATATTTTCTACTAGTATAAAAAGTAGTCTTCTACCAAGACCCGACTGTTTTGTATGTTTGTTTCTCTGTAAAAGTGAATGGTTTTCCCAAATATGACTATCATTACCAAAATATAGTTTTATATTACCCTTTATGTGAGAAGATCACAATTTGAATATGATGGGAAAATGTATGTGTACTGCAGTATTATTTGTATTAACTACTAAAGTAATAACTACCTTAAAACCAATGGTTTAATTAAGGAATAATGTGATAAGATTATTACCATACTAAACTGTGTAACATCCGGATTCCCAGGTATTCTATGTTGTTAATTATTTTTGGGTTAGAGAGAGGGACTCGACGAGTTGGCGCATAGACTCGTCGAGTAGGATCACGATCTGTTGACTGAATTAATGAACGGACTCGACGAGTCGGAAGGGGTGGACTCGACGAGTCCGCGCTGTGAGTTGAAACCCTAAATCCCCATACTTGTACCCTATTTAAAGGACCTTATGGCCCTTAGTTGCGGCTACCTTCGTCCTAGAGAGCACCATAGCATATGTGAGCCTTGAGAGAGTGAGAGAAGAGCCATTGTTCACCATTTCTTGTGTGTTTTAGCAAGACGGAAGGAGGTAGAACAAGCTAAGCGGGTTGAGGAGCTTGGATCCACTCTTATTTGATCAGAGGAAGCTGTTGGAGGTAACAATCTGTGTCATTCTCGTGTTTATGATGATTCTAGTGGAATCTAGGGTTTTCTTTATGCCTCTTTTAGTTTGAATCTGGAGTATGTGAGGTCCCAAGGCGAAATGGTTCATAGATCTGGACCTTAAGAGGTCCAGAGAGTCCTTACCACTCTGCTTTATGCCATACCTTTTGAGTTATGAGCCTAGGAGGCCATTTTAGAGGTTATTTCACCAAAAGAAGCTTTGGGTGTGTTGCATGTGTACCAAGATTCGGCCTTTACGTGATTATCATGCTTGGAAAGGTCAGATCTATAGATTAGAGAAGCAGATCTGACCTTAGAAGGTCATTTGAGTATGAACATGGAAGCAACTCGCCGAGTTCATAAGTGGACTCGACGAGTCGAGTCGGGGTTGCCCCGCAATTCGTGACAGGAGGAACCCGTTGAGTGGAGGGATGACTCGACGTGCCATGAGAGGCTAGAAAGATCCAGAGGACCTGCATGGACTCGCCGAGTCGCCCATGTGCACTCGACGAGTCGGGTCAAAGTTTGACCGTTGACTTTCGTTGACCTTAGGGTTCTGGTCAAGACTGATTCAAGAGAGTTTAGGAAGGGGTAGAATGGCCTTCTACCCAATCTTTAGAGATGAGACCATGAGAGAATATTGACTGGGAATGTTATTTGAATGATAGGAGGAGGCTAGGTCGGGACGTTGAGCACGAGAGTTTATCCGACTTCATTGAGGTGAGTCTTCTCACTATATTGTACCTGGAAGGGTACCTATGTGTGACCGGAAGGTCTTGTATGCTATGAGATGTATGTGGTATATGTTGTTATGTGATATGTATGTGTATTGTATGTTATGTATGATAAGGACCAGAAGGTCAAGATGACATGGAACGGAAGGTCAGGAGGTTACGGACCGGAAGGTCAATACGGGTAGGATCGGAAGGTCTACCGGGATTCGGGACGGAAGTCCCCTGAGACACTTGGAACGGAAGATCCCACAGAGTTATGGCCTGGAAAGGCGTATGTGTTGTACGTGGTATTTTAGGGAACTCACTAAGCATTTATGCTTACAGTTGTTGTGTTATGTGTTTCAGGTACTAGCGAGGATCGCGAGAAGGCGCCGGCATGATCCGTACACACTTATAGAGATTATGTTTGAGATTCTGGGAATTGTTTTGTTATGATAACATTGGATACATTATGTTTGATATTGTTTTGATGATTAAAAGTATTATTTAAAAATGAAAAATTGTTTTGAAAATTTACGTCGTTACAAGTTGGTATCAGAGCCTTGGTTTTAGGGATTCGGGTGCATTTTCGGGTGTATCTGAACTCAAACTGAGGATTTGAGAAAGTTTTTCATAAAATAAACCATTTTTCTAAGAGAATAAAAGATTTTGGAGAAAGACAGAACGGAGCAGTGTGTACGATCGGCCAGCGCCCGAACGGTGGTTTCCCAAAACACCCTTACATTATGCGTTATGAGATATTATATGATATACTATGCATGCTAAAGTAGGCTAGGTACTCACATTAGGACTAGAGTGGCCTGATTAATGATGCCTTAGCCTAGGAAGATTTCTTCTGCTATGAGATGCTTGAGAGCGAGTAGGTAGCAGTGAGGAGCTATGAGAGGTTTACCGAGGGGTAGCCTATACTAGCGAGATGTAGAGCACTTGCAATCTAGGATCCAAGGAGGAGGACTTAGGGTGAATATTGATGCGGTGTGGACGGTAGTATAGGGCCCGTACTACTAAAGACACTGGAGCAGTGCGCACTCTAAGTAAGAATCCTTAGGGTACTAGGGAACAAGTAGGGTTGAGTTATCGAGTGCGAATATGCTCGAGCAGGTCTCTGATATTTTTATGTTTTATTTCAGAGACATCATGGTTGGGACACGCTACAGACCTGAGACGAGCGGCGTGAGTGACGAGGAGCTTCGTCAGATGATCCATGATGAGGTGGCAGCGGCGATTCGAGCCGAGATTCCAGAGATGTTTGGGTCTATCAAGACCACATTGATTGAGACTTTCGATGAGCAGTACGCAGCGGTGACTGAGGCTGCGGCTGCTACAGCTACTGCAGCTGTGGCTGCTGCTAGGCCTCAGGGAGGTGACTCGTTGTTGTTTCGGGAGTTCGGCAACACGAAGCCACCAGAGTTTGACGGGACGCGGGATCCGATCGCTGCGATGAGATGGATTTCTGATATCGAGGGATGCTTCTACACGTGTTCATGTCCGGAGCATCTGAGGGTACGGTTCGCGCTGAACCAGCTCCGCCTGGGAGCGAAGGATTGGTGGAAGTTCGTGACGGCGAACTTCACTCTTGCAGAGCTTTCAGAGGTGACCTGGGAGAGGTTCACCACCATGTTCAGAGACGAGTATGTTCCCCCGGTGGAGAGGGAAAGATTGGCCCAAGAGTTTTTGACCCTCAAGCAGGGTACTGATTTTGTTACTGTGGTTACCAGGAAGTTTCATGAGAGGGCGATGTTCTGCCCTGAGCAGGTGTCTACCGAGCAGGCACGCATGAGCCGGTATTTGGGCGTTTTGAGGGGGGATATTCGGGAGTTCATGTCGAACTCGACTTACCGGGCATTTGCTGAGCTCTAGGTAAATGCTCGGAAGAGGGATATTGAGTTGGAGACTCAGGCCAGGGAGGAGGCCGAGTCTCAGGGGAAGGATCGGCGGCGGGCACAGTCTCAGCCGGCAGCCAAGCGGGCAAAGCCCGCCGATTCGAGATCTGGAGGTCAGAAGGGCCGCACTTGCGGGAAGTGCGGCAAGGGACATGATGGGGTTTATCGATCAGGTGCTTGCTACAAATGTGGCAAGGAGGGGCATATAGCCAAGGATTGCCCCAAGGGATTTATGGTTTGCTTTCATTGCAACCAGACGGGCCATCGGAAGGCCGAGTGCCCACAGCTGCTACAGGGGTCAGCGCAGGGGTCTGCGCGAGTTACTGAGGGACGGCCAGTGAAGGCCGAGGCACCGAAAGCTCGCGGAAGAGCTTTCCAGTTGACAGCGGAGGAGGTCCGCGCAGCGCCCGATGTCGTGGTTGGTACGTATTCTTTCATTTATTTATGCTGAATTGTGATGCGATGCTTATTTTATGATATGCGTAGGTACTTTTCTTGTGAATTCTGTACCTACTTTGGTGTTATTTGACTCGGGTGCAAGTCGGTCATTTGTGTCTTTAGCGTTTAGTCAGCACATCACTATCCGGCGAGAGGCGTTGAGTCGACCTCTACGAGTTTCTATAGCTGACGAGCGAGCGGTGTATGCTACGGATGTGATTCGAGGATGTGTACTCGAGATCTTCGGTGTTGAGTTCCTGATAGATCTGATCCCGATTGCGATGGGGGACGTGTGTGTCATAGTGGGCATGGATTGGTTGAGCCGATTTGGGGCTGTTATAGATTGCGAGCGACAGTTGGTGACGATACGAGACACTAGTGGGGGAGTACTTACGGTGTACGGTGAGGGTACCCGATGTGGGTTAGCATTCTATTCGGCTGCCAGAGCGAGACAGAGTTTACAGCAGGGCTGCAGTGGGTTCGTTGCCTATGTGATGGATACATGAGTGGCCGCTGGGAGGCCAAGTTCGATTGATGAAGTTCTGATAGTGCGCGAGTTCCCGGATGTTTTTCCCGAGGAGTTGCCGGGTGTGTCTTCCGAGAGGCAGGTAGAGTTCCACATCGATTTGGTTCCGGGGGCAGCGCCTATC
The DNA here is from genome assembly GCF_052849685.1 of Lactuca virosa. Lineage (NCBI taxonomy): Eukaryota > Viridiplantae > Streptophyta > Magnoliopsida > Asterales > Asteraceae > Lactuca > Lactuca virosa. Next base: position 272,833,391 of record NC_136434.1, read on the forward strand.
GCCAAGGCGCCTTATCGCCTTGCGCCGTCAGAGATGCAGGAGTTATCCTCGCAGCTTCAGGAGCTGCTGGGGAAGGGGTTTATTAGACCGAGTAGTTCCCCTTGGGGAGCGCCGATCCTTTTTGTCAAGAAAAAGGATGGTTCACACCGGATGTGCATTGATTACCGGGAGTTGAACAAGTTGACGGTCAAGAACCGTTACCCATTACCGAGGATCGACGATTTGTTCGATCAGTTGCAGGGAGCGTCTTGATTTTCCAAGATAGACTTGAGGTCTGGGTATCATCAGATGAGAGTGCGGGATGAGGATATCCAGAAGACGGCGTTCAGAACTCGTTATGGGCATTACGAGTTCGTGGTGATGCCTTTTGGGCTCACCAATGCACCGGCAGCATTCATGGATCTCAGGAACAGGGTGTGCAGACCGATGTTGGATCGATCGGTGATCGTGTTCATCGACGATATTCTAGTATATTCGAGATCTAGAGAGCAGCATGAGGAGCATTTGAGAGAGATTCTCGGGGTATTGAGGTCGGAGAGGCTTTATGCCAAATTCTCCAAGTGCGAGTTCTGGTTACAGGAGGTCCAGTTCTTGGGACATCTCGTCAACCAGAATGGGATTTTGGTCGATCCGGCCAAGATTGAGGCGGTTATGAGGTGGGAGGTGCCGAGATCACCCACCGAGATCAGGAGTTTTCTAGGATTGGCTGGCTACTATCGAAGATTTATCAAGGATTTCTCCAAGATCGATGTGCCTCTCACCAGGTTGACCCGGAAGGGTGTTGCTTTTTCGTGGGGTCCGGAGCAGCAGTCCTCGTTTGAGACACTTCGCCAGAGACTATGCGAGGCTCCGGTGTTAGCCCTCCCGGAAGGGATGGAGGATTTTGTGGCGTATTGCGACGCATCGATATTGGGGTTGGGTGCAGTACTTATGCAGAGGGGGCATGTGATAGCGTATGCATCGAGGCAGCTGAAGCCTCATGAGACGAGGTATCCCACCCACGATCTGGAGTTGGGGGCAGTGGTGTTCACCCTTAAGATCTGGCGTCACTATCTGTATGGGGTTCGGTGTACCATATAAACGGACCACAAGAGCTTGAAGTATTTGATGGATCAGCCCAACCTGAATATGCGCCAGAGGAGATGGATGGACGTGGTAAAGGATTACAATTATGAGATCCTGTACCACCCGGGCAAAGCTAATGTTGTAGTTGATGCCCTGTGCCGTAGGGCGGAGAGTGCCCCTATTCGAGACATTTGTATGCGGTTGACAGTGATGACTCTAGTGTTGGACACCATTCGGGAGGCCCAGGCAGAGGCCGTGATATCGGAGAACCGCAAGAGAGAGCGGGTGATCAGGCATGTACCTGAGTTCGTTACCGATAGCCGCGGACTTATGACCTTTCAAGGTCGGATTTGGGTGCCGTATGCAGGCGGGGCACGTACAACCTTGATGGAGGAGGCGCACAGATCGAGGTTCTCGATCCATCCCGGGGCCACTAAGATGTATTTGGATCTGAAGAAAGATTATTGGTGGCTCTGTATGAAGTGGGATGTTGCATGGTTTGTTGAGAGGTGCTTGACCTGTCGCAGGGTTAAGGCTGAGCACCAGCGTCTGCACGGCAAGTTGCATCCACTTGAGGTTCCCCAGTGGAAGTGGGAACAGATTTCCATGGATTTTATCACCAAATTGCCAAGGACCGCGAGGGGAGTCGACGCAATTTGGGTGATTGTCGACCGGCTGACGAAGAGCGCTCACTTCCTTGCTATCAGTGAGAGCTCTTCTGCAGAGAGACTGGCAGAGTTGTATGTGAGGGAGGTGGTATCGTGGCATGGAGTACCGATCTCGATTGTGTCGAATCAAGATGTACGTTTCACTTCCAGGTTCTGGAAGAAGTTCCACGAGGAGTTGGGCACGAGGCTGCATTTCAGTACCGCTTACCACCCACAGACGGACGGATAGAGTGAGCGGACGATTCAGACGCTCGAGAACATGCTTCGGGCATGTGTGTTGGACTTCGGAGGGAGTTGGGACACGTATTTTCCGTTGGCTGAGTTTTCCTATAACAACAGCCACCATTCGAGTATTGGCATGCCTCCTTTCGAGTTGTTGTATGGGAGGAGGTGTCGGACTACCATCTGCTGGGGAAATGTAGGGCAACGCGTGATGGGCAGCACTGAGATAGTGCTTCAGACGACCGAGCAGATACAGCAGGTTAGACAGAGGTTGTTGATGGCTCAGAGTCGCCAGAAGAGTTATGTGGACAGGCGACGATCCGAGCTTGAGTTCCAGGTGGGAGATTTCGTACTCATGAAGGTGTCTCCTTGGAAAGGAGTGATTCGATTCAGGAAAAGGGGCAAGCTGGGGCCCCGGTACATTGGGCCGTTCAGGGTGACCGCATGGGTGGGAAGGGTAGCGTATCGGTTGGAGCTACTTGCGGAGTTGAGCCAGATTCATGATACCTTCCACGTGTCTCAGTTGAGAAAGTGTATAGCCGACGAGTCGGCGGTGGTGCCGCTAGAGGATATTCAGGTGGATGCGAGCCTGAATTATGCAGAGAAACCAATCGCGATCCGGGATCGGAAGGTCAAGGTTCTGAGGAACAAGGAGGTGCCCCTGGTTCAGGTCCAGTGGCAACATCGGAGAGGGTCCGAGCTGACTTGGGAGCCGGAGTTGGAGATGCGGAAGCAGCACCCCGAGTTGTTTGCCGAGCGAGACTTCGAGGACGAAGTCTGATTCTAGTGAGGGAGAATTGTAACATCCGGATTCCCAAGTATTCTATGTTGTTAATTATTTTTGGGTTAGAGAGAGGGACTCGACGAGTTGGCACTTAGACTCGTCGAGTAGGATCGCGATCTGTTGACTGAATTAATGAACGGACTCGACGAGTCGGAAGGGGTGGACTCGACGAGTCCGCGCTGTGAGTTGAAACCCTAAATCCCCGGACTTGTACCCTATTTAAAGGACCTTATGGCCCTTAGTTGTGGCTACCTTCGTCCTAGAGAGCACCATAGCATCTGTGAGCCTTGAGAGAGTGAGAGAAGAGCGATTGTTCACCATTTCTTGTGTGTTTTAGCAAGAAGGAAGGAGGTAGAATAAGCTAAGCAGGTTGAGGAGCTTGGATCCACTCTTATTTGATCAGAGGAAGCTGTTGGAGGTAACAATCTATGCCATTCTCGTGTTTATGATGATTCTAATGGAATCTAGGGTTTTCTTTATGCCTCTTTTAGTTTGAATCTGGAGTATGTGAGGTCCCAAGGCGAAATGGTTCATAGATCTGGACCTTAAGAGGTCCAGAGATTCCTTACCACTCTGCTTTATGCCATACCTTTTGAGTTATGAGCCTAGGAGGCCATTTTAGAGGTTATTTCACCAAAAGAAGCTTTGGGTGTGTTGCATGTGTACCAAGATTCGACCTTTACGTGATTATCATGCTTGGAAAGGTCAGATCTATAGATTAGAGAAACAGATCTGACCTTAGAAGCTCATTTGAGTATGAACATGGAAGCAACTCGCGCGAGTTCATAAGTGGACTCGACGAGTCGAGTCGGGGTTGCCCCGCGATTCGTGACAGGAGGAACCCGTTGAGTGGAGGGATGACTCGACGTGCCATGAGAGGTTAGAAGGATCCAGAGGACCCGCATGGACTCGCCGAGTCGCCCATATGCACTCGACGATTCAGGTCAAAGTTTGACCGTTGACTTTCGTTGACCTTAGGGTTCTGGTCAAGACTGATTCAAGAGAGTTCAGGAAGGGGTAGAATGGCCTTCTACCCAATCTTTAGAGATGAGACCATGAGAGAATATTGACCGGGAATGTTATTTGAATGATAGGAGAAGGCTAGGTCGGGACGTTGAGCACGAGAGTTTATCCGACTTCATTGAGGTGAGTCTTCTCACTATACTGTACCTGGAAGGGTACCTATGTGTGACCGGAAGGTCTTGTATGCTATGAGATGTATGTGTTATATGCTGTTATGTGATATGTATGTGTATTGTATGTTATGTATGATAAGGACCGGAAGGTCAAGATGACATGGACCGGAAGGTCAGGAGGTTACGGACCGGAAGGTCAATACGGGTAGGACCAGAAGGTCTACCGGGATTCGGGACGGAAGTCCCTTGAGACACTTGGATCGGAAGATCCCACAGAGTTATGGTCTGGAAAGGCGTATGTGTTGTATGTGGTATTTTGGGGAACTCACTAAGCATTTATGCTTACAGTTGTTGTGTTATGTGTTTCAGGTACTAGCGAGGATCACGGGAAGGCGTCGGCATGATCCGTACACACTTATAGAGATTATGTTTGAGATTCTGGGAATTGTTTTGTGATGATAACATTGGATACATTATGTTTGATATTGTTTTGATGATTAAAAGTATTATTTAAAAATGAAAAACTGTTTTGAAAATTTACGTCGTTACAAACTGACTATAACACGACGATGAAAGACGTCGGAAGAAATGACATTTGGCACCCGTAGACTTGCAAATCCCACTGTAGCGAACAGCAAAGGTGTAGGATAGTCAATCCAGTATAGATCTATACGCAAACTGACGCTGTCCCTCCAGGAGATTAGGGTTACAAAACATGACACAACGAAATGGTCGATGTGTCATGAAGTAGTATCTCACATTATGTTATTTCTGAACCTTGTTATAGTATACTTGTTATAGTAATAGTATTCTATGTATAGTATTCTCTGTATAGTATTCTCTGTATAGTATTCTCTGTTATAGTATTCTCTGTTCAGAGTAAAAAATTTGTACATTTGAGTAATGCAATATAGTATTCTCTGTTATAGTATTTATATATGATAGTATTCTGCTATGCTATACCTATTATAGTTTACTAGTGATATCTGTAATTGAATAAATGACTGAATGTATACCTTTGCTACCCAAAGGTACTGAACTGATTTATAGTACTTTATATCTACATATGTATACATAATATATATCTAATATTTAGACAACCTTCGTACAAATAATCGATACCCTAAGTCCACATCCAAACAAGGAAAATGAAATAAAGCGAGTTACCAGTCCTAAGTCCTTTAAACATTATTTATATAACTATACATATATAGACATGCTTTTGACAGCATATAAGTTTAAAAGAGGTTTTGTAATACATTTAAAGAGTTTTGAACAATAAATAATAAGGACTTGATGTCAGTTTATAAAACGATTTAAAAGTAATTTGTTTGATAACACAGTTTAAAGTAAATGAAATCCTTTGTTTGTTACACAGTTTGAAAGTATATGAAATCCTTTGTTTGAAACATAGTTATAAATCACATGTGATTGATTATATAACTAACATGTTTTCTACTTGTATTCCCCCCATAAAAGCATTTAAAATCATTTAAAAGATAAGTTAAGTGGTATGAACTCACCTGTAGTGAGTGATGTGAATGAAAGATCGGTTTGCAGGATTGCTAAGTGCCAAGTGAAGACTTGAGCACAACGGATCCTAAATAGCATATAATGACACATATATGTATCTAATTAGTGTTTATAACATCTAATCATGAAATGGAACCACCTTAGGGACTAGTAAACACTTGTATTGAAGTGTTAAACCACATAGGATTGCATATATGGGAAGTATGGCCTCACATAGGAGTTTACGGCCAACATGGAAGTCTTACATGAGTTTACGGCCGTAAACTCATGGTATTTTGTACCAAATTGTGTTTTAAGGTCTTACAAGTCATTAAGAAGTGTTCTAGGTTCAAGTCCAAGCCTTAGGAAGGAGTGGTGGCACAAATGCACCATAAATTAGGGTTTACGGCCCAAGGAGATTGCCTTGGCCATAAACACCTTTGGTTCTTGAGTTTCTTGATGTTTTCTAAGTGTTTAACAAGTTATTCAAGTGTATAACAAGCTAAGGGTAGTGTACTTACTTATAAGAAGCTTGTAAGGGTGTTTAAGTTCCAAGAACACTAGTGTGTGCTCTTGGTGTTCTTGGTGAAATGAAGAACACTTGAAGATCTATCAAAATGAGGAGATTTCATGGATGAAATCATGTACAATCACTAGATAAAGAGATGTAACAATAAATCAAAGGAAAGAATTCTTACATTTTTGGAAGATCAAGATGAAGATCTTATGATACTTGAGAGAGAAATCGGGTTTCTAGTCTTGAAAGGGAAGAGAAATGAGGAAAGTGATGAAAACTCATGTATTTATCATGAGTTCACGGCCTAACATGAGTTTACGGCCCAAACATGAAGGTTTGGCCGTAAACTCCTCATAATGGGTTTAAAGTTTGATTAGGGTACAATGGACTCAAGCAGATACCTCCTAACACCCAATTCTTGAGTCCATTGTACCCTAATTGGGTGTTAGGAGGTATCTGCTTGAGTCCATTGTACCCTAATCAAACTTTAAACCCATTATGAGGAGTTTACGGCCCAAACATGAAGGTTTGGCCGTAAACTCCTCATAATGGGTTTAAAGTTTGATTAGGGTACAATGGACTCAAGCAGATACCTCCTAACACCCAATTCTTGAATGTACTAGGCTTAGAACACTCAAACAGACTCTAAACAGTGCTAAAAGATAGCAGAAACAAGTCTGGCATTGATTGAATTGAATTTTTGTACAAGATAGAAATTTCGGGTTGTCACATCATCCCCCGTTAGAGAGAAGTTCGTCCCGAAATTAGAGTTTAAGCAAATAAGTAGTTACAAATAACTAAGTAAAAAGATGAGGATATTTCAGTTTCATATGATCCTCGCGCTCCTAGGTGAATTCAGGTCCTCGCTTGGCATTCCAGCGAACCTTCACTATCGGGATACGACTTGATTCGTTTGCTTGACCTCTCGGTCCATGATCTCTACAGGTTCTTCCACGAAGTTGAGGCTCTCGTTGATCTCGATCTCGTCAAGTGGGATTACAAGAGTCTCGTCGGATAGGCACTTTTTCAAGTTCGAGACGTGGAAAGTAAAATGTATGTTACTAAGTTCGCGGGGTAGGTTGAGTTTGTAAGCTACAGGGCCGATTCTAGTGAGAATCTCGAAAGGCCCTATGTATCTTGGATTGAGCTTTCCACGCTTTCCGAAGCGTATCAAGCCCTTCGAGGGTGAGACTTTAAAAAGAACGCGGTCTCCCACCTAGAATTCCAAAGGTTTCCTTCGTTTGTCTGCGTCGCTTTTCTGTCGGTCTCTAGAGGCTTTCAATCGTTCACGAATCTGAACGATCTTCTATGTCGTTTCCCGAATGATCTCCGGACCTGTGAGAGTGCTGTCAGGAACTCGTCCTTTAGCTAACTATGTGTCACCCACCTCAGCCCATCACAGAGGGGATCTGCACTTCCGGTCATAGAGGGCTTCAAATGGAGCAGCCATTATGCTCGTGTGATAATTGTTGTTGTAGGAAAATTCGACAAGGGGTAAATGAGTATCCCATGCCTTCCCAAAGTCGATCACACAGGCTCGCAACATGTCTTCCAAAGTTTGGATAGTCCTCTCACTTTGTCCGTCAGTTTGCGGATGGTAGGATGTACTCATGTCCAGCCTAGTTCCAAGGGAACTTTGTAGCGACTGCCAGAACCTCAAAGTGAATATGCTATCTCTATCGGAGATAATAGATATAGGAACACCATGTAGTCGTACGATCTCCCTAATGTAAGTTCTTGTTAGCTTATCCATCTTGTCAGTCTCTTTGATTGGTAGGAAATGTGTGGATTTGGTCAATCTATCGACGATGACCCAAATGGTATCAAGTCTACTCGTTGTCTTGGGAAACTTGGTTATGAAGTCCATAGTAATCCGCACCCATTTCCACTCCGGTATCTCCGGTTGTTGTAGTAATCCTGAGGGTTTCTGGTACTCGACCTTAACCTTTGCGCAAGTAAGACATTTACTCACGAAGGTAGCAATATCTGCTTTCATGTTAGGCCACCAGTATAGTTTCTTAAGATCCAGATACATCTTATCTGAACCTGGGTGGATGGAATATCTAGTGTTGTGTGCTTCAGTCATGACCAAGTCTCGGAAACCACCGTGTTTCGGTTTCCAGATACGATCCATGAGATATAAGGCTCTGCCACTCTTAACTTCTAAGTTCTTATCCATCCCTCTCAGGGATTCACTCGCCACAATTTCAGGTTTCAAGGCTTCTAGTTGAGCCTCCTTAATTTGTGTGGACAAGTGTGAATGGATAGTCATAGTCAAAGATTTGACTCTCCGACCAGATTATTCTTTTCGACTCAGGGCGTCAGCTACTACATTGGCCTTGCCGGGGTGATAACGAATTTCGCATTCGTAGTCATTGAGTAGCTCGACCCACCGTCGTTGTCTCATGTTGAGCTCCTTCTGATCAAATATGTGTTGAAGGCTCTTGTGGTCTGTGAAGATATTACTCTTTGTACCATACAGGTAGTGTCTCCAAATCTTCAGAGCAAATACCACTACTCCTAACTCAAGATCGTGTGTTGTATAGTTGACTTCGTGTGTCTTAAGCTGACGGGAGGCATAGGCCATTACCTTTCCTCTTTTCATAAGAACACAACCAAGCCCTTGGTTGGATGCATCGCAATACACAACGAAATCTTCTATCCCTTCTGGGAGGGATAATATCGGTGCGGTGCACAAGGCTTGTTTCAGTGTTTGGAACGCCTTCTCTTGTTTCTCTTCCCAGTCAAAGGCCACGCCTTTCTGGGTCAATGAAGTAAGCGGTTTCACGATGCTAGAGAAGTTCTGTATGAACCTGTGATAGTAGCCAGCGAGACCTAGAAATTGACGAATTTCTGTAAGTGACTTCGGTGCTGACTAGTTCTCAATGGCCTTGATTTTGGAAAGGTCTACGTGAATTCCCTTTTCACTAACAACATGGCCCAAGAATTCGACTCTAAATATCCAAAACTCGCACTTAGAGAACTTCGCATAGAGCTTCTCTGATTGTAATGTTTCTAAGACTCTTCGTAGGTGTTGACTATGCTCCTCCTTACTTCGAGAGTAGATAATTATGTCATCAATGAAGACAATGACGAACTGACCCAAGTAAGGATGGCATACCCTATTCACTAGATCCATGAATATAGCTGGTGCATTGGTTAATCTGAACGGCATCACTACAAACTCGTAGTGTCCATAACGAGTTCGGAAGGCTGTCTTGGGGACATCCTCTTCTAACACTTGTAACTGGTGATATCCGGATCTTAGATCTATCTTCAAGAAGTAGTTCGCTCCTTGAAGTTGACCTAATAAGTCGTCAATGCGGGGTAAAGGATAGCGATTCTTGACGGTAAGTTTGTTCAGCTTTCTGTAGTCGATGCACATACGAAACGATCCGTCTTTCTTCTTCACGAACAAGACTGGTGCTCCCCATGGTGAGAAGCTTGGCCTAATGAATCCCTTCCTGAGAATTTCGTTAAGCTGACTGGAAAGTTCCTGCATCTCTGCTGGTGCCAGACGATAAGGAGATTTGGCTACTGGGGTAGCCCCTGGCACTAAGTCGATTCTGAACTCGACTTGGCGTTGTGGTGGTAATCCTAGTAGTTCTTCTGGAAAGATGTCGGGAAAGTCGCGTACTTCTGGAATGTTCTGAATGTATTTCACTTCTTGACTCGTATCGATGATGTGTGTAAGGAATGCATGATATTCCTTTCGTAAGCACTTTTGAGCTTGAATACACGAAATAATACGAAGGTTCGTACTTGATTTGTCGCCGTAGATAACTAGAGTTTCGTTGTTAGGGAGGTTAAGATGAACTGCTTTTTCAAAGCACGTGATGTTGGCGCGAAGAAGACTTAACCAATCCATGCCGATTATGACGTCGGAACTTTTAATTGAGACCGGCATGAGGTCGATTTGGAAAAAATGACCATCTAGAGTTAAAGTACAACCTATGTATATGCAGTTAGTGCTTTCCATTTTCCCTTTTGCCATTTCTACAGTGAATGATTCCTCTAGTGCACATGGTTTTTGTTTAAGTAAGGGAGCAAATTTCTGGTTTACGAAACTCCACTCCGCTCCACTATCGAATATTATGCAAGCATAAGAATTATCGAGGAGAAACGTACCAGTAACCACCGTAGGATCAGCTACGGCTTCCTCGTGGCCTATCGCCAGAATTCTTCCCACTCCGCCAGCATTTCCTGCCTTAGGGCAGTCTCTCTTGAAATGACCAACGTCGCCACAACCGTAGCAAGCCTGGCCCACAACAATGTCGGGGACTTGGTTAATTGGCCTCGTCGGAGCCTTAAAGAATCGGGCAGTGTGCCCTTTCCTGTTGCAGTTAGCGCACTGCATTTCCCGGCAGGCACCATTATGATGAAAAGTGCATTTATTACACTTGGGCAAATTCCCAGTATATTGCTTCCTCGGCGCAGTAGCAGCAGGTGCAATCGCGGCATGTACAACCACAACTTTCTGCTTCTTGGCAGAGTTCTGCGCCGATTTGCCCTTCTTGTTATCCCAGAAATTTCGCTTGTTGTCAGCGGCTTTGGAGGGTTCTGAGATAGCCAGGGTTGTTGTCGTTGTCGGGGTAGGTACTCCGTGATCAATGAGTCGTTGTGCTAATCGCTTGGCACTGTCGAAAGTAGTGGGGTTTGAAGCTAAGACATTCCCCTGAAATGGAGGCACTAGCCCCCAAATGTACCTCTCTATCTTCTTTCCCTCAGTAGGAACCATATTGGGACATAGCGCCACCAGATCGCTGAATCTGGCAGTGTAAGCCACTATGTTGGAGCCCTTCATGGTCAGGCTCCAAAGTTCTTGTTCCAGTTTTTGAACCTCGCCCCTCGGGCAGGATTCTTCAATCATCAGCCCTTTAAGAGCTTCCCAGCCCATAGCATTAGCCACTATTAGAGTTAGTGACTTGACATGGCTATTCCACCACGCCAGGGCTCTATCGCTGAAGGTGCATGCAACAAATTTGACTTTGCTTCCTTCAGTACAGGAACAGATCTCAAAGATCGATTCCGTCTTCTCGAACCATTGCGACAGAGCAATGATCCCATTGATTCCATTGAAGATTCGGGGTTTATAGTTGGTGAAGTCTTTATAAGAGCACTCTCGCGAGCGCACGATGACGTCACCCTACGTGGAATGAACGACTGTTCCACCTCCGCTAGTACCCTGGTTGCTGTGGTATTGTGTCATGGATGTCGCAACAGCCACAGCTACCGCAGCATTAAGAGCTACCGTGTCGAATTGTAGAGGAGGTGGTTGAGTTGTAGTTATCGGAGGATCACGCCTTGTTGACTTACGAGGAGGCATCTTTCAACTATAAGCTAAAAAGATGAGCACAAAGATAAGAATCCAATAGTGAAATTAATGAATGAGTCCCATGAACTAAATCGCCATAGTTCAACAACTAGATAAGAGTGTAAGTTCAATAGAGTTCTAGAATTTATAAGAATGAAAGTATTTGAATGAAGATTTCTAGGAGATTAAATATCCGTCAATAATATTGGTATTAATGATGTAATGAGTTCGGGAAAAATGACCTAACAGTAGGTCTTACATCAAACCACATAGAGAAAATTTTGACAGCTTAGAAGTCTAGTTAAAGTACTTGCTAGACAGGAATATTTTACAGAATAGTGCTATTTAGAGCATAGATAAGAAAGGTTATTCCTTAAACCAAAAGAAAAGATGAGCCAAACATCTTCTACTGGCGACGGGTACTCCTCGGGCGAACCCTCGGATATGCCAGTTGACGAACTATGTCCTGAAGATGTTGCTCATGAGCTCTCTGACGCACTCGAAGTTCTAAGACTTCAGCTCGGGATGCAGCTAGTTCCTGCTGCAGAGTCTCATTGACTCTCCTAGTCCTTTCCATAGCTTCTTCAAGATGGATAATACGGACCGTGTTAACGCTCGAATTGGCATCAATTTCCATGACTCGGTCGATAGCTGCCCGATCTTGCTCACCATTCCGAGAAATCCTGCGAACCATGATGGGCAGGACTCGGTCAGCTGAGCCTCCCTCGCTTACATTGTAAAAGCTTCGGTCCCCATTGTAGGGTAAAGGTTGACCCTGTTCATCACTCCAACGATTCAAGTTTGTCGCCCATAAGGGTGTGGGACCTTGAAATGCTGGTCGGGGGTTGAGGTTTGGGATTGGAGCCTCTTGAGGTAGGTTGTTGACTTCTGGCTTGGAGTCAGAACCATCAGAAAAGCCTTCAGTGTGGTGATCATCCAAAGGGATTGGATGATAATCTTCTGGCTCTTCTTCAAGCCATCCTGCATTACCTTCGTTTGGGAAGTACGGGTCGTCATGAGGATGGAATCCAACCATGATATCTACGCGAGAAAAGGGGTATAAGAATCTAATATAAATAGACGTACTAATTAAGATAATTATAAGATGATCCTTACCGGTTACTTCAATACTTGCATAGTGCATACCAGTTATATGAAATCAAAACAGGATAGACCTTCGAATAAGTAACCCTAACTCTAAATCCACAACCAAACAAGGAACAGGAAGTAAAGCAAAGATCACAGATTCTAAGTCTATGACACCTTAATCACATATAACCTTAGCGTACCCACTTAGCAACTATTGACCTACTAGTAAAGACCTTTTTAGTTCTCAAATAAGTAATTATAGTAACACAAAATACTCCTATAGTATTTTAGGTTTATGTTCTGTTCTAATGTTCTCATTGTAGTAGTATTGGTAAGTTTATAGACTTGTTGTCACCTCACAACCATTCTTGGGCATATACTAATCACTTCTCAGACCAACATAATTGATCAGGCTATGTCATTCCTAGAACTGACCATTCATCCCCAAGCCTACCTGTGATGTTCAACAATCGTAATACTTTTGTCCAGTCCTAGTGACACTGATTTTAGTATGAATGCAGGTAAGTATACTTAGTTAAATATTTTATTATTTAAAAGTATAAACTCTTGGTTAGAGTATTTTAATCCCATTGCGTTTATAGTTTGTATATCTTTTATGGGTTGATATACTCGATTCACTATAAACAATGCTCTGATACCAATCTGTCACACCCCAAAACCGGAACGGCGAAAACGTTCGGGGGCGGCGGGACGTCATGTATAGTATCATAACAATGCAAAGTAGTAAATAAGAAATAACATCATCCATTGCATTAATAGTATATTTTCATACAAGTGTGTTCTTTTCATAGTAATAAGACACCAAAATGAATAATCCAAATAAAAGACGAGTCTTGACTGTGCTCTGTCTTCTCAAAACCTGCCATCGGTACCTGTCTACTGATGACCTGAGAATACAAGTTATTTTGAAAGTGTAGATCAGTATTTAAGCTGGTGAGTTCATAAGTATTTAGTGTCAATGTTTGTATAAGTTTACTGAAAATTTTTGTGAATGCTCAATGAAAATATTTGTATATGTTTGAAAACTCCTAGAAAATCCTATATTTTCTACTAGTATAAAAAGTAGTCTTCTACCAAGACCCGACTGTTTTGTATGTTTGTTTCTCTATAAAAGTGAATGCTTTTCCCAAATATGACTATCATTACCAAAATATAGTTTTATATTACCCTTTATGTGAGAAGATCACAATTTGAATATGATGGGAAAATGTAGGTGTACTGTAGTATTATTTGTATTAACTACTGAAGTAATAACTACCTTTAAAACCAATGGTTTAATTAAGGCAAAATGTGATAAGATTGTTGCCATACTAAACTGACTATAACACGACGATGAAAGACGTCGGAAGAAATGACATTTGGCACCCGTAGACTTGCAAATCCCACTGTAGCGAACATCAAAGGTGTAGGATAGTCAATCCAGTATAGATCTATATGCAAACTCACGCTCTCCCTCCAGGAGATTCTGGTTACAAAACATGACACAACGAAATGGTCGCTGTGTCATGAAGTAGTATCTCACATTATGTTATTTCTGAACCTTGTTATAGTATACTTGTTATAGTAATAGTATTCTATGTATAGTATTCTCTGTATAGTATTCTCTGTTATAGAATTCTCTGTTATAGTATTCTCTGTTATAGTATTTGTATATGATAGTATTCTCCTAAACTATACCTATTATAGTTTACTAGTGATTTCTGTAATTGAATAAATGACTGAATGTATACCTTTGCTACCCAAAGGTACTGAACTGATTTATAGTACTTTTATATCTACATATGTATACATAATATATATCTAATATTTAGACGACCGTCGGACAAATAACCGATACCCTAAGTCCACATCCAAACAAGGAATAGGAAATAAAGCGAGTTAGCAATCCTAAGTCCTTTAAACATTATTTATATAACTATACATATATAGACATGCTTTTGAAAGTATATAAGTTTAAAAGAGGTTTTGTAATACATTTAAAGAGTTTTGAATAATAAATAATAAGGACTTGATGTCAGTTTATAAACGATTTAAAAGTAATTTGTTTGATAACACAGTTTAAAGTAAATGAAATCCTTTGTTTGAAACATAGTTTGAAGTATATGAAATCCTTTGTTTGAAACATAGTTATAAATCACATGTGATTGATTATATAACTAACATGTTTTCTACTTGTATTCCCCCCATAAAAGCATTTAAAATCATTTAAAAGATAAGTTAACGGGTATGAACTCACCTGTAGTGAGTGATGTGAATGAAAGATTGGTTTGCAGGATTGCTAAGAGCCAAGTGAAGACTTGAGCACAACGGATCCTAAATAGCATATAATGACACATATATGTATCTAATTAGTGTTTATAACATCTAATCATGAAATGGAACAACCTTAGGGACTAGGAAACACTTGTATTGAAGTGTTAAACCACATAGGATTGCATATAAGGGAAGTATGGCCTCACATAGGAGTTTACGGCCAACATGGAAGTCTTACATGAGTTTACGGCCAAGGGGTTCACGGCCCTATGAGTTTACGGCCGTAAACTCATGGTATTTTGTACCAAATTGTGTGTTAAGGTCTTACAATTCATTAGGAAGTGTTCTAGGTTCAAGTCCAAGCCTTAGGAAGGAATGGTGGCACAAATGCACCATAAATTAGGGTTTACGGCCCAAGGAGATTGCCTTGGCCGTAAACACCTTTGGTTCTTGAGTTTCTTGATATTTTCTAAGTGTTTAACAAGTGATTCAAGTATATAACAAGCTAAGGGTAGTGTACTTACTTATAAGAAGCTTGTAAGGGTGTTTAAGGTCCAAGAACACTAGTGTGTGTTCTTGGCGTTCTTGGTGAAATGAAGAACACTTGAAGATCTATCAAAATGAAGAGATTTCATGGATGAAATCATGTGCAATCACTAGATAAAGAGATGTAACAACAAATCAAAGGAAAGAATTCCTACATTTTCGGAAGATCAAGATGAAGATCTTATGATACTTGAGAGAGAAATCGGGTTTCTAGTCTTGAAAGGGAAGAGAAATGAGGAAAGTGATGAAAACTCATGTATTTATCATGAGTTCACGGCCTAACATGAGTTTACGACCCAAACATGAAGGTTTGGCCGTAAACTCCTCACAATGGGTTTAAAGTTTGATTAGGGTACAATGGACTCAAGCAGATACCTCCTAACACCCGATTCTTGAATGTAGTAGGCTTAGAACACTCAAACAGACTCTAAATAGTGCTAAAAGATAGCATAAACAAGTCTGACATTTATTGAATTGAATGGTTGTACAAGATAGAAATTTCGGGTTGTCACAAAAACATTGTATATGATAATTTTAAAAAGTATTCACAAGAAGAAATTGTGGCAGTGAATATGGTGAAAGAAGAAAATTTATATGGGTTAGGAAGACTGTGTGACAAAACTTTGTCAGACGATGAAGAGTCAAATGAAGGCTGGTCAAAAGATGAGTTCACACACGGAAAAAAAAAGCTTCAGATATCTAACAAAAACCGTTACGAGATATATTGTGAAATTGAGAATTGTACTTGGCGTTTATATGCAAAACGCAATAATCCGACTGATGAATTTGAAATCAGGACTTTAAAAATGTGCACACATGGTCATCATTACAGATACACCCAAATCATAAACACGCAAATAAAAAAGTCATGGGTACTATATTGCATGAGATTATGGGAAAAACTTGTTCTAAGGTTTGGAGGCCTAATGAAATATCAAGGGATTTGAATGCTTTGCTGGAAATCAATGTAAGTTAGAAACAAGTTTGGCATGCAAAACAAGTAAGGGGTCACCAAGGGGGGATATGCATTCCTAAGAATTTTCAAATGCACAAGTAAGAGGTCACCATGGAGGATATGCATTCCTAAGAATTTTCCAAACGATGAAGCTTCAAATAATACTCGTTTTTATTGTGTTAGGAACGGAAAATAATCTTTAATGATCGTACCCACCACGTCTTTTAAAGTTAAATCTGCTTTTTGATTAAGATCATCGTGCTACAAAACCTGTACATTTAATTTCATATAAAACATTAGTAATTGAAAATAAAAAAGAAGGTTTCAAAATTACTTTTCTAATTCGGTTTATGAAATAAATAGCAACGTACTTTTTATATAATAATAAATAAGTTATAAAAGGGCAGAAAAAATGGTAGAAAAACCAATTTAATGTCATTCCGCGGAGGCTAGAGGTCATTCCGCGGAGAGCCGGAGACCCCTCTGTGGAGTGACATACACGTCCGCGGAGACTCTTGTTTT
Source organism: Lactuca virosa (assembly GCF_052849685.1). Classification (NCBI taxonomy): domain Eukaryota; kingdom Viridiplantae; phylum Streptophyta; class Magnoliopsida; order Asterales; family Asteraceae; genus Lactuca; species Lactuca virosa. The sequence goes on from NC_136434.1 coordinate 272,849,995, forward strand.
TGTGGTATTATTCATTCCGCGGAGGTATTGCATCAATCCACGGAGGATCCTCTGCAGAATGACGTACACCTCGGCGAAATGGATCTTCCCAAAAATCGAATACCCCCTGTTAATCCTAACATCTACAAAATCTAAATCGGTATATATACGCGATAATCAATTGAAATTTCCTAACATTTGAATCATAAATACATACGATACAACATTAATCAAAAGAGGGGAATCTGAGAAATACTCGGGAGCTGTAACCATTGGCAAAAATATTGGGGAAATTGCCCTCCATCAGTGTCGGATTTCAAGTCCTCGCCGCCGGAAAATGCCGTCGTCTTATATCGTCGCCGTCGGATTTCAAGTCGTCGACGAAAATAAAGGCGGATTTGAAGGTGATGCGGAGAAACGTTCGAAATCAAGAGGAAGTCAGGGACCAGTGGGGGACCAAAGAGGAGGGGGACTGTTTTTGTCAAAAGGAGAGGGTGAAATTATGAAAGTACCCATGTCCGCGGAGATTTCATCGTTCTACGGAGCTCCGCAGAGGTCCCTCCACAGAATGTGTGTCTATACCCGAAAAAATCAATTTTCATGTCTAAAATTTGAATTTACCCTCCAAATTTTGATTATAGCCGGTATTTTCCCATAAACTTATAGGCAGTTCCAAACACTCTCTATGTTATAAAGGTAAATGCAAGTGTTTAAACTCATAAAATTACATATATCATAACAGATGAGAATATATTGGTATTACTCGCAAAAGAAACTAATAAGCGATTCATATAATACATAATGGTTAGCATCCAACCGTATAACTCACAATGATGAGAAATGTGGATATTTTCACATGGTAACAAATTACTTCTCAAAATCATTGAAACATACACACTCTAATAACAATGAGTCGCCACAAGGCATTAACATGGTTAGTCATGAGGGGTATATTATATATTAGTGATTTTAGTGTTCTATGACCATTTAGTGTAATACAAATTTATACAAGAGGAAATCTGGATTCAAATTGTGATATAATATAAGGAAGATAGTACATGGGAGACCTCCAAGGTTGTATATGGGATTTATATGCAATATGATCATGGCTTTATTTCGAGAATCCAGGTAAGTCTAAATTTCCATCATCTCAATAAACATTAAATTACATCATCCATTTGTGATCTTATAAAATAAAATTAAAGCGATGTTTAAGCTAAGTTTGAGGGAAAAAATATTTTATTGCCTCGATATTGTTGTTTTTTCACTCTTCATTCTGGGAGTGGCTACAAGGGAAGTTTATTAACCAATGACCAAATAAAAGTGAATTCATTAAAAAGATCAAAAGATGACGATTTAACCATCATGAGTATTATGTAAACTTGTAGGGTGAGGACTTATTTGGGCTTTTGGATATGGAGGGACTAAAACCTATATTTGATTTGACAAAATTTTATAGGGAATATAGAGGAATATGCATGTGAATAAGTTAACCGTTACATGTTCTTTGGTTTAATGATTGTAGAGACGCAATCATCCTAAGAGAAAGGTAATTATAACACTCGTGTTTTATTAATGAAAAATTTTACCTTTTAGTGTTAATATATCAACAAAAGATTGATGAGTCAATAGATTAATGAACCATGTTCTAGATAATATACTTCGATGAAAAATCTAGATAAATGTCATTTAAGGTGAAAGTTGAAAGTAAATGAGATTTGAAGTATGTTGTTATTTTAACATTTAAGTCTTAGGTATCCAATTATGTGAACTTTTTGATGATTAGAATAATTATATTCTTAGTGTTAAATGATGAATGTTATAGTAAAAAGCTCATTTCTATCTCTATAATAAGACAATATCATTATTTATCATCAGTGTTGGGCTTATTTATTTTATTGGGCTTATTTAATGTGTTGAGCCTATCTTTAAAATCTCAATACTATGATTAATATTTTTGAAAGTCATGTTAGAGGTAAAGAGGAAAATTTATGGATAATTTTTCAAGATGTTTGCATAAAAAAAGCTTTAAGTTTGATGAGGCTCAAGAATAATATAATTTTGTTCAAATTTTTTATGGTAATAAATGGATGAAATCATCCCCTAAAAAAGACAAAAATATAAATCACCCCTCTACGATGAGATGAACCGAAATTTAGAAATCATCTCCTTTCGTAGGAGGGACCAAAAAATTATGTTGGTATTATCTCATAAACACACTTGGATAGTTATTTATATTTTGTTCAATCACAGTTTCGTACATGATCGTATGCATGCATGTTCGCTTATTTATGTTTAGCAAAGGTGTATCATATACTCATATTTATTTGGTATGTACTCAGCTTTCTTAATTGTATTTAGTATTAGCGCGTCATATTTATTTGGTATATGCTTAACTTGATGTACTTTCATTTTGCGCCATGTTTTGATGGGTTTTATACAAACAATCCTATGTGTGCATGCAACCCTAGATACGGATCTATGTTTTCATTATTAGATACACAACATTATGAACACAAAAGAAACCTAACATGCTTCTAGGTAATTTCGAAAATCATAAAGGAGAATGAATTACATACCTCTTGTTGTTATATTGTAATAACAACTTGTATCTTGAATCTTCTTGTCTTTGAAAGCAAGTACCACAAGTGTAGTACCTCTAATGGCTCACAAACACCAAGAGAAAATGGAGAGGCAAGAGAGAGAGAGGAGAGGTATGAAATTCGGCTCTAGGAACCCTAGGTATCAAGTGGCTGAATTTCTTATGCCAAGGGGTCTTTATATAGGTGTAGGAATTAGGGTTTCAGTCCTTATCCTTATCTGATTACTTGCCCACCAAGCAGTCCAAAGGATAACCCTAGAAACCTTATCATGGACGAATTCTAAGGCCTTATCCCCTTGAATTCTTCCACCCTATCCCATAGGGCATCCTTTGCCCTACTTCGCAACTATCACATAATTACAGTTCATCCCCCTAGTTTAGTTAACTTCTTTTAATCACAAAATTAATTCTTAATAAATTATTGACCAATGTTAACTAAATAAATATGATTTCTCTTTTAATATATTATTCATATAATATATTAATAAACCATAATAACCTATTTCTCTATTATTTCTCCAGTCAAGTTGCTTTGGTGAAGGCAACCCAAAAGGATCATGCACAACCGGGTCAAGTACTTACCAAATATGGTTATGGGCTTAGACACTAATCCAACAGTCTCCCACTTGGATAAGTCTAGTAGCCATAAATGCAAGTAAAAATCCGATTAGCAATCATAGCTCTCAAAGACGTTGTCGAACTCTGATCTTATCAGCAACCTGTCCTTTAGATAAGGGATCATATATTCCTCCATTCTAGATATCGTATAGACATGAGACATGGATTATAATTATTCTCTCAGTCTATGTGTTGTTTCCCGATTTTCGATTTCTGACGACTAACAACAGACTAAAATTGAACACATCAACTTAGTCTCGGCTTGGCCAAGCGCTTAGGGTGTCATCACTAAATCATCGACGGACCCACAGATATCGCTTGTATCCCACTTTGGGTAAAAGGAACGGATAAACTTCGACTCGAATGCTCGCTTGTACCTACTCATCAAATCACACACAACAATATGTTTTATAACACCAAGTTACTGGTGCGTTTACATAGTATCAATGTGCAACCGATTTGCAGAATACAACTCACACATCTCGGTTTAAAGAATATAAGATATTATCGTCTCACCAATCACTCGTGATAAAACCCATGAAGCGATCCAAGTGAGCGTGGGTTTAATCCAATACTCTAATCTTATAGCAGCACTCATGAACTCTGCAGCAAACTTGTGCTATGTCTAAACGCTTTAGATAATCTACAGACGGATTCATGACAGTCTTCATTCATACCTACTTCCAAAGTATGAGCGACTGTGGAGGATTTGTATAATCTTATTATTCGGGAAGTCAAAACATGCAAAGTGAAACACAAAAATAATACTAATTCTATATGGCCCCAAACTTTTGAGCATAAATAAAACACATTTTATTTAATCACCATATTGATTACTCATTATTTGTTGTTTCGGGTAATCAACTTCTTACTTGAATTATAACAACAGTTGTCCCATGCACCAACCATGCACACTATGTTTACCTATGGTCCTTACTTTGTGAAATAGATCAAAAGAAAACATTTCCAATGATGCTCATTTCATAATTCCTAATCCTAATCATTAGTGTGAGAATACAAATTCTCGCCACTACTAGAATATGTTAGATTCTAACATTTTATGCAACGGTCCTTTCGTAATATCACAGCACCAAAGTCACAAAGACTTTGCCAACGAAATTACAAAGTACTCTATTGGAGACTGTTACAAGACAATCCCATAGATGTGAAGTCTCACATTCAAGAATATTCCTTTGAACATCCTTCTTGCATAAAATTTTCTAATCTTGACATAAATTATTAACGTCCAACTCCAAATAAGGAAACATTTCCATATTTTCCGTATGACAACTCATTATAAATAGAATCTTATCTATTCATAATAATGTCAATATGGTTCATCCATGACTATACTTCCAACTGTCCGCAAGCGACCAATCTTTGGCGAACCTTAGATTATCCTTGACAATTGTTTAATTATTTTAGTCAAATCCGGTTCTAGTCCCTTTTTCCCTCTTAATGCCCTAGGCATTTGGAAAATTTTAGAATGGTCAAATATTACAGCATATCCAATCAATCCTATACAAGAAGCGTATGGGACACGATTCATAATGTCTTACATAAAAGCATGATACTTTATCAGTCATTTGCCATAATATTTCTATTTGCCACATTCTCACAATTCGAACTATGAAGAGGGATGCTGTAATCATAATCGAATTTTTGAGAACATAGTTGATATATTCTTGACTAAATTTCATTAAAATTTCTCGATCTAAGCTTTTAGATTGGAAACGAAGTATAACATTCTCTCCCTTAATTATAGCAAAACAACTTTTTAACCCCTGCAACTTTGCAAAATGAAACTTTTGTTTTCTATAATTAATATTGCTAACTTGCAACACTTAAAATAATAATTATGCTCCCACTAACATGATGATTATATCCATTCCATCATAGCATTTATGCTCCCACTAGCTTTGACATGTATTCAGAAATCAGTTAAACTTCTAGAAAACAATACTTATTGACTTTCAAAGTTCATCTTTTCTAATACGATATGCTTCGATAAGCCTTTATCTAAGCTTCTCAAACTCATACACCTTTCCTTAGATAGCTCACATGTGTGTCTAAACTAATTCAGAACTTATATTACTAAGTCCTAAACGTTCAGATTAATCGCCAAATCTCACAATTCGAACTATGAAGAGGGATGCCGTAATCATAATAGAATTTTAGAATGCAATTTACATAATCGCTTTCTTCTTAAAATCTCTCTTAGTGAAAGTGTTTCCTCACAATCATTTTCATGAAGGAGAGAAACCTTATGACACTTAGATTTTATGGTGTATGTGTTCATATCCATGTGAATTTCTCATAACCATAATCGTAAGATAATGTTTGTGACAAATCCAAACTCTTATGGACAGAACTTGTTCATGATTGATTTCATGCCATCAAGGGTCCCACCATTGCTTCCAAGTTATTTAGCAGCTCACCTATACTAGTCAATGTACTTTCATTAAACAAGGTGCTTGTCCTTATGCCGTCTATTGAGAACTTGTAGAACTCATATGCATAGTTTACTAAACCGGAATGGCACAGAAACAAGAATACGTTAACACGATGGGTTACAAACCTCAAATCGTGTGCTAGGGTTTAATAATAGGTTTACTCTTGATTAGTTCTTGAACCTTTTCAAGATCATTTAGACTCCCACTGACTTCTTGACATATATGATTCTCTTGTCAAGAAACATTTCTTTACAACCAAATATTCAGGAGTTAGTGAGGATTCTTATCAAGACAAAACACTACACACAATTGGTCTTAATTGGTCTTTGTCTTATCCAAGACATCACAACTTATCAATTTCAAACGTGCAAGAGTAAGAAAAACAATTTTCTACTTCACATTTGAAGAAAGTGTTAGAACTTCTTAGGACTTGATTTTGGAACGAAGTATGACTCATCCTTTTGATTTAACCATTTCAATAATTTCCGATTCCTCTTCTTAGCCATACTAGTTCACTAAGATGTCCTTAGAGGATTAATTGTGATATGGTTTTACAATCAACAAGATGATCATAAAATACGATACAAAAGTACTCTCCCATCCTTTCAGATTGGAGAAACTTGTATCTTTCTGCCTAATTGATTCTTCTTATCCGTTCTGCCATTCATTGAAACCTTTTCAATGATTCAGAATTACACTTAATCTTGTAAGCATAACCACATTCACTAGACTTTTAGTAAATCATGACGAATAATCTTATTGTTATTTATAGTGGACTTGACTAGTGCACAACATTGTGAACTTGGTCTCCTAGTCCTTAATTTGTTTCACATTCTTATGTGAATAAAGTATTATCTAAGTACCAAGATTTCCATACATCATATGATTCAAATCATATGATTCCAAGCTTCTGTCCAATTGAAATTTGGGCGATGGGAATCTTTTCTCACTTAGATAATTTCAACAGTCCTATAAATAATACAACTAAGAATCATATCCACTCATTGTAGAAATATACAAACATCAATTTTTCACAACGATTTCATTGCAAGGATATAAATAAGTCAAACCAAAATCTATTTTATTCATAAAAAGGCAGCGGAAAACATGTCCTTACAATGCAAAATCAAATTGAAAAACTATGTAACAAAATATTCCTAACAAATCTATGATAACTTTCTAAGCTCAAAATCTGGTCTTGAATCCATGTGATCGTAATCCATTTCTTCGTGATCAGACTCATCTTACTTCTTCCATCAAGCTTCCTCTCTTTTCTCCGATCCTGCAAAAACATTCAAATGTAATCTTATCACATCATGTATTAAGAATCAATGAATAGGAACATAACAGAGTTAGATAGAGGATTTTACTTGAAGCAGAGCCATACTCCTTGACTCTCCCATCTTTTGGATTCTTCAGGTGACTGAAGACCCCAGTCCACATCCATCTTATTTGGGAAAGTCGCACCCAACATTATCAACTTGTCAATGTGTGATTTCATCTCTAGGACGTGAGCACACACGGGTTTTCCATCTTCATGTTTCATTGCCAATAGGGCTTTAGTGATTTTGAACCTTTCAATTCTATGATCTTGTGGGTTTGGGAGAACAACGGGAGGAGGTGGAGGAAGTGAAATCAAGCTAGTCCACAAGGCAGGGATTGATCTTTCACCTTCATTATGGAACAGACTTTCACTTTGAGCAGGAAAACCTTTTCCATGAGATTCGGGAAGACCACAGTTAGAAACAGACATCTACAACACGGGAGAAAAATCAAGTTAGTAGACTGAATCCTTAAAAAAACACCCAAATGAGATATTAAGGCTAGCATCCAACACAATATCCTACAAATTGGAAGACGGATGCCATAATCCAACTTGTAGAACATTTGTAGGTAGGTAAATGACGATTTACCAATTTCCACCATGAAAAACAAAAAAGAAGGTTAAGTTTTAAATGTATTGGAAACTCCTAGATCTTTTGAGATTCATCGAACTTTTCAATGACATGTTTAAATCTCGATATGCCCCTCGTTTTGTGACTGGGATGCCGAGGATCACAAAATAGGGTGTGAATAACCATGCAAATATACATGGTGCTCCCATTGTTACAGTCACCTATTCGATGTGCCGGTTAACCACACACGCTCCATCGAACTATGCCAAACAATGAGTCACCCTTTGCCACCTATGCTAAGAGTCCAATTGTAACGACGTAATTTTTCAAAACAATTTTTCACATTTATAAAACATATTTCCATTCATCATTGTCATAAAAACACCATTGTATCATATAATCAAGTCATAACATCACATCCCAAGATCATAATATAAAACTCCTCGTGTGTACGGATCATGCCGGCGCCTTCCCGCGATCCTCGCTAGTACCTGAAACACATCACACAACAACTGTAAGCATAAATGCTTAGTGAGTTCCCTAAAATACCACATACCCCACATACGCCTTTCCAGGCCATAACTCTATAGGATCTTCCGATCCATGTGTCTCAGGGGACTTCCGTCCCAAATCCCGGTAGACCTTCCGGTCCTACCCGTATCGACCTTCTGGCCCGTAACCCCTTGACCTTCCGGTCCATATCATCCTGACCTTCCGGTCCATATCATCTTGACCTTCCCGTCCATACCATACATAACATACATAGCACATACATATCACATAATTGCATACATCTCATAGCATATAAGACCTTCCGGTCACTCATGTCACATAACCGCATATAGCACGTACATCATAGCATACAAGACCTTCCGGTCACACATAGGTACCCTTCCAGGTACAGTATAGTGAGAAGACTCACCTCAATGAAGTCGGATAAACTCTCGTGCTCAACGTCCCGACTTAGCCTCCTCCTATTATTCAAATAACATTCTGATCAATATTCTCTCATGATCTCATCTCTATAACTGGGTAGAAGGCCATTCTACCCTTCCTTGAACTCTCCTGAATCAGTCCTGACCAGAACTCTAAAGTCAACAAAAGTCAACGGTCAACTTTGACCCGACTCGCCGAGTGCACTAGGGTGACTCGGCGAGTACACGTCTACCCTCTTCGCCCCTAGTCCTCCCTTGACTCACTGAGTCAACCCTATGCTCCACGGGTCGTCACAGATCGCGAGTCGCGGGGCAACCCGACTCAACTCGTCGAGTCCTCTTATGGACTCAGCGAGTTCATTTCATGCACAACCTCAAACAACCTTCTGAGTCCAGATCTATTCCTCTAATCCTTAGATCTAACCTTCCCAAGTTCAATAATCGCGTAAAGTCTCTATCTTGATGCACATGCAACATCTATATGACCATATATGATGATTTAGCCCCAAATACCTTAACCCAAGGTCATAACCTCCATTGTTCTTCATAAAGCTTGATGAGTAAGGCTCTCTGGACCTCTATGGATCCAGATCCAAAGCCTCATCACCAGAAAGGGACTATTTGGACATCAAATCAACTTAGAAAAGGGCACAAGAAACCCTAAATCCATATATTCTTCATAAAACAGAAGAAGAGCCGAATTAATACCTCAAATGCGATGATCTTAGCTTCAAATCCACAGAATAGCAACCTCCTTTGCTTCCTCTTGGCTAGTACCTCCTTCTTCTTGCTAAACAACACCACAAAGGTCAAGAATGGCTTCCTTTCTCTCTCAAAACGCTCAAGCACTCTAGGGTTTCTCTCTATGGACTGGTAGCCGCAATTGAAGGCCATAAGGGCCTTTAAATAGGGCTCAGGCCCCGAGAATTAGGGTTTCATTAAACAACGTGGACTCGCCGAGTCCACGTATGTACTCGCCGAGTCCGCCACTAATTCAGTCCAACAATGCGCGACCCTACTCGGCGAGTCTGAGCGCCTACTTGTTGGGTCAAAAATATGGTTTATACTTTGCTTTTCTAGGAAAATGTAATATTTTATGAGTTTACGGCTAGGTGGGTGTTTACGGCCGTAAACAGGTTTACGGCCGTAAACCCTGTTTTCGGTTTAAGCGTTTACGGTCGTAAACCCATTTACGACCGTAAACCCATTTACGGCCCATGTTCACCAAGCCCATGTTCCCCTTGTATATATATAGGTGTTAGGGGTGAGGAGTAGCGATTGATGAACACATAGACTAGGAGAGCTTAAGTGTGTGAAACTCAAGGTGTTCTAGAGAGAGAAAGAGAGAGAAAAGAGAGTGTGTGTTAGTGTGTGTGAATCTTGTATACGGATCTTCATTCATAATCAATACATACAAGATTCATCATATTCTTCTTCTCCTTCTCTTCTATTTGATCTGACATCATCCGTTTGATTGGGATTCCGCACCATCAAACGGATCTGATTGATACACAAGCAGATTAGGGACTTACAATTGGTATCAGAGCTTGGATTGCATCAGTTCTCCCCCACTAGAATACTTAAAATGAGATACCTGGGAATCCGGATGTTACAATTCTCCCCCACTAGAATCATACTTTGCCCTCGAAGTCCTGCTCGGCAAACAACTCTGGATACTGCTCCCGCATCTCCAACTCCGGCTCCCAGGTCAGGTCGGACCCATTCCGATGTTGCCACTGGACCTGAACCAGGGGCACCTCCTTGTTCCTCAGAACCTTGATCTTCCGATCCACAATTGCGATGGGTCTCTCAGCATAATTCAGGCTCGCATCCACCTGAATATCCTCTAGTGGTACTACCGCCGACTCGTCGGCTATACACTTCCTCAATTGCGACACGTGGAAGGTATCATGAATTTGGCTCAACTCTATAGGTAGCTCTAACCGATATGCTACCCTGCCCACCCTCGCGGTCACCCTGAACGGACCGATGTACCGGGGCCCCAACTTGCCCCTCTTCCTGAATCGGATCACTCCTTTCCAAGGAGATACCTTCAGGAGTACAAAATCTCCTACCTGGAACTCCAGCTCGGATCGTCGCCGATCCGCATAACTCTTCTGACGACTCTGAGCCATCAGTAACCTCTGTCTAACCTGTTGTATCTGCTCTGTCGTCTGCAGCACTATGTCAGTGCTACCCATCACACGCTGTCCTACCTCTCCCCAGCAAATGGGAGTCCGACACTTCCTCCCATACAACAACTCGAAGGGAGGCATACCAATACTGGAATGGTGGCTGTTGTTGTAGGAGAACTCAGCCAACGGTAGGTACGTGTCCCAACTTCCTCCGAAGTCCAACACACATGCTCGGAGCATATCCTCGAGCGTCTGAATCGTTCGCTCACTCTGTCCGTCCGTCTGGGGGTGGTAGGCGGTACTGAAATGCAACCTCGTACCCAGCTCCTCGTGGAACTTCTTCCAGAACCTGGAAGTGAAACGTACATCTCGATCTGACACGATCGAGATCGGCACCCCATGACGCGATACCACCTCCCTCACATACAACTCTACCAACCTCTCGGCAGAAGAGCTCTCACTGATAGCAAGAAAATGCGCGCTCTTCGTCAGCCGGTCGACGATCACCCAAATTGCATCGACACCCCTCGCGGTTCTCGGCAATTTGGTGATGAAATCCATGGAAATATGTTCCCACTTCCACTGGGGAACCTCGAGCGGTTGCAATTTGCCATGCAGACGCTGATGCTCGGCCTTAACCTTACGACATGTCAAGCACCTCTCCACAAACCACGCGACATCCCTCTTCATACAGGGCCACCAATAATCTTTCTTCAGGTCCAAATACATCTTCGTGGCCCCGGGATGGATCGAGAACCTCGATCTATGCGCCTCCTCCATCAAAATGGTATGTGCCCCTCCTGCATACGGCACCCAAATCCGACCCTGAAAGGTCATCAGCCCTCGACTATCGGTAACAAACTCGGACACCTGCGCGATCACTCGCTCCCTCTTGCGGTTCTCCGGTATCACGGCCTCTGCCTGGGCCTCCCGAATGGTGTCCAACACCGGAGTCATCACAGTCAATCTCATACAAGTGCCTCGAATCGGGGCACTCTCCGCCCTACGGCTCAGCGCATCGGCTACCACATTAGCCTTGCCCGGGTGGTACAGGATCTCACAATCATAATCCTTTACCACATCCAACCATCTCCTCTGTCGCATATTCAGGTTGGGCTGATCCATCAGATACTTCAAACTCTTATGGTCCATGTATATGGTACACCGAACCCCATACAGATAATGACGCCATATCTTGAGGGCGAACACCACTGCCCCCAACTCCATATCGTGGGTGGGATATCTCGTCTCATGAGGCTTCAGCTGCCTTGATGCATACGCTATTACATGCCCCCTCTGCATAAGCACTGCACCCAACCCCGATATCGATGCGTCACAATACACCACAAAATCCTCCATCCCTTCCGGGAGAGCTAACCCAGGGGCTTCGCATAATCTCTGGCGAAGTGTCTCAAACGAGGTCTGCTGCTCCGGACCCCATGAAAAAGCAACACCCTTCCGGGTCAACCTGGTGAGTGGTACGACGATCATGGAGAAATCCCTGATAAATCTCCGATAGTAGCCGACCAGTCCCAGAAAACTCATGATCTCGGTGGGAGATCTCGGCACCTCCCAACTCATAACCGCCTCAATCTTGGCCGGATCGACCAATATCCCCTTCTGATTAACGAGATGCCCCAAGAACTGGACCTCTCGCAACCAGAAATCACACTTGGATAATTTGGCATAAAGCCTCTCCGTCCTCAATATCCCGAGAATCTCTCTCAGATGCTCCTCGTGCTGCTCTCTAGATTTCGAATACACCAATATATCGTCGATGAACACGATCACCGAACGGTCCAACATCGGTCTACACACCCTGTTCATGAGATCCATGAACGCTGCTGGTGCATTGGTGAGCCCGAAAGGCATCACCACGAACTCGTAATGCCCATAACGAGTCCTGAACGCCGTCCTCTGGATATCCTCATCAGGTACTCTCATCTGATGATATCCAGACCTCAGATCAATCTTGGAGAACCAAGACGGTCCCTGCAACTGATCGAACAAATCGTCGATCCTCGGTAATGGATAACGGTTCTTGACCGTCAACTTGTTCAACTCCCGGTAATCAATACACATCTGGTGTGAACCATCCTTTTTCTTGACAAAAAGGATCGGCGCTCCCCATGGCGAGCTACTCGGTCGAATAAACCCCTTCCCCAGCAGCTCCTGGAGCTGCGAGGATAACTCCTGCATCTCTGGCGGCGCAAGGCGATAAGGCGCCTTGGCGATAGGCGCTGCTCCCGGAACCAAATCAATGCGGAACTCTACCTGCCTCTCGGGAGGCACACCCGACAACTCCTCGGGAAAAACATCCGGGAACTCAGCACTATCGCAACGTCATCCACTGAACTCGGCCTCCCAGCGGCCTCTCGTGTGTCTACCACATAAGTTACAAACCCGCTGTAGCCCTGCTGTAAACTCTGTCTCGCTCTGGCAGCCGAACAGAACGCTGACCCACATCGGGTACCCTCGCCGTACACCGTAAGTACTCCCCCACTGGGATCTCGTATCGTCACCAACTGTCGCTCGCAGTCTATCACAGCCCCAAATCGGCTCAACCAATCCATGCCCACTATGACACACACGTCCCCCATCGCTATCGGGACCAGATCTATCGGGAACTCAACACCGAAGATCTCGAGTACACATCCTCGTATCACCTCCGTAGCATATACCGCTCGTTCATCAGCTATGGAAACTCGCAGAGGTCGACTCAACGCCTCTCGTTTGCTACTGATGTGCCGACTAAACGCTATCAACACAAACGATCGACTCGCACCCGAGTCAAACAACACTAAGGCAGGTACAGAACTCACAAGAAAAGTACCTACGCATATCATCATATAAGCATAATATCTCAACTCAACATAAATAAATAAAGAATACATCAGGTGTTGCGCGGACCTCCTCCACTGTCAACTGGAAAGCTCTCCCGCGAGCCTTCGGTGCCTCGGCCTTCGCTGGCTGATCCCTGATGTAGCTGCGGACACTCGGCCTTCCGATGGCCAGTCTGGTTGCAATGAAAGCAAACCATAAATCCCTTGGGGAAATCCTTGGCGATATGCCCCTCCTTGCCACACTTGTAGCAAGCACCTGATCGACAAACCCCGTCATGTCCCTTGCCGCACTTCCCACAAGTGCGGCCCTTCTGGCGTCCAGATCTCGTATCCGCGGACTTGGTCCGCTTGGCTGCCGGCTGAGACTGAGCCGGCCGCCGATCCATCCTCTGAGACTCGGCCTCCTCCCTGGCCTGAGTCTCCAACTTAATCTCCCTCTTCCGGGCATTTGCCTGGAGCTCAACAAATGTCCGGTACGTCGAGTTCGACACGAACTCCTGAATGTCTCTCCTCAGAACGCCCAAATACCGGCTCATACGTGCCTGCTCGGTAGACACCTGCTCAGGGCAAAACACCGCCCTCTCATGAAACTTCCGGGTAACCACAGTAACCGAATCAGTACCCTGCTTGAGGGTCAAGAACTCCTGAACCAACCGTTCCCTCTCCACCAGGGGAACATACTCGTCTCTGAACATGGTGGTGAACCTCTCCCAGGTCACCGCTGAAATCTCTGCAAGAGTGAAGCTCGCCGTCACGAACTTCCACCAATCCTTCGCTCCCAAGCGAAGCTGGTTCAATGCGAACCGTACCCTCAGATGCTCCAGACATGAACACGTGTAGAAGCATCCCTCGATATCAGAATTCCATCTCATCGCAACGATCGGATCCTACGTCCCATCAAACTCTGGTGGCTTCGTGTTGCTGAACTCCCGTAGCAACAACGAGTCACCTCCCTGAGGTCTGGCAGCAGCCACAGCTGCAGTAGCTGCAGCAGCAGCAGCCTCAGTCACCGCGGCATACCGCTCATCGAACATCTCAATCAGTGTGGTCTTCATAGACCCAAACATCTCCGGAATCTCGGCCCTGATCACCGCCGCCACCTCATCGTGGATCATCCGACGAAGCTCCTCGTCACTCACACCGCTCACCTCAGGTCTGTGGCGTGTCCCAACCATGATGTCTCTGAAATACAACACAATAATATCAGAGACTCGCTCGAGTATAATCGCACTCGATAACTCAACCCTACTTGTTCCTTAGTACCCAATGGATTCTTACTTAGGGTGCGCACTGCTCTGGTGTCTTCAGTAGTACGGGCCCTATACTACCGTCCACACCGCATCATCATTCACTCTAAGTCCTCCTCCTTGGATCCCAGATCACAAGTACACTATATCTCACTGGCATAGGCTACCCTTCGGTAGGCCTCTCTTCAGCTCCTCACTACTACCTACTCGCTCTCAAGCATCACATAGCAGCAAAATCCTTCCTAGGCTAAGGCATCACAAATCAGGCCACTCTAGTCCTAATATGAATACCTAGCCTACTCTAGCATGCATATCATATCATATCATATCTCATAACACATAATGTAAGGGTATTTTGGGAAATCACCGTTCGGGCACTGGCTGATCGTACACACTGCTTCCTTCTGCCTTTCTCAAAATCTTTTACTCTTTTAGAAAAATTGTTCATTTTATGAAAAACTTTCTCATTTCCTCAGTTTGAGTTCAGGTTTATCCGAAGATGCACCCGAATCCCTCAAACCAAGGCTCTGATACCAACTTGTAACGACGTAATTTTTCAAAACAATTTTTCACATTTATAAAACATATTTCTATTCATCATTGTCATAAAAACACCATTGTATCATATAATCAAGTCATAACATCACATCCCAAGATCATAATATAAAACTCCTCATGTGTACGGATCATGTCGGCGCCTTCCCGCGATCCTCGCTAGTACCTGAAACACATCACACAACAATTGTAAGCATAAATGCTTAGTGAGTTCCCTAAAATACCACATACCCCACATACGCCTTTCCAGGCCATAACTCTATAGGATCTTCCGATCCATGTGTCTCAGGGGACTTCCGTCCCAAATCCCGGTAGACCTTCCGGTCCTACCCGTATCGACCTTCCGGCCCGTAACCCCTTGACCTTCCGGTCCATATCATCCTGACCTTCCGGTCCATATCATCTTGACCTTCCCGTCCATACCATACATAACATACATAGCACATACATATCACATAATTGCATACATCTCATAGCATATAAGACCTTCCGGTCACTCATGTCACATAACCACATATAGCACGTACATCATAGCATACAAGACCTTCCGGTCACACATAGGTACCCTTCCAGGTACAGTATAGTGAGAAGACTCACCTCAATGAAGTCGGATAAACTCTCGTGCTCAACGTCCCGACTTAGCCTCCTCCTATTATTCAAATAACATTCTGATCAATATTCTCTCATGATCTCATCTCTATAACTGGGTAGAAGGCCATTCTACCCTTCCTTGAACTCTCCTGAATCAGTCCTGACCAGAACTCTAAAGTCAACAAAAGTCAACGGTCAACTTTGACCCGACTCGCCGAGTGCACTAGGGTGACTCGGCGAGTACACGTCTGCCCTCTTCGCCCCTAGTCCTCTCTTGACTCACTGAGTCAACCCTATGCTCCACGGGTCGTCACAGATCGCGAGTCGCGGGGCAACCCGACTCAACTCGTCGAGTCCTCTTATGGACTCGGCGAGTTCATTTCATGCACAACCTCAAACAACCTTCTGAGGCCAGATCTATTCCTCTAATCCTTAGATCTAACCTTCCCAAGTTCAATAATCGCGTAAAGTCTCTATCTTGATGCACATGCAACATCTATATGACCATATATGATGATTTAGCCCCAAATACCTTAACCCAAGGTTATAACCTCCATTGTTCTTCATAAAGCTTGATGAGTAAGGCTCTCTGGACCTCTATGGATCCAGATCCAAAGCCTCATCACCAGAAAGGGACTATTTGGACATCAAATCAACTTAGAAAAGGGCACAAGAAACCCTAAATCCATATATTCTTCATAAAACAGAAGAAGAGCCGAATTAATACCTCAAATGCGATGATCTTAGCTTCAAATCCACAGAATAGCAACCTCCTTTGCTTCCTCTTGGCTAGTACCTCCTTCTTCTTGCTAAACAACACCACAAAGGTCAAGAATGGCTTCCTTTCTCTCTCAAAACGGTCAAGCACTCTAGGGTTTCTCTCTATGGACTGGTAGCCGCAATTGAAGGCCATAAGGGCCTTTAAATAGGGCTCAGGCCCCGAGAATTAGGGTTTCATTAAACAATGTGGACTCGCCGAGTCCACGTATGTACTCGTCGAGTCCGCCACTAATTCAGTCCAACAATGCGCGACCCTACTCGGCGAGTCTGAGCGCCTACTTGTTGGGTCAAAAATATGGTTTATACTTTGCTTTTCTAGGAAAATGTAATATTTTATGAGTTTACGACTAGGTGGGTGTTTACGGCCGTAAACAGGTTTACGGCCGTAAACCCTGTTTACGGTTTAAGCGTTTACGGTCGTAAACCCATTTACGACCGTAAACCCATTTACGGCCCATGTTCACCAAGCCCATGTTCCCCTTGTATATATATAAGTGTTAGGGGTGAGGAGTAGCGATTGATGAACACATAGACTAGGAGAGCTTAAGTGTGTGAAACTCAAGGTGTTCTAGAGAGAGAAAGAGAGAGAAAAGAGAGTGTGTGTTAGTGTGTGTGAATCTTGTATACGGATCTTCATTCATAATCAATACATACAAGATTCATCATATTCTTCTTCTCCTTCTCTTCTATTTGATCTGACATCATCCGTTTGATTGGGATTCCGCACCATCAAACGGATCTGATTGATACACAAGCAGATTAGGGACTTACAATTGGTATCAGAGCTTGGATTGTATCAGTCATTTGTGTCAGATCTGGAGCCGATTTGATCTTATTTTGGAAAGATTCTTGCGTTTTTGGATAGATCTCTGAAAATTAGGAGGGGTTTGTTCTTCGCGTTTTTCATAAAAACGAGTTTTTGATCCAGTTTTGGAGCAAAAAGAGGTGAAAAACGTTGTTTTTCACGTAATCTGCGAAGAGTTTACGGTTTTTGAAGGGTTTACGGTCGGCGGCGGCGGCGGCTATGGTTTTCCGAAGTTTACGGTCCGGAGTTTACGGCCGTAAACGTGTTTACGGTCGACGGAGTTTACGGCCGGAAACGTGTTTACGGTCGGCGGCTTGCGGCTCGGAGTATACGGCTCGGAATTCGACTCGGTTAGCAGCAGCTTCCGGTTCGCACGCCTTCTCGGTCAGCAGCATCCTCGCCTTCGCACTTCGGACTCACACCCTCGCATCGCAGCAACCTCGCCTTCGCACCTCGTCCTCGCATAGGGTCCGAAGTTCGGACCTCGTCCTCGCATCTTCGCTTCGCTTATAAAAAATAGGAAACGAGTTTCGGGGGTGCAGAGGATCGAACTCGGGACCTCTGATTCATCGACCAGCGCCTCAACCAACTCCTCTAAGCTGCTCCTTAGTTCATCCCTTCCGATTTTAATTCAAATATATTGCCATTCGCACCAACTTTCGGATTTTTGTCAATTTCATCCCAAAATTCAATTTCTTTTCATTTTAAACTCCAATTTCAACCAAAAATTTTAGATTTTAATTTTTAACTTTTAGTTTTTAATGTTTTTCCTTTAATTTTTGACTTTGACCTTTGACTTTGAACTTTGACTTTCTCTTTTGACTTTTAAATTTTCAAATTTAGCTTTTCGGTTTGACTTTTAAGTTTGACTTTTCAAGTTTGAATTTTGAGTTTGACTTTTTAAATTTGACTTTTGAGGTTGACTTTTGAGTTTTTAGTCAAAGGGCATATTTTAAAAACAATGAGTTCTTCAAACGTTCCAGTCACTAAAGTTTCATGTACTCCATCTTGTGAAACTACGATTAAATTTCTTCGGGACCAAATTGATTTATTAAAAAGAGAAATTGAGGACCTGAGATATGAAGGATATCAACTCAGGAAAGGACAGAAACCCCTGAAGGCTGAATTAGAAACAAAAATAAAGGATTTTAGAAGAATTCAGTCAGAATACAATGAAAAATGTGAACTGTATGATTATGTTAAAAGACAAAATGATGCGCTAATTACCGAGCTTGATACATTAAAATGTCAATTTGAAAATGCAGACTTTAAATTTAGAAAATTTGATGGATCAAGCGAGGTAGTTGCCAACATGATCGATCATTGCATGGATTTTAAACGAAACCAACAAAAGGGTTTAGGATATGATAGTGTACCTCCTCCATATAATCATACCTATCAGTATCAACCCCTATCCAAGGATGAGATTGCCAATGAATCTTTCATGGTTTATGGCAAGCCATCTGGTTTTGTTTCAGGAGGATTTATTAATGTTGAAAGTACTAACGTTTCTACTTCCCCTGCAGATCAATCCTTAGATCAGTCAAAGCACAAAGTTGAAGGATCTGTTTCTGATAACAAAACTGAGCCTGAACCTGATGTTTCCAATGAACAACCTTCTGTTTCTGATGATAAAGTTGATGATACATCTTGTGATGCCTTTGATGCTTTTGCATCGGATCATGTTTAGTTAATTTTTTTTGACATATTTGATTATTTGTTTAAAAATACTGATGTTCCTGTTTCTAGCACATCTACCTCATGTACAGGTAAAGTAGCAGAGGATGAGAACAAGGAGAAAACCACTGAACAAACCAACATCTCCTTGAGTCCTGAATCTGTTGCTTCGAACTCAGTTGCTTCTAATCAACCTGTTGTTGAGAAGTACAGGCCACCAATTCCAGTGAAACAGAGTGCCTGTTGTAACTGTGCGTGTGGGAAAAGCAAGAAACAAGGCAAGGATACGCCACCAGGGGCAGGAAGAAACAACTTCCCAGTGAAGAAAAGGACTTGCTTTCACTGTGGAACACCTGGACACATTGCCCGAAACTGTCCAAATCGCGCATACGTTCCTTACTATGCACAAGACTGGCAGAACGCGCCAAGAGGGAGATACTTCAAAAGAAGCCCCTCAAGGTCACATTCAGACAATGATGACTGGAATGCGCAGAAGAGCAAGAATCAAACTCCAAAGGACAAGAATCAAAATCCCAAAGTCAAGAAGGGAATGTCGGCCAAGAAGCCAAATCCAAGAGATGCTCCTGTGAAGCCAAAATCAAAGTCATCTCAACGGCCGACATCAAGATCAAAAGCAAGTGCTGAGCCACCCATCGGATCGAAAAAGAAATGGGTTAAACCCAACTACAAATGGGTTCCAAAGGCTCACTCTCCCAAATCTTCTAACGATTCTAATATTTCTTCATCTTCTGTTTGTGATAAACAGGATATGTCATGGGAGAGAGTACCGTGCAAGGATGACAAAGGTAGACCCAGTTTCAAAATGGATTGGGTTCCAAAGACCAACTGATCCCGCTCTGTGTCGGAGCAGCTATGTAGGCATATCATCAGACTTCAGTTTGTTGGTAGTGGCTGTTCCAGGCACATGATAGGAGGCATCTCTCAACTGTACAACACTCAGAACATTGTTTGAGAGTATGTGTCCTTTGCGGGAAGGGAAGAAAGGAAGGGATCACTCATGGGGTTAGTGCTTAACGATGTGAAGAATTTTTGGATCTGTTCTGAGATTACGCGTGCTGTTCTCAGACCTTCTGGATGCAAATTCAATCGGTGACTTACGGTTTGAGTTTTCTTCTCTATACTCCTAAGTTTTTTCTTAAGCTGATTCGCCTTAAAGACTAATTTTTGTTTTAGGATAGTTTAAATTTGCGCATTTACTTTCGTTTCTCTCCTATGCACAAATTTAGGGGGAGAAATAAAAACAAAACAAAAATTAGAAAATTTTAAGAAAATCCAAAAACATTAGAAAATCAGAAAATCCAAAAATATGTTGGTTATGATATGTGCTTGAGGGAGATGTTTTGGGAAGTGATATTACCAAGTGATAACAGGCAATCTGAGTCTGCGTAACGTACCCAAAGTTGAAGGGTCTATGCTCTGGTTTGATGCGCCGGTAGGCACGAAAGATTTTAAATGGACTTGACTAGGCAGAGTTGACCTTAAGAAATTCTTAGTCTTGATAAATCTTGACCTAGTTAGATCCGTTTAGCCTGACAATACGACGCTTGGATAGATTGAGCAGGGAGATATATATGGGAATCTACTCGTCACATTAAATGAACCTGTACTTGGAACCATGGATTAACTTTTCCTCGATGTGCAGATTTTGTCCTTAATTCCGGTATTGATGGGGCGACTGGTAAATTCCGATGAGTTAGGTCTGTAGAAAATTGTTTTCTTTCTCTATCTGTCTGTTAGTCATATGTTGCCTCCTTTGCGTGATTGGAAGAGATCCGACCTGGACTGCAACATATGCAAATCTATTTCTCTGCATATTATATCTATGAAATTCTTCCCATCTGTTAGCCATATACTGTCTCCTTTGCGTGACTCACAATCCGACCTGGTACACAGTATATGCACCATTCTACTTCTCAATCCCTCTAAAAACTATAGTTAATAATAATCTGAATCCATCCTCTCTATTAATGATTGTCTGCTCACCCGATGTAAGGAGTATTCTGGAAGTTCTTGATTACAGGGGCATATCAGGAAGCGGGAACCATGTTCTAGTACAATTAACAATTGAACACTCACAGATTATCTATAGATCTCGCTGCTCAATTTAGGTGGACAACAATATCCCTGGTCGTCGTCAGCTGAATGGTCCTTAAGATATAGTATCTAGGATCTTAGGATCAGATATAGTATCTAGGAACTTAGGATCAGATATAGTATCTAGGAACTTAGGATCAGATATAGTATCTAGGAACTTAGGATCACCTTGTCTTGTAACTAATAGTATGTCCTAAATCTGTCACAATTTTTCGTGTTTAAGTGGACCACAATACCGGCGATCGACCAGACAAAGACGTGAAGATGAAAGGTATCGACAAGTGGATTAGGGCTGTCTAACAACTTTGATCCCAAGTCACTCTTAAAGTTAGATATCATTTTTATTTTTGTTAAATTTGTTCATAGTTTTCTTCTAATTTAAATATTAGGGGAGAATTAAAAATTTTAAAAAAACCAAACAAAAATCAGAAAATAAAAAAAATCCAAAAATAGTGTTATTTCTGTTTTACTTTATGAAAAATCCAAAAAATATTGTGTGCTAAAATTTTCTTTTAGTTTTGTTTTGTCTTGAATAGTGAATTCAGGTGAAGATGAAACTCATGGAGTTTGTGTCGAAGATTTCTGAGCCAAGGATCCGTGTTCATCGAAGAATTCTCATTCGAAGGAGCAAGAAATGAAGATTATTCTTTCGACATTCAATCTTTCAACCCCAGAAGCAAGGTGAAGCTGCTCTTGAAGATTAGGTGACGGATTGCATTGAAGCCTCCTCAATCAGTCTGCTGCTATCTTGAACCTGCTGAAGTGATCCAGAAGTTTTGTTCTCTCTGAAATTCTTTCTGAAGATTCGAAAGCTGAAAGCCCTATATTTCAAGAATCTTTTCAAGAAGCCTCCTCACCCAATGTGCGTTCAATGCCAAATTCTGAAGAAAAGCCCAACTGCTCAAGATGAAGTCATTCATTGAAGATTCATCAAGTTCATCTTGAAGTTGTGAAGAATTTGAAGATTAAAGCTGAAGCCGAAGCTCCCAATGAAGATTATCAAGAAAGCCAGCTACTTTTTAGGGGGAGCTTATTGGGTCATTTAAGAAAAGAAAAGAAATCTATAAACCAAGGGGGAGATTGTTGGGTCAAAAATATGGTTTATACTTTTCTTTTCTAGGAAAATGTAATATTTTATGAGTTTACGGCCAGGTGGGTGTTTACGGCCGTAAACAGGTTTACGGCCGTAAACCCTGTTTACGGTTTAAGCGTTTACGGTCGTAAACCCATTTACGACCGTAAACCCATTTACGGCCCATGTTCACCAAGCCCATGTTCCCCTTGTATATATATAGGTGTTAGGGGTGAGGAGTAGCGATTGATGAACACATAGACTAGGAGAGCATAAGTGTGTGAAACTCAAGGTGTTCTAGAGAGAGAAAGAGAGAGAAAAGAGAGTGTGTGTTAGTGTGTGTGAATCTTGTATACGGATCTTCATTCATAATCAATACATACAAGATTCATCATATTCTTCTTCTCCTTCTCTTCTATTTGATCTGACATCATCCGTTTTGTAACACCTAGTTCTTGGTACGTATTCTTTTATTTAAATTCTTTGAGCATTTTGCATTTTGGCCTTGGACTCGGCGAGTCAAAGGATCGACTCGCCGAGTAGGAGCGGGAAGGGGCACGGGGTCTGAGTTGTGGACTCGCCAAGTCGGGTCCTGGACTCGACGAGTAGACGCTGTCTGGACAAAAACCCTAATCCAGGGGTTTGCACCCTATTTAAACGCTCTAACTCGGCCTCCTCTGTCCCTAACACTTGCAGAAGAGCTGTAGAGCGAAACCCTAGCCCCCATATTGTTCTTGTGAGCGATTTTGACCTTGTGAAGGAAGTTTGGAGCTTAGAAGGAGAAGAAGAAGGTTGAGGAGTGCAAGAAGGGGAGGTAGATCTGAAATCTACACTGTGGGAAGCTTCTATTCAGGTAGAAAAGTTCATACCTTGATCACTAGTTCATTAGATCCCCTTTTGTCCCTAATATGTGGTTTTCAAGCCCTAAAACCCCAAAATCCATGTGTTTATGCTCTATGTTCTGAAAGGACTTCAGATCTGGACCTTATGGACATGTTAGAAGTGTAAAGTCTCTGTGGTTGAAGTGATTGAGGTCCCTATTGAGTGTTTGACCTCATAAAGAGCTTGGAATTGCCTTTTGGAGCTCATAAGGCCATGCATGCACGTAAAGTTTGCAACTTTACGTGATAAGCATGCCCTAGGAGCTTAGATCTATGGTTTGGAACCGTTGCATGTCTCAGATTTGGTCTTTTGGGGAGAAGGGTTGAAGGGGCTCGGCGAGTGCCAAAGTGCACTCGGCGAGTTCTATGAAGATGGTCTTAGACTCGACGAGTTGGATGAACCACTCGGCGAGTCCTATGAAGATTGCCTGGTACTCGACGAGTTGTTATTCAAACTCGGCGAGTCATATGAACTGTGACTGAGTTAAGAGGGGTTTAAGTGTAAAGGGTCCAACCCTTCGTAGCTGCACGTGGAATTAGCATTTTAACGTGTAGCAATAGTCCCAGAAACCCAAATCCTCAAAATGGATGCTCTGGTGAGGATTTGGAAGCGAGTAGGAGATCTGCTCGTAGGGACTCGGCGAGTCGTTCTCGGACTCGGCGAGTCGGATCGCGAGTTGGTCTAATCGTCCCAAGTAGCGAGTTAGGGTGACTCAGTGAGTGGGAAAAGGGACTTGATGAGTTAGTACTGGAATGGTGGGAAGGGTACTCGGCGAGTCTGTGTCAGGACTCGGCGAGTCCAGTCAACTGGAAGTTGACTTTGACCAAGGAGTTGACCTTGGACCAGGGATAGGTCAGTCATTTGACCTAAGGGTATTTATGAGTGTCTAATCAATGTTGTGGATTCGTAGCCGGAGGATTGCCGGTGCAGCAGTCAGACGTCTAGCAAGCAGACTTTCAGCAGCTACTTTTCGAGGTGAGTTACCTTCCAGTAGGGGTGGGTCTACGGCCTAAATGCCGGCCCACCAATGAGGAGTATTTAGAAGATGATTGTCTTTGTGATATTCATCTTGGTCTGGTTATGTGTTTGGTTATGAGTTATATATGTATGATATGTTACGTGCATGGTAGGGATAGTTTCCCTGATAGTGGTCCTTAGGACCGAGGGGTAGGTCAGTACCCGGATATGCCTGACTGTATGCTTATATCTTGTATTGTATGCTAGTGGTAGGGGGTGGAATAGTCCCCAGTTACCGGTTGAAAGATACCGATGAATGGTTACCAGTTGAAAGATACCGATGAATGGTTACCGGTTGAAAGATACCGATGATATTCTATGGTATGTGGTATGATGGGGGAACTCACTAAGCTTTGTGCTTACGGTTTCAGTTTTTGGTTTCAGGTACCTCTTCGTCTAAGGGGAATGAGCCGGCGGCGTAGCATGGCATCACACACACACATGATTTTCCGCATGGTGTTCTCTGGGATTGTACTCTGATATGACATTTGTTTATGTTGTGGGTTTCAAACATGATACTTGGTTTTTGAGATGACGTGTTTATACAATATTTTCTAATGAATGTTTTATGAATTAATTAATCAAAAATGAAATTTTTGGGCTTGAATTTTGCGATGTTACAAGTTGGTATCAGAGCCCTGGTTTGAGGGATTCGGACACACCCTCGGGGGTGTCTGGACTCAAACTGAGGGGCTAAAAGATTTGTATAATAAAATGGTTTTCTAAAAGTCTAAATGGAAGGGTTTTAAGAAAAACAAGGTGTGTGATGCATGCGACGGTCGGGCTCAAGTAAGTTTCCCCAAGATACCCATACTTGTTATATTATGCTATATGGTTTGATTCGGAATTGCATGCTAGAATAGGACTAAGGATCTAGGAAGATGCCTTGTGTGCCTGATATATGATTCTGATAATTGCATGCTAGTTAGGGCTAAGGATCTAGGAGGATGCCTTATACGCCGGTTGTATGAGCTGTATGCTAGGACTGTTTAGTCAGCAGTAGGATGGCTTGTATAGGTTATGCCTGGTTTGGTTACTCGATGAACGAATGCTGCTTGCTTTGTGCTATGGGGGTCCTGGCCATTTCCAACTAACTAAGGAGCGGATTTGTAACAGTATCTGCAAGTTAGTTAGGGGGAGGTAGTAGGGACTCCTAATGCAGCTGATGGCAGTAGCTCGGAGAGTGCCCTAGGGAAGCCTAGGATGAGGGCAGTGGAAAGGGTATCGGTAACGGGACTTGGTGAAGTCGAAGCAATCCTTGAGGAAAGTACAGGTAGATGTGGAAGGTAGTATGGGCCCGTACTACTGAAAGCAGAGGACCCGTACTCGAATCAAGGAGGGCCTAGATGGAACCAGGGACCTTGGAGAGGGTGTTAGATCCCTCGAGTATATGTATGATCCTGACATTTATGCGTGTATTTTCAGCATGGTGTCCACACGACATGGAGCAGGAGGTTCCGGATCAGGATCAGGATCGGGATCAGGCTCGGGTGCAGGATCCGAGCAGGTTGATGACGGGTTGCGCGAGTTCATCGCGTCTCAGATCATGAGAGGCATCCTTGAGTCGACCCCTATCATCTTCGGGTCAATCAAGGAGGGGATTGTTGAGCTGATGGAGGATCGCCTCCGAGCATTCAGGAGTGATATGGCGTCTAGCCAGGTGGGCACGCGCACACTGTCCTTCAAGGACTTTCGTGGGAGTCGTGCGTCAGATTTCCATGGGGTGAAAGACCCCATTGCTGCCCGGAGATGGATCGTAGACATTGAGTCTGCGCAGCTGACGAGCTTCTGTCCGGAGGGGTCGAAGGTGAGGTATGCAGCAGGTTGCTTGCGAGACAGGGCCCGAGATTGGTGGGAGTCTGTTAGTGACTCATTGGGAGCCTCGGCGGTTGAGGCTATGACCTGGTCGGACTTTGTGACCAGATTCAGGGCGGAGTTTGCGCCAGCTGTGGAGCTTCAGCGGCTGGCCAGGGAGTTCTTGGATATGAGGCAGACTACGGAGACTGTGGCGAAGATCACCGCCAAGTTCCGGGAGAGGGCATTGCTGGTGCCCCAGTATGCGGGAGACGAGGATATGAGGAGGACCTGCTACCACGACATGCTACGATATGACATTCGGGAGCATGTTAGTTTTTCGGCTTGCCCTACCTTGGACTCCATGGTTTCCAAGGCTAGGGAGAGGGAGATTGATCTGGAGCACATCCAGAAGAGGAAGGCGGTGGATGGGCTGACGACTGGGGCTTCAGGGAAGAAGCCCAAGGGATCTGATGGTAGGCCGAAAGGCCAGGCAGGACGGGACCGCTGTGGGAAATGCGGTCGGTCACACGAGGGAGCTTGTCGCACTGGGCCGGGTTCGAGCTACTATAAGTGCGGCAAGGTGGGGCATTTTGGCAGGGATTGTACTGCCCCCGCCCCCACGGTACAGATGACAGACCTGATTTGCTTCCACTGCAATCAGAGGGGCCACAAAAGGCCCAACTGCCCGAGATTGACAGCAGCACCAGCAGCGGCGCTGGTCTCAGGGACGGCGCGGGTTACAGATGGCCGGAAGGTCAAGGCAGAGGCTCCAGTGGTGCGGAGCCGAGCATTTCAGCTGACAGCCGAGGAGGCACGCGCTGCACCTGATGTGGTGACGGGATTGATTCTTTCCCTCTGATTTATTTTATGATGTTTGTGTTATTGATATGTGCTCTGTTTAGGATCGTTCCATGTGAATGGTATCCCGGTTCAGGTGTTGTTTGATTCGGGCGCTACCCGATCGTTTGTTTCTCTTGCGCTCAGCAAGAGATTTTCCGAGTCTTCGGGCATGTTGGATTGCCCTCTAGAGGTAGAGATTGCAGACGACCGTTCGGTGCGAGCGTCGACGGTGTTCCGAGATTGTGTGCTGAGGTTATTCGAGGAGCGCTACCTGGTGGATTTAGTTCCCATACCTTTGGGGGGGAACAAGGTCATTATTGGCATGGATTGGTTGAGCCCCAATGAGGCAGTGATCGACTGCGCGCAGCAGTTGGTACGGATCAGGACCCCAAGTAGGGGAGAGCTGGTGATTCAGGGCGAGAGGCCACAGCGAGGACCAGCTTTATGTTCAGCAGCGAGAGCTAGGTGTTACCTTTAGCAGGGTTGCGCAGGTTATGTCGCCTACGTTATGGATACCCGGGAGGTGGGTAGGACTACGGTGGACGATGTGCCCGTGGTACGAGAGTTTGAGGATGTATTCCCCGAGGAGTTGCCTGGGATACCTCCGGAGCGACAGGTGGAGTTCTGGATCGACCTAGTCCCTGGTGCGGCTCTGATAGCCAAGGCACCGTATCGGTTGGCTCCTCCTGAGATGCAGGAGTTGTCTACACAGCTTCAGGAGCTGTTAGACAAGGGTTTCATTCGACCGAGCAGTTCACCCTGGGGAGCCCCGATTCTATTTGTGAAGAAGAAGGACGGGTCGCATCGGATGTGTATAGATTATCGGGAGCTGAATAAGGTAACGGTGAAGAACCGCTACCCACTCCCGAGGATTGATGACCTCTTTGACCAGCTACAGGGGGCATCTTGGTTCTCCAATATTGATTTGCGTTCGGGATATCATCAGACGAGGGTCAGAGAGGAGGATGTGCAGAAGACTGCGTTTCGGACGTGTTATGGCCATTATGAGTTTGTGGTGATGCCATTCGGGCTCACCAATGCTCCTGCCGCGTTCATGGACCTCATGAACCGCGTGTGTAGACCGATGTTAGACCGGTCGGTGATAGTATTTATTGATGATATCTTGGTTTACTCCAAGACGCGAGAGCGGCATGAGGAGCATTTGCGGGAGGTTCTGGAGACTTTGAGGAGGGAGAACTTGTATGCTAAGTTCTCCAAGTGTGAGTTCTGGTTGCGCGAGGTGCAGTTTCTGGGGAACCTTGTCAACCAGAACGGGATTTCGGTAGATCCGGCCAAAGTGGAGGCCGTGATGAGTTGTGAGGTTCCGAGGTCTCCATCTGAGATTCGGAGCTTTCTAGGATTGGCAGGCTACTATCGGAGATTCATTCAGGACTTCTCCAAGATAGCAGTTCCGCTCACCCGACTGACTAAGAAGTCGGTGGTGTATCGCTGGGGGCCTGAGCAGCAGGCCGCATTCGAGACGCTGAGACAGAGATTATGCGAGGCGCCAATCTTAGCCCTACCAGAGGGCATGGAGGACTTGGTTGTGTACTGCGATGCATCCATCGCAGGTTTGGGCGCGGTATTGATGCAGAGAGGGCATGTCATCGCCTACGCGTCGAGGCAGCTGAAGCCTCACGAGGCGAACTACCCGACGCATGATTTGGAGTTGGGAGCTGTTGTGTTCGCCCTCAAGATTTGGCGCCATTACCTCTATGGGGTTCGCTGTACGATTTACACGGACCACAAGAGCTTGAGGTACCTCATGGACCAGCCAAATCTGAATATGAGGCAGCGTCGGTGGCTTGATGTGGTAAAGGATTACGATTGTGAGATCCTCTACCATCCGGGGAAGGCCAATGTCGTGGCCGATGCGATTAGCCGCAAGGCAGCGCCGATCAGGGATATCTCTCTGAGGATGACAGTGGTGACTCCGCTTCTGGAGCGGATCCGGGAGGCTCAGCAGGAGGCTATGAAGGAGGAACATCGGAAGAGTGAACGGATTGTGGGGCAGGTTTCCTCCTTCGACTACGATAGCCGAGGGTTATTGACTCTTCACCGCAGGGTGTGGGTCCCTTATCATGGAGGCGTGCGCCAGGTCCTGATGGAGGAGGCACACAAATCCCGGTTCTCCATTCATCCAGGGGCGACGAATATGTATAGGGATCTTCGTCTGGACTATTGGTGGCCCTGCATGAAGCGGGATGTGGCATGGTACGTGGAGCGGTGCTTGACCTGCTGGAAGGTCAAGGCCGAGCATCAGAGACCACACGGCATGATGCAGCCGTTGGATATTCCGCTGTGGAAATGGGAAGACATCACGATGGATTTTATCACCAAGCTTCCCAGGACCGCGAGGGGAGTGGATTCGATCTGGGTCATTGTCGATCGATTGACCAAGAGCGCCCACTTTATCCCGATTCAGGAGAGCATCTCGGCCGAGAAACTGGCTGATATCTATATCAGGGAGGTGGTGGCGCGGCACGGAGTGCCAGTTTCGGTGATTTCAGACAGAGATGTGCGATTTACTTCCAGGTTTTGGAAGAAGTTTCATGATGAGCTGGGTACTCGTCTGCATTTTAGCACCGCTTTTCACCCGCAGACGGACGGTCAGAGCGAGCGGACCATCCAGACTCTGGAAGATATGATGCGGGCTTGTGTTTTAGACTTCGGAGGTAGTTGGGATACCTACCTTCCGTTGGTGGAGTTCTCGTATAATAATAACTATCATGCGAGTATCGACCGTCCTCCCTTCGAGATGTTGTACGGGAGGAGGTGCAGGACCCCGATATGCTGGGGCGAGGTTGGCCAGAGGGTCATGGGGAGCACCGAAGTAGTGCTCAAGATGACAGAGAAGATTCAGCAGGTCCGGAGCAGGCTTCAGACTGCTCAGAGTCGGCAGAAATGTTATGCCGATAAGCGCCGATCAGACCTGGAATTCCAGGTCGGGGATATGGTTCTCCTGAAAGTGTCACCTTGGAAGGGCGTCATCCGATTCAGGAAACAGGGCAAGTTGGGTCCCAGGTATATTGGACCGTTTAGGGTTGCAGCCCGGGTGGGCAAGGTGGCATACCGGCTGGATCTGCCAGCCGAACTCAGTCAGATCCACAGCACTTTCCACGTCTCCCAGCTGCGGAAGTGCCTGGTGGACGACTCAGCAGTGGTACCCTTGGAGGACATTCAGGTTGATGACAGCCTGAATTATATCGAGCGGCCTGTAGCGATCCTCGACCGGAAGTCAAAGGATCTGAGGAACAAGAGGGTTGAGCTGGTAAAGGTGCAATGGCAGCACTGGAAGGGCTCGGAATGGACATGGGAGTCGATGGATGAGATGATGGAGCATTACCCAGAGCTGTTCCAGGATCGAGCAGCAGACTTCGAGGATGAAGTCTAAAATAAGTGGGGGAGATTGTAACACCTGGTTCTTGGTATGTATTCTTTTATTTAAATTCTTTGAGCATTTTGCATTTTGGCCTTGGACTCGATGAGTCAAAGGATCGACTCGCCGAGTAGGAGCGGGAAGGGGCACGGGGTCTGAGTTGTGGACTCGCCGAGTCGGGTCCCGGACTCGGCGAGTAGACGCTGTCTGGACAAAAACCCTAATCCAGGGGTTTGCACCCTATTTAAACGCTCTAACTCGGCCTCCCCTGTCCCTAACACTTCCAGAAGAGCTGTAGAGCGAAACCCTAGCCCCCATATTGTTCTTGTGAGTGATTTTGACCTTGTGAAGGAAGTTTGGAGATTAGGAGGAGAAGGAGAAGGTTGAGGAGTGCAAGAAGGGGAGGTAGATCCGAAATCTACACTGTGGGAAGCTTCTATTCAGGTAGAAAAGTTCATACCTTGATCACTAGTTCATTAGATCCCCTTTTTGTCCCTAATATGTGGTTTTCAAGCCCTAAAACCCCAAAATCCATGTGTTTATGCTCTATGTTCTGAAAGGACTTCAGATCTGGACCTTATGGACATGTTAGAAGTGTAAAGTCTCTGTGGTTGAAGTGATTGAGGTCCCTATTGAGTGTTTGACCTCATAAAGAGCTTGGAATTGCCTTTTGGAGCTCATAAGGCCATGCATGCACGTAAAGTTTGCAACTTTACGTGATAAGCATGCCCTAGGAGCTTAGATCTATGGTTTGGAACCGTTGCATGTCTCAGATTTGGTCTTTTTGGGAGAAGGGTTGAAGGGAATCGGCGAGTGCCAAAGTGCACTCGGCGAGTTCTATGAAGATGGTCTTAGACTCGACGAGTTGGATGAACCACTCGGCGAGTCCTATGAAGATTGCCTGGTACTCGACGAGTTGTTCTTCAAACTCGGCGAGTCATATGAACTGTGACTGAGTTAAGAGGGGTTTAAGTGTAAAGGGTCCAACCCTTCGTAGCTGCACGTGGAATTAGCATTTTAACGTGTAGCAATAGTCCCAGAAACCCAAATCCTCAAAATGGATGCTCTGGTAAGGATTTGGAAGCGAGTAGGAGATCTGCTCGTAGGGACTCGGCGAGTCGTTCTCGGACTCGGCGAGTCGGATCGCGAGTTGGTCTAATCGTCCCAAGTAGCGAGTTAGGGTGACTCAGTGAGTGGGAAAAGGGACTTGATGAGTTAGTACTGGAATGGTGGGAAGGGGACTCGGCGAGTCTGTGTCAGGACTCGGCGAGTCCAGACAACTGGAAGTTGACTTTGACCAAGGAGTTGACCTTGGATCAGGGATAGGTCAGTCATTTGACCTAAGGGTATTTATGAGTGTCTAATCTATGTTGTGGATTCGTAGCCGGAGGATTGCCGGTGCAGCAGTCAGACGTCTAGCAAGCAGACTTTCAGCAGCTACTTTTCGAGGTGAGTTACCTTCCAGTAGGGGTGGGTCTACGGCCACAATGCCGGCCCACCAATGAGGAGTATTTAGAAGATGATTGTCTTTGTGATATTCATCTTGGTCTGGTTATGAGTTATATCTGTATGATATGTTACGTGCATGGTAGGGATAGTTTCCCTGATAGTGGTCCTTAGGACCGAGGGGTAGGTCAGTACCCGGATATGCCTGACTGTATGCTTATATCTTGTATTGTATGCTAGTGGTAGGGGGTGGAATAGTCCCCAGTTACCGGTTGAAAGATACCGATGAATGGTTACCGGTTGAAAGATACCGAAGAATGGTTACCGATTGAAAGATACCGATGAATGGTTACCGGTTGAAAGATACCGATGATATTGTATGGTATGTGGTATGATGGGGGAACTCACTAAGCTTTGTGCTTACGGTTTCAGTTTTTGGTTTCAGGTACCTCTTCGTCTAAGGGGAAGGAGCCGGCGGCGTAGCATGGCATCACACACACACATGATTTCCCGCATGGTGTTCTCTGGGATTGTACTCTGATATAACATTTGTTTATGTTGTGGGTTTCAAACATGATACTTGGTTTTTGAGATGACGTGTTTATACAATATTTTGTAATGAATGTTTTATGAATTAATTAATCAAAAATGAAATTTTTGGGCTTGAATTTTGGGATGTTACACGTTTGATTGGGATTCCGCACCATCAAACGGATCTGATTGATACACAAGCAGATTAGGGACTTACACTACTCGCCGTGTCCCTCTTCAAGACTCAACATAAATACTTAAAATGAGATACCTGGGAATCCGGATGTTACACCAATTAGTGTGTCGGTTAACCACACACGCTCCACTAACGTCTTAGCAAGGGTGCAAAGTGTAATTTCATGGAATTGCATCAATTCACTTTTCCTAAAGTAACTAAGATTGGGAATTGTTGTAAAAACATTTAGTTACTTTTATAATTTATTATACTTTTAATGAGGAAAGGTTTGCCCTATCCTACCCGTTCGGCTAACGACCTTCCACCAATCAAGGAAGCGGTGGGTGAGAGTGGACACCCATTAAACGGCCATATTATAGGCCATAACCTTATACCCCCCTTATAGATCGGCTTCGTGAATGAGGCCTACTAACGGTAAGACGAGCATTTAAGTTATACATATATAATATTAGACTTTTAATGTTATATATAGTATAAGGTTGTATTTTACACTTTTAAAATACTATGTGGTCTAATTTAATAAATTACACTTTTAATTAAATTAAATATAAACCATATCACTATGGATTTATTAACTTTCTTTTAATTATACACTAAATTAATTTAATAAAACCATAAGGGTGTAATTTGAACTTTTCAAAAACTAGGGTTTTAATCAAATTTAAAATTTCTAAAATTTAAAAACTTTTATATTAAAATTTTAAATATTAAAAATTTGATTTAATAATTATCCCAAAATTAAACAATTAATTTGAATTATTAAATATTGAAGGATTATCTTATTAAATTAAACAATTAATTTAACCTAATCCCTTAAATCCCCAAAAATTCTAAAAATATGGGATGTGATAATTCAAAATCTTTAATTACCATATTTAAATAATTAAGGGATAATTACAAGATATGGAATTATCCAAATCCCTAAAATTTAGGGATCTTATCTTGGGGAGGAGGCAATTTCGAAATCCTAGGGTTGGATAACCCTAAAATTCGAAATCTTGGAGGCTAAGTAAAGGGTTTGGGAAACCCTATCAAAATTTCGAAATCTTGGGTTTATGAACCCTAATTTCAAAAATCAAGCCTTTAGGGTTTATTGGCTATAAACCCTAATATGTCAAATTCATACTTTTGTATAAACTAATTGAAAACAAAATCATACGCTTTGATACCACTGATGGGTTTTATACAAACAATCCTATGTGTGCATGTAACCCTAGATACGGATCTATGTTTTCACTATTAGATACACAACATTATGAACACAAAAGAAACCTAACATGCTTCTAGGTAATTTCGAAAATCATAAAGGAGAATGAATTGCATACCTCTTGTTGTTATATTGTAATAACAACTTGTATCTTGAATCTTCTTGTCTTTGAAAGCAAGTACCACAAGTGTAGTACCTCTAATGGCTCACAAACACCAAGAGCAAATGGAAAGGCAAGAGAGAGAGAGGAGAGGTATGAAATTCGGCTCTAGGAACCCTAGGTATCAAGTGGCCGAATTTCTTATGCCAAGGGGTCTTTATATAGGTGTAGGAATTAGGGTTTCAGTCCTTATCCTTATTTGATTACTTGCCCACCAAGCAGTCCAAAGGATAAACCTAGAAACCTTATCATGGACAAATTCTAAGGACTTATCCCCTTGAATTCGTCCACCCTATCCCATAGGGCATCCTTTGCCCTACTTTGCAACTATCGCATAATTACAGTTCAGCCCCCTAGTTTAGTTAACTTCTTTTAATCACAAAATTAATTCTTAATTAATTATTGACCAATGTTAACTAAATAAATATGATTTCTCTTTTAATATATTATTCATATAATATATTAATAAACCATAATAACCTCTTTCTCTATTATTTCTCCAGTCAAGTTGTTTTGGTGAAGACAACTCAAAAGGATCATGCACAACTGGGTCAAGTACTTACCAAATATTGTTACGGGCTTAGACACTAATCCAACAGTTTTTTCAATTGTTATACTTGTTTGTGTAACACCCAATTTTTAATAACATACATAAAAAAAATTCTTTTAAATCATAAACTTAACCACTATATATTTGTATTAACAAATCGATACAAAAAGTTATCAAAAATGATCATACAAAATATAACAATGCAAGGATCCAATGCACTATGAAAATTTGTATTTCTCTATTTAGTCTACCTGAACCTAGAAGGCATACAAAAATATAGAGCAAGCTATAAAAACCTTAGTGAGTAACCTTAACAACGAGATTTAAAATAGTTACGCAGCTAAATATATCAACACACAATAATTCAATACAATCTCCAAATGCCTTTTAATTAAACACTCAAATTTAGTGCTATTACACAAATTTCCCAATGAATATGTTTATAGATAATATTTAAGTTGTTTCAACCATTAACTCAGTGTAGTAGTGTAACATCCCAAAATTTAAGGCCAAAAATTTCATTTTTAAATAAGTTATTATGAAACCATAAGTAATAAAACATTCATAATAACATCTCATGTCAAAACCAAAGTGTCAATGGTCAAACATGTTATCATGAAATAATATCAAAGTGTAACCCCAAAAATCTCATGTGCGGAAAACTTAGTATGATGCGCTGCGATCAAGCGGACTCCTTTCCTTTGAAAACGAGTACCTGAAACCAAAACTGAAAACCGTAAGCACAAATCTTAGTGAGTTCCCCCATCATACCACACACCATATAATCATACATACTGTCGGGCAATTCTGGGGTGCCCGACCTACCCATGTCAAGCTATTCTGGGGTGCTGACCTACCCATGTCAAGCCACTATGGGGAGCTGACCTACCCGTGTCAGGTCATTATGGGGTGCCTGCCTACCCACCGGTCTATCTCACCCGGTCACTGGGACTATTTCACCCCTACCACTATCACATAATAACATATGATAATCATGTTGTCAGACATATTTGGGGTGTCCAACCTACCCTTCGGTCCTAATGACCGAATCGGGGGACTATTCCCCTCCTACTACCACTATCACATATAGCATATCATACTGGCACATAGAACACAACAGGTAGTAGCAAACCAGACAATTATCACAAAGACAATCATCTCAACTATGATCAACTACTAGTGGGTCGGCCTTGGTGCCTTAGACCCACTTCTACTGGAAGGTAACTCATCTCACACTGTTGAAGTCCCGCAGACCCAACCCCAGCTGCTGGATGACAGGTTCCCGAATTGTCAACATCAAAATAACACCCAATTAATAATTGGGTTCCGATACATAATCGTAAGTCCATGCTTGGGGTAAAAGACTGTTTTACCCTAATCTTAGCTTGATCGAAGCCCAAGGCCCAACAGTCAACTATGAGTCAAAGCCCAACATATGGCCCGATTTTCCAAATTGGGCCCAAACCTTTACATGGTCTCACTCTAAGGCCCAACCATTTATTCCAGTCCAATAATTGACATTCTAATGGCCCAATATCATATAAACATTAAGGCCCAAAATATGGCCCATCTATGGCCCAATTTTCCAAATTGGGCCCAAGTCCTCATATGGGCCTTACCCTAAGCCCATCAACATATTCCAGTCCATATGATTATTCTTGGATGGCCCACCAATAACCCAATCATCAAGGACCAATAGAAAGGCCCAACAATAAATCCAATCATCAAGGCCCAATAGAAAGGCCCAACAATAAACCCAAATGAAATTAGGGTTTCACATAAAATGACAATTAGGTTTAAGTATTTCACACTTAACTCATTAAGGACTTAATCCATTAAGTCCATCACTTTACTAAATAAATCATATGGTGTGATTGGGCTTAATACACAACTTCATTCCAATGGCCCAAAAGTGGGTCCCAGTAAGTCCAAAGCCCATAAATCCAATATTAGGGTTTTCTAAACCCTAATTAGGGTCTCCAACCCCATCTTAGCCCAATAGACCCAATAGCTAGGTCTTTTGATCAATTAGGGTTCATTAGGCCCATAAGGGTTTATTAGGCCCATTAGGGTTTTAGTCCCTTGTCCAAACATCCCAAACGAGTCACAATACATACGAGGCACACCGCCACCCGACACGGCGGCTGATGGCGGCCGGAGGCGGCAGCCACCGCCCTACGGTGGTGGTTTTTGAGTTTCTTCCATTATTCCTTTACCGATTACATCATACAATGCAACATCTCAAATAACACACACACTAAGCTAAGCTAAGCTAAGCTAAGCTAAACACACACACACACACACACATAGCCACCTTGTGGTGGTCGGCGGTGGTAGATGGTGGCAGCCACCACCTCACGGTGGTGGCAGTGGCTGTTCTTGATTTTCCAGCCATACAAAACTCACACATATACACTTCATACTACACTCCATCAGAAAATAAACACGCACACACCAACATCTACCCACAGCCACCTACACACGGTGGTCCAAGGTGGCAGAAAAACAAATGGCGACAGCGACATCTATGGGGCGAAAGACGGTAACAGCACACTAGCGGCAAGAGCGGCTTGGGCAAGAACATCAACAACAGCAATAATGATGTTCGTACCACAAACGAGCCTTCCCACCGGTCACCCACTGCCATGGCGACTGATGGTGGCGATAAAGCGGTAGCTAGCAACGATTCACAGCAGTAACAGGAGCCTAACACCTGGCCCAACTTTGTCTTGAACGGAACCGGGCAGCGGTGTTTGGAGGGTCATGAACGGCAGCGACGGCTGAGGCTCCATGATGGCGGTCGGGGAAAGAGTAGGAGAAGAATGGCGGCGACGGAGCACGAGAGGGAATAAACCACCGGCTCCCATCATTCTTCACCCATGCGTCCGCGTTCAAGGCTCTGACTCCGAAAGTTCTCTTTCGGTTGCTCACGATGTCCGATGGTGGTGTTTCGATGACTGGTGGCGCCGGAGGTGGAAGTAAATGGGTGGTGAGGCGGCTGGAAGAGGGAGGCATAAGGGTGGCTACTGTGAGAGTGTTTAGGATTAGGGTTGGTACTGGGGGTGACAGGTTTAAATACCCCGATCCCCTTAACTAGTTTCCATAATGCTAAAAGTAGTCCCTCCTTTCCCCATTTTTTTCAAAATAAATCTATTATTTACCATTTAAACCCTCATCATTAAATTTCATTAAAACTTAGGTACAAAATTTACCAAACAGCCCCCTATCCTCCAAAATCTCTTCAAATGAAGTCCCATAAATTCCCATTTAATCCCTGCCTTCAATAATACTTACAAATTAAATCCGGATTTTACACTTTAATCCCCGCCTTCTAAAATTATGACAGTTAAATCCTCGAGACCAACACCTTACTATATAATTATTGATTTTAGGGCTACTATACGTTCATTAATTAATTAATTAATTAATTTAATAAACGGGGCGTTACAAGTAGACTTGTAACCACTAAAGCTACTATTATATTATGATAACTATTCCCCCGTAGTATTACGGCTATATGGGCTACCACTATGTATATACAATATTTTCTCGGTGGTATTATGGCCACACAGGTTACCAGTACAACATAACCATGCACAAGTACAATAGTGTGGCCATTAAGGCCACCATTAACTTGTAATTATCCAATGATAGTATTACAGCCACTAAGGCTGCCACCATACTCCGATAACAACATACAAGTATGGTATTACGACCACTTTTTTGTCATTAGAAGCTTGCTTTCTGCTAACTCAGCTATCATAGGAATAAGAAAAACTTATTCTTGGTGGGTTTTCTTTTAATAATCTAAGCCACCTTTAGAGTATTATATACAAATATGTATTTAGTAGATTTTGGGTTTAAAAGCTTTAGTCCAACATAGGCTTTAAACCCATAAAACATTTATAATATAGGGATGGAGCCTTTCCATACAAAATCTTGTGACAAAAATGTTATATCTACTAGTTAGTTGGTGTTTATACCGAAGGTACAATTGATAGTGTTCTAGGTGTTATCCCAAATAAATAAAAGGAGGACATTTCTACTGATTAGAAAGAAAATCATACCATGTAAGATTTAATTCATCATTTATTATCATTAAGGCCTTAGATAGTTCTTATCGGTTTGTATTTTAACTTTATATTTGAAACCTTCAACAAATATTTCACAATTATGTTTTTTTTGTAAAAAAACCCTTGAACTTATTGTTTTTGTACACATTTAGTCCTTATGACAGACTACTCCAGGTTAAGTTCTTAGTTTTTACACATTTAGCCCTTAATGTTATTTTTTTTTGCAAAATAAGTCATTGTTGTTTTTGTATACATTTAGTCCTTATGATAAGTTTCATCAGGTTTTTTTCACATGATCCCTATGTGGGACAATCATTAATAAGGCGTTCTCATACGTAGCTCGTATGGGAAGTGGAATAATGTGTTTCTTGTCTTTGTTTTGGTAATAGCATTGTACTTTTGATATTAGTAACTATTATAGTATAATACGAACTATATTTAATGCCAATGCAAACCTTATTCAATTTCAACACCAATTACATTACATCTGGTAAAGAAAATACAGTATCCATAATCGTTTTAATTGTTGGAAATAATGTCCACATTCATAACAGTCGGTAATATTACTATTAATATTATAGTCCTTTTCGATTACACGTAATGAAAATTTTAAGCAATTATTGACATGAGAGTTTATCAGGGATCCAGTTTGTTAATTTAGTAGCGATACACAAATTAATAGAAGTTCGTGATGCATTTCTTTAATCCTCGCGACAGAACCCTAATCGTTCTAGGGTTTTCGTAATGCTCGGTTTCTAGGTAATTTTCTTAAAGTTCTAAGTGTTTATTTATTTTGCATGGTTTCCTATTACGTTGGGCGTAATTAAGGTACGCTGGGCGTACCTTGATGAGTATTGGACATGGGGTTTTCCTCTTGGTATGCTAGGCATAACTAGCATACGCTAGGCGTACTCGAGTCAAGGTCAATCCCTAAAATTTAGGGTTTGGACCTTATTTAAGCACCTTATAACCTCAATGCCTCTTCTATCATCAGTCTCCTTTGAACCAAAGCAATTCCAACGAAACCCTAATCCCTTTTCAGAGAGTATTGAGAATTTTGTATGTTTTGGTGTGTTTTTGGTGCATCTTGAACAAAGACGGACCTTTTGGAGAAGAATTTGTTGGCTTGAATCTTGTGGATCTAGAATCTATTCACCTTCATCATCTTCCAGAAGGTATAAAGTCTCAATCTTGGTGATTCTTTGTTTAAATCTAGGCTAGTTA
The DNA here is from genome assembly GCF_052849685.1 of Lactuca virosa. Taxonomy (NCBI): domain Eukaryota; kingdom Viridiplantae; phylum Streptophyta; class Magnoliopsida; order Asterales; family Asteraceae; genus Lactuca; species Lactuca virosa. Next base: position 272,889,599 of record NC_136434.1, read on the forward strand.
GGGTTTTTGGCATATTTTGGTCCCTTGGGTTGATTCATGTGAGTATAAGTTACTCCAGAAGCTTAGAATAGTAGATTTTGATGTTTTTTGAATGGCATCTTGATGGATTTAACTCAAGCATGCAAGAGTTGATGCTCATAATATGGAGTTAGAATGTTAAAAATGGGTGTTGGGCCTCCTTGAGCCATGCAAAGACATCAAGTTGATGACTTTATCATTTAAGACGTTTCCCAAGAGCGAAATATGTGATATGGACATTTGGACTTAAGGAATTAAGTGCTTAATGTGAGTGTTAGTCATCAAGGAAGTATGTTGGGCGTAAGTTGGCGTATACTCAGCGTAATGCGAGCCAACCTCATTCCTCCTTCACTCCTAAAGCTTGTATGTCGGGGTTAAGAGGGTGGTACTGCTAGCATACTCACCAAAAGATCTCTGGGCCATTATTTAGGCCTTGGGTCTTTATGGGCTTGAGCCATGGTTAGATGGGTCAATTGAGAAAAAGGTAAAATGGTCTTTTACCCTTAGCATGTTAGATGATAATCTGGGCCATTTTCTATGGGTTATTACCCTGATTATTTATTAGAGTTAGTTTGAATGTGTTCAGTTGAGGATCCATCGTCGCAGCAGCTTGTATGTGTGTATGTTCGTCATTTAATTGAGATGAGTCTTCTCACAGTGTTTTGGAGGGTCGGAGGCACAAATATCAGCCAATTGATTATGGTTATTAGAATTCTAGCTATCTGTGTGACTCTTACATGTATCGTATGTGTTTGTTTGTATATCTAGCAGGGCCTGATGCCAGGTGAGTCCTAATGAGTGTGTGTTGGGCGGGGCCCAATACCAGGCAAGGCCCGACAGATGTCGGACGAGGTCCATTATATGTATGGTTTGTGGTATTTTGGGGAAACTCACTAAGCCTTGTGCTTACGGTTTAATTTTATGTTTTTGGTACTTCCAATTCGAAGGGGAAGAGCCCAGCTTGATCCCAGCGCATCCACTCATGTTTCATATTTTTATGATTTTGGGATTGTACTCTGATAACTATTTTCACTTTGACATACTTTTGGATGGTTTGATATGAATACTTGATGGTTTTGATTGACTTAAAAATAAATTTTTACCTATGATTTTTAGGGTGTTACAATTTTAGTATTTTTATGATTCAAGGTGGTTGAGACATGAAACCTCCTCTTTAACAACTGCAAACTCATCTTCAAAATGCAGGGTCATTTTGAAATAAACAAAAAACCTATTTGTTGAAAAATGGTCAAAATGGACATACCAAGGGAAATTAGGGAAGATACTAAACTTTTTTCCATGGTGTTATTTTGTCTTCGAAGTGAAAATTTAAGTTGGGAGAAAGAAATCATAAAGAATCTCATTGTCTGGTACGTATATAAATGAAACCGAAGTCGAAGACATCTTATTCTTAGAGAAAACTAGGGAACCAACATTATTTGACCGATACATGGATTAGCTTACTAATATAAGTGAGGGACAAGCAACGTATGAAAACACATTATTAATGATTGTCTCATGTAGAATGCCATATGAGCAAAAACCTAAAGAAAACCGATCATAACGACTGAATGTGTACAAAAAAAACAAGCACTTATTTTGCAACAAAAAAACATTAAGGACTAAATGTATACAAACTGAGAACTTAACCTAGAGTAGCCAGTCATAAGGACTGAATGTGTACAAAACAACAAGTTAAAGGACTTATTACAAAAAACAATAAAGATTATCCTATTCAGTTATTTTCCCTTTAGTTAATCGATTATACTTTAGGTTTTAGCAACTGTAGCACAACAAAGTTTGACCAATTTATACATTTAGTCACTCAAGTTTTTTTTCTTTTTTTTTCTTTTTTTCTTTTTTTGCACAATAGACCATCAAAGTTAAAATTTACCTATCAATTACACCATTATATGAGCGAATACAGGTAGAGACGATCACTTTTATGATGTGGCGTTTTAAATTAGATTTGTTTATATCTTTTAAGGACACTTAACTTTTCATCATTTGTTCCTATTCATCGTCGTTTATTCATTTATCTTTGCCCCTACTTTATAAATTGTACTGAAAGTACCCTTACCCAAAACCTCTACAAAAGCTCTAAAAAGATCCTCCAAATTGAATGTCAGGTTACTCCTGTCAAAGACAACCAGGTTCCCGTTTTCCCTTTCCAATGCTTCTCGATCACAAGTTCTCCATACCTTTTCGATTCTTATATGTTCTCTACAAATCCTGATTTCTAGCTTCTTTCTTCAAATGTCAAACAACCACCATCAAATCCAGTAGTCCTAGCACTAAAACAAAACACCCAATCACGATCCCAAGTATTGAAAATTCACCTAGTTTTGAGGGTTTCTTTTGAGGAGAAAGAACAGGAAGTGATAATGAATCAGAATCACGTGCGATGTTATTTCTAAGAAAAGCTGACATAGGAAATCTTTTGAGTGATCAAGGTTGGGTTCAAGTGAAAAAATTGTTAGACAAATCTATAATATGTAAACTCGAGATACAAAAATCGGGGATTTCACCGGAGAGTGAGTTGTTAGCAAGACTCAAAACCATGAGGCGAGTCACACTTGAAATGGAAGGAGAAATGCTTCCGGTGAAACCATTGTTGGAGAGATTAAAAATAGAGACATTGTCCCTGATGGATAAATTCAATGGTAATGGACCAGAGAAGTTATTGTATTGAAGATGTAGAGATGTTAAGTTTGTTAGATTAGAGAAATTTGATGGAAAAGGATCTGATAATCCATTAGATCTTAAACTCAAGATCTGAAGATTTGATAGTTGGTTGAGAGTGTTTAGAGGTATAGGGCCATGAAAACTAAGCGCATGTAAAGGAAGAGCTATTATCGATGAACGATGATGATCTCATGTCACCCTAGTCCAGTTACTACAAGCAGAAGAATTCATCCACCGGTTTATCGCAAAAGAAATCAATTTTTTTTTGGATGCAATCGGGTAAGATCTTCTTATCTTCAATAGGTTCAGTCATAAATTACAGAGAAAATAGCCCCAATCAAAAATCAAAAAAACCAATTGAATAAGATTTGGGTGAAGAAGGTAACATTGATGATTATAAACTTTTCAGAGACAATTTTCTAAGAACAGTGGTATTGGGAAAATGGATGGTGGTGTTGCAGGTTAATGAAGAAGCTCATTCCAACATTTACGGTTTATTAAACTTTTTTAGTTTAAAAAAAATTAAAATTAAGGTGATTATCTAGGTGGATTCCAAATGGACAAGCCAACTTCAATTTCACCTGGAATGTAACAACGTAAATTTTCAAACCAAATTTTTCATTTTTAAAATCACATAAAAACTCATAATGTATATCTCAAAAACATAATTGTTCAAGTGTCAACACAAATCCACATAAAAACATCACTATCTCAGAATCCATATAGTCTCGAAATCAGTGTGTACAATCAAGCCGACACCTTCCCGCGATCCTGAGAAGTACCTGAAACACATATCACACAACACGGTAAGCATAAAGCTTAGTGAGTTCCCCAAAATATCTCATACACAAATAATAAGCCTCTCATGGCTATAACTCGGCATGGACCCTCCGGTCTCATGCGTCTCGGTGAAGACCCTCCGGTCTCACGGCTCAGTGTGGACCCTCCGGTCATGTGTCTCAGTGAGGACCCTTCGGTCTCACAACTCGGGTTGGACCCTGCAGTCCTATATCTCAGTGAAGACCCTCCAGTCTCACAACTCGGTTTGGACCCTCCGGTCTGATCTCAGTAAAACATAAAATAACATAGCATATATCACAAAGACAAGAATGCACAATATCACATAACTCAACATAAGCACATAGGACCCTCTGGTCAATAACTCAAGTAAGACCCTTCGGTCACTCTGTGTTACCACTCAGGTAAGTATAGTGAGGAGACTCACCTCGTAAGAAATCGGATAACCTCGAACTTAAATCCTGGTCTAGCCTCCGCCTAACGCACCTATAATTATTTCTAATTAATAACGACTCTCAAAGAAGCTAGAGTAATCCTTCTACAAGCTCACAAAAGTATAAAAGACCATTCTACCCTTCCATGGCCTTAATAGTCCACAAATTGACCAAACCCTAAAAGTCAACTAAAAAGTCAACGACAGCACGTACGCTGCGCGTACAAGCCCTCTACGTTGGGCGTACTCCTTTGCCATGCATGCATCGAGGATTCTCAACCCTATGCTACTCGTACTGGGATTACGCTCAGCGTACGTCCCAGTTTTGCTCTTCTTACTCGTTTGGTCTTAATCCGTTAAGACCTTACCTCAAATCTCATATCTGGACATCCTAAAGGCTCATACTCCATAAAGTCTGCGACTTTAAGACTTTGCATGGCTGGTAAAGTCACAAACACCAAAACTCTTACTCTCTATTCTCAAGAATGCTCATATCTCATGCATGGGTTGATTTAAACGTCCAAGTCTCGATTTTTATGACTCTACACCACTCAAAACACTCAAAGGAGCTGATAATAAACTCTGGAGCTCCATATCTCATAAAGCATCCAACTTTGGGACCAAAACCCTAAAATGAATTAAGATGATGCAAAAATCAAAAGGGTGAGAAAGCTTTGAGCTTTATAACTATAACTAAAGCTCCAACCACAGATAAGCTCAGATCCAAATCCTGGACTCCCACTCCTTTATCTTCAAAGCTCCTTCTTCACACCAAAGAAACACAAGAACACTCAATAGCTCACAAATGGACACACAAGCTCAAGGGACGAGAATTTAGGGTTTGAAAGGGTTGATGTCTGGGAATGGTGGCTAGAAATGAGGCCATCATGTCCTTTAAATAGGGACACACCCTAAATTAGGGTTTTCACTCTAGGCCTCTAATGCCCAGTGTACCCTCTGGTACACCCAGCGTACTAGGTGGCTTCCACGTCAAAAACACGCACATGAGTACGTTGAGCGTACACTCACATACGCCCAACGTACTCATTTACCACCTTTTTCCATATAAGGGCCAAACTTGACAATTACCAAAAGAACAAGGGTTTATAAAGTATACCTGATCCTGGGATGTTACAATTCTCCCCCACTAGAATCAGACTTCTCCCTCGAAGTCATGCTCCGGAAATAACTCTGGATACTGCTCGCGCATCTCGGACTCCGACTCCCAAGTCCACTCGGATCCATTCCGATGTTGCCACTGGACCTAAACTAGAGGCACCTCTTTGTTCCTCAGAACCTTCACCTTTTGATCCAAGATCGCGATCGGCATCACAATATAATTTAGGCTTGCATCCACCTGAATATCCTCTAATGGTACCACCGTTGTCTCATCGGCTACACACTTCCTCAATTGAGACACGTGGAAGGTGTTATGAATCTGACTCAACTCTGCACGTAGCTCCAGCCGGTAAGCTACCTTACCCACTCTGGTGATCGCTCTGAAAGGACCAATGTATTGGGGCCCCAGCTTGCCCTGTTTCCTGAATCGGATCACCATTTTCCATGGGGATACCTTCAGGAGGACAAAATCTCTAACCTGAAACTCTAGCTCGGATCGTCGCCGATCTGCATAACTCTTCTAGCGACTCTGGGCTGTCAGTAACCTCTGTCTGACCTACTGAATCTGCTCGGTCGTCCTTAGCACTATCTTAGTACCACCCATCACTCATTTCCCTACTTCTCCCCAACAGATGGGAGTCCGACACTTCCTCCCATATAAGAGCTCGAAGGGAGGCATGCCAATACTGGAATGGTGGCTGTTGTTGTTGTAAGAAAACTCATCCAGGGGAAAATAGGTGTCCCAACTTCCTCTGAAGTCCATGACACATGCACGTAGCATATCCTCAAGCGTCTGAATCGTCCGCTCACTCTGCCCGTCTACCTGCGAGTGGTATGCGGTTCTGAAATGCAACCGGGTACCAAACTCCTCATGAAACTTCTTCTAGAACCTGGAAGTAAAACGCACATCTCGATCCGACACTATCGAGGTCGGTACCCCATGCTGTGCTACCACCTCTCTCACATAAATGTCGGCTAGTTTCTCTGCAGAAGAGCTCTCACTGATGGAAAGGAAGTGAGCACTCTTCGTCAACTGGTCTACAATCACCCATATTGCATCAACCCCACGTGCAGTCCTCGGTAGCTTGGTGATAAAATCCATCGAAATCTGCTCCCACTTCCACTAAGGAATCTCTAGAGGCTGTAACGGGCCATGCGGTCGCTGGTGCTCTGCCTTAACCTGACGATAGGTGAAGCACCTCTCAACTACCCATGTCATGTCCCTCTTCATACAGGGCCACCGGTAATCTCTCTTCAGGTCCAAATACATATTAGTGGCCCCCGGATGGATCGAGAATCTCGATCTATGTGCCACCTCCATCAGTATATGTCGAGCTCCGCCCGTATAGGGCACCCAAATCCACCCTCAGAAAGTCATAAGCCCACAACTATCTGTCTCAAACTCGAAGACCTGTCCAATCACCCGCTCTCTCTTGCGGTTCTCCGGTCTCACGGCCTCCACCTGGGCCTCTCGAATGGTATCTAAGACTGGAGTCATCACTGTCATCCTCGTGCACACATCTCTAATCGGAGCACTCGCTGCTCTACAGCTCAGGGCGTCAGCTACCACATTAGCCTTGCCCAGATGATATAAGATCTCGCAGTCATAGTCCTTCACTACTTCCAACCACCTCCTCTGCCTCATATTCAGGTTAGGCTGATCCATGAGGTACTTCAGGATCTTGTGGTCCGTATATATGGTACACCGGACCCCATACATATAGTGGCGCCAGATCTTGAGGGCGAAGAATACCGCCTCAAACTCCAAATCATGGGTGGGATGCCTCGTCTCATGAGGATTCAACTGCCTCGATGCATACGCTATCATGTGCCCCCTCTGCACCAACACTGCACCTATCCCGAATATCGAAGCATCACAATAAACTATAAAGTCCTCCACCCCCTCGGGAAGGGCTAATACTGGGGCTTCGCAAAATTTTGGCGAATGGTCTCAAATGAGGCCTACTGTTTGGGCCCCCAAGCAAAAGTAACACCCTTCCAGGTCAATCTGGTGAGAGGGACGACAATCTTGGAGAAATCTCTAATAAATCTCTGATAGTAGCCGGCCAAACCCAGAAAACTCCTGATCTTTGTCGGGGATCTCGGCACCTCCCATCTCATAACTGCCTCAATCTTGGCCAGGTCGACCAATATCCCATTCTGATTAACGAGGTGTCCCAGGAACTGGACCTCTCATAACCAGAAATCACACTTGGAGAATTTGGCGTAAAGCCTTTCCACCCTCAATACTCAAAGGATCTCTCTAAGATGCTCCTCATCTGCTCTCTGGATCTCGAATACACCAGAATATCATGGATGAACACGATCACCGATCGATCTAACATAGGCATGCACACCCATTTCATGAGGTCCATAAACATTGCCGGTGCATTGGTGAGTCCGAAAGGTATCACCACAAACTCGTAGTCCCCATAACGAGTCCTAAAGGCCAACTTCTGGATATCCTCCTCGCAAACTCTCATCTGATGATATTCAGATCTCAAATCAATCTTGGAAAACCAAGACGCAGCCTGTAACTGATCGAACACATCGTCGATCCTCAGTAGTGGATAACGGTTCTTGACCGTCAGCTTGTTCAACTCCCGGTAATCAATACACATCCGGTGTGAACCATCCTTTTTCTTGACAAAAATGATCGACACTCCCCACGATGAGCTATTTGGTCTAATAAAACCCTTCCTCAGCAGCTCCTGGAGCTGTGAGGATAACTCCTGCATCTTTGGTAGCGCAAGGCGATAAGGTGCCTTGGCAATAGGCGTCGTTCCCGGAACCAAATCAATCCAGAACTCCACCTGCCTCTCGGGAGGCACACCCAGCAACTCCCCGGGAAAAACGTCTGGAAACTCACACAATATCGAAATCTCGGCGATAGAACTCGACCTCTCTGTAGCAACCCGCGTATCTATCACGTACGCCAAAAAGTCTATACAACCCTGTTGTAGACTCTGTCTCGCTCTGGCAACAGAGTAGAAGGCGGATCCAGATCGGGTACCCTCGCCATACACTGTAAGCACCCCCCCCACTAGGGTATCGTATGGTCACCATCTGACGCTCGCAGTCGATCACTGCTCCAAACCGACTCAACCAGTACATGTCCACTATGACACATACATCACCCATCACGATCGGCACTAGATCTATTGGGAAATCAACACCAAAAATCTCTAGTATACACCCTCAGAATACATCAGTAGCAAAAACCGCATGCTCGTCGGCTATAGAAACTCTCAGAGGTCGACTCAACTGTTGGATAAGGTGTCTAAGTTCATAACTATTTATGGTATGTACTTGACCCGACCCGGCATGGTCCATTTGCGTTGCATGACACCATGCAATTGGATAGACTAAATGAGAGAAATAACACTTGTGATTTATTAATATATTATAAGTTCTAATATATTAATAATATTATTTAATTAGTTTGATCAAGGATTAATTTAGAATTAATTAAGTGATCAAAAGATAACTAATTAAATATATGGGTTGATTATGTAAATTATGCATAACTTGTATAGTGGACTAAGAGGCTCCATGGATAATCAAGTTGGGTTAAACCCATTGGATGCTCCATGGGAGTTACAAACCCATGGGTCATGGAAATGAAGAGTCATGACACATTAGGGTTTACATGGTGTAACCCTAGATGTGTCAACACTATATAAAGAACCCATGCTCCACCAAAATCGGTTGCACACAAGGAACTAGAGGGCTAGAGCCGATTTTTGCAAGTGTTAGATTCTTTCAAAGTTTACTCCTTTGCATTTGGTGTTGTGTGAAGCATTTGAGGCATCACACTTGGGGTGCTAGGCTCACAAGGTTTCAAGGATCAAAAGCAACAACAAGGTATGTAGTTCTATCTTTCATTCAAGCTAAAATTGTTCCCCATGTATGCTAGATAGGATCATAACCTTTGAAATCAACTTTGCATGAAAATTAGACAAACATAGATCCAAGGTTATTAGGGTTGCATGTACACTTAGGAAGTGTTAGAATGCTCAAAACCCATCATCAACGCCTCACGTCGGATACTGATGTGGCGACTAAAAGCTAAGGGCACGGAAGATCGACTCGCACCCGAGTCAAACAACACCAAAGCAGGTACATAACTTACAAGAAAGGTACATATACACAACACAATATAAGTATAAATTGTCACACCCCCAAACCGAACGGCGGAAACATTCGAGGGCTAAGGACGTCATGTATAGTATCACAACAATTGAATAATAGTAATCAAAGCAACAACAACCATTGTATTAATAAAATAAAGTTTACATGGTTTTCGAATCATGTCGACTCCAAAAGTAAATGACAAGTAAAGACTTGAAGCTACTATGCTCCATCTTCTTGAACCCTAAGCATGTATCTGTCTACTAGTGCCCTGAGAATACAAGTAGGTTTTGAAAGAGTATCAACATTAAGCTGGTGAGTTCATAAGCGTTTTGTTCTAGAAAACGATTCTATGTTCTTGAAAAGTACATTATGTTTCTCCAGAAAACCTTATAATTTCTGATGTAATGAATGTTGAGTAAAAAGATTCATACCAGTTCCTTCTGCGAGTACTTAGTGTATACAAATCATATACAATCCAGATCGAACAAACAATCGATTGTGTGGTTCCGCCCCGGGCCCACAACAAAACAAGGAATAGGGAAAAGAGCGGAAACCACACATTCCACTGGTTGTCGGGTCCCTATGTACATAACCCTGAATTATTCACTATGTACTTACAAAGTTAACGGTATTTGTCATTTGTAATCTGTTGAAAGTGTTCCTCAAGAAAATCCAATATTTTCTTAGTGAAAGTATGATAATACCAATTCCTCCTATAATTACTTAGTTCATACTAGCTATTTATAAACCAATATCGAATAGACAGTTAATTGTGTGGATCTGCCCTAAGCCCACAACCAAACAAGGAACAGGAAATGAGGCGGAATCCACACATTCCATGGTCTATCGGATATTCTTCATACGTAACTCGGATGCATAAACTAAGGAATTATAGAATTAATAATGAATACTCGTTAGAATAACATATCGATTGTTTATAAAGTACTGATGTTTATCCCAGAAAATCCTATATTTTCCTTAAGTGTAAGTTGTTATCTTAACTGTTCCAAAACTTGAAGAGTACAAGTACCTTCCATACTCGTGATGTTTAAGCATTGTTTCGTTTGAAAGACCCTGGCTACCACCAGTAATGTATAGTAGTTTTAATACTTAAAATAGGGCTAGCCGAAAGTGTATTGTTCTATATACTGAAAACGTTTTTAATACCCTCCTGTGAATCTTAGTACATACGAGTTATAGAAATCTAGATCGAACAGACAGTCGATTGGGTAATTCTGCCCTAAACCCACAACCAAACAAGGAACATGGAATAAGGCGGAAGTCACACATCCCACTGCATGTCGGATGTTAATTTCATATGACCCTGATGTATATACTAAGCAATCCCCTAGTTATTAACCCCGATGACTGATTGTTAAGTTCATTATTTCATGAACGAGTCGTTGTTTCCCATGTGAGTTCTTATAACCATACTAATGGACGATAAGCACTACGACGTACTTCGGACGTCGCAAACTGAAATGACGTTTGTCACCCTCGATTGACTGTAGCTAATAGTCAGGGTGCGGGATTGTCAGTTCCGTATAGATATATACACAAACTCACGCTCTCCCTCCAGGAGACTCTGGTTCCTAAGGAGTAGACTTCCCAGAAGTCGTGTCTCACAATGTAGTTCTCTCAACGAATTGATGAATAATACTATGAAAAACTCCTTTTTGTTATTAACATGTATCTTAAGTGATTGTGAAATTGTTCGTAAGTCTAGTAGTAATAATGTTCGTCATGTTTAATAAGTTCTACGTTCAAATGTGTGTTACGATAAGAAAATATAATAAACCAAATTATATTTTAAAATACCATTTTCATGTGTTTTACTTGTATCCCCCCTCCCCCTCCTAAAACATTAAAAGCTTGGAAAATATAGGGATATGAACTCACTGCTGGTTGCGTGTGCGTGCCAGACCACGAGACTAGATATGATGTCCCTCGAGTCTGTTGTACACAAAGCTAATGGAATCCTAATAATAATTAAACACATAATTGTATCTAAATTAGCAATACCATTAATCAAAGTGTTAGAAAACACTTGCTTTTGGGTTTGGACTATTACCGAGACTCGATCAAAGTGGAAAAAGTGGGTTTACAGCCAAAATTCCAACTTGGGAAGGTTTGCGGCCGTGAAGGGGATTACGGCCGTGAACTGTTTACGACCGTGAACTGTTTATGACCGTGAACTGTTCACTGCCCTTGAATGGTTCACGATCTTTGAAGGTTTGAAGGGTTCATGGACCAACTTATGAAGATTTGAAGGGTTTATGGCCGTGAACTCAAGAACACGATGTTGAATCGACGAAAAGTGGGTGTTTGGTGCTCCAAAATGTGTCTTAAGGCGGTTAGAGTGATAGATGAAGAGAAATCTTGTGTTTTCTTGTGTTTTCGGGTGATGGTTTTTAGAGAGAGAAAGGATGTTCGCGGCCAGAAAAGTATAAATGAGTGTAGGGGTCACATATATATAGGCTGGGGGTATGGTCGGTGGTGGAGTCCACCAGCCGTGAATGGGTTCGTGGCCTTGATCGGGTTTATGGCTGTAATCGGGTTTACAGTCGTAATCGGGTTTACGGCCGTGAACCCCGGTCAGGCCGGATTCACTGATTTTCGAAGTAACTCGGGTTTTCTCGCGATTTTGGTTCCGACTCATATATAAAATTCAATTATATATAACTTAAATGATTTTCCAAACCATAAGAATTTGACAGAACTAAATAAAATCCAAAATTTATTTAACGGAACCTGACTAACATTGACGGGAAAGGCTCGATTTGTCACATCATCCCCCCGATAGAGGGAATTTCGTCCTGAAATTCAAATCCTGAGTGGTTAGTTAGGGACAAAGAAGAGAGGTGGGTACTTCTGATCTATAAGATCTTCCTGTCCTCAAGTGAATTCTGATCCTCGCTGGACAAGCCAGCGGATCTTCACTGTTGGGCCTGTTGTTCTGATCGGTAGCAAATGTGTGGGTTTGATTTGCTTGACTTTTTTTATCCAACTGATAGGATGTCCATTCATAGTTCTGAGCTGCTTTTTACCTAAAGTTCCTTGTAGGACTCATACCTGGTTCTTCTATCATCGTCTTGGGCATACGAGTCGTATATAATTAAGATTAATAAGACGATCGGATGGGTGACTCTGCACCCAGGTCCACAACCAGACAAGGAACAGGAGATAGGGCAGAAACACACATCCTAAGTCCGTAGAATCTTAATTATATACCACCCTCGCGTATACGCTTAACATTGATAGGCTAACCGTATCTGTCCCTAGCCTCTATGCTTGAACCGGAATTGTTGCACGAGTGGTATTTCCAAAAAGGTCTGTTGGGAATATTTAGGGAAGGTTTTGGAGGGTAAAGTGCTCTTCACTTGGGTACGTCGGAGTTTAGAATAAGAGAGATGGTTTTGAGGCCTATGTCGGGTTTGTCGTTACGAGTGACGAGGATTTCATTAGTCGGTCGGTTACAACGAAGAGTTTTCAGAGCACATGAAATTGGTATGGTGAGGACCACGCTAATCCATGACAACGCCGGAACTCCTTATAGAGACAAATGTTAGGTCGATTTGAAAGAAACGTTTGTTAGAGCGATAGTGCATTATGTGTATACTTTCTAGTGCTTTCTCGATATTACCGCTGCCGCAAAACGTACCGCAAAAAGATAGTACTAGTAGTGAAAGTGCTTTGATAACTAGTGACGATACTTTATATTATGACCCTTCTCAGTACCACTATGATCATTTGGCATATACAAGTTACGTATAATTAAGATAAATAAGACAGTCGACTGAGTGACTCTGCCCTAAATCTACAACCAGACAAGGAACAGGAAGTAAGGCGGAATCACTCATTCTAAGTCGACAAAATCTTAGCTATGCATAACCTTGACGTACGTACTAAACCATCATAACTCACCTGTGCGGATCTTTAGTTCTCTTATAAATGTTGTGACTTGTTCGGACGAGTGAGTTATTTATAACTACTTTTTAAATTTTCCCAAGTTTCAATATTAATAAAAATTAAATCTTTAAAGAAATTTTTATTTAGGAGACGTACCGTTGTTCTCGGGTGGTTTCGGGGTAGACTCTCCTGCGGTGATCATCAACACTCTTCCCTCTTCACCGGGGTTTCTGACCAATGGACAATCTCTCCTATAGTTCCCCGTTTCGCCACATTCGTAGCAGGTCTGGCTCACTTCCTCAAAGGGGACCTGAGAGATTGGTCGTGCTGGTGCCCTACAGAAATGAATGATGTGTCCCCTTCTGAGGCAGTTCTTGCAATACATCTTCCGACACCTTCCGGTATGATGAAAGTTGCACTTATTACATTTAATGAGGGTTCCAGCATAACGACTGTCGGGTGCTGGAGTGGCTGGGGTCGTGGCAGCATAGGCCGCACCCCTCTGTTGTCCATCAGAGGGCTCTTGTGTTGATTGTCTTTTCTTCCCGCTCTTGAATTTTTGTTTATCATTACTTCCTTTGGTTGACTCAGGAACGGGGGCCATTATGCCTTGGCGGATCCCATGGTCCACCAGTGTTCGATCCAGACGTTTGGCACTGTCGAACGTGAGGGGTTTTAATAGACCCAAACATCTCCGGCATCGCCTCTCGAATGGCTGCAACCACCTCATCATGGATGATCCTGCGGATCTCCTCATCACTAGCCCCACTGCTCCCGGGGTTATGACGTGTACCCACCATGATGTCTATGAAACACAACACGAAAAAAATCATCAGAGACTTGCTCGAGTATACTCACACTCGATCACCCGTCCCTACTTGTTCCTTAGCATGCTAAGGATTCTTACTTGGGTTGCATACAGATCCGGTGCTTTCAGTAGTACGGGCCCAATACTACCTTCCACACCAACCTGTAGTCACCCCAAGTCCTCCTCCTAGGATCCCAGTTCACAAGTACTCTAACTCTTACGAATAATAGACTACTCTCTCAGTAGACCTCTTATATGCTCATCTAGGTATCTCTCCTAGATTATCTATTGACTTAGAACTTTCTCTAAGTGATTCTTGCTAGATACTCTTACTCAGCACCTACTCAAGCACATAACAGATAGAAACGACTCCTAGGCTAAGACATCACAAATCAGACAACTCTAGCCCTAAATATTAATTACTTAGCCTACCATCTAGCATGCATCACTAATATCTCATAAATATCTCATAACACAAATAAGTAGGGGTATTTTGGGAAATCACCGTTCGGGCTCTGGCTGATTGTACACACTGCTCCAAATCGTTTTCTCTTAAAACTCTTTCTCATTTTAGAAAAATCGTTTCTTTTGAAATTTTTTCTCAAATCCTCAGTTTGAGTTCAGACATACCCAAAGGTACACCCGAATCCCTCAAACCAATGTTGTGATACCAACTTGTAACAACGTAAATTTTCAAACCAAAATTTTCATTTTTAAAATCACATAAAAACTCATAATGTATATCTTAAAAACATAATTGTTCAAGTGTCAACACAAATCCACATAAAAACATCACTATCCCAGAATCCACATAGTCTCGAAATTGGTGTGTACAATCAAGTCGGCGCCTTCCCGTGATCCTAAGAAGTACCTGAAACACGTATCACACAACACGGTAAGCATAAAGCTTAGTGAGTTCCCCAAAATACCTCATACACAAATAATAAGCCTCTCATGGCTATAACTCGGCATGGATCCTCTGGTGCCATGCGTCTCGGTGAAGACCCTACAGTCTCACGGCTCAGTGTGGATCCTAAGAAGTACCTGAAACACATTCACGTAGGCTTCTTACCTTCTTCCACGTTTTGGTTTCCTCTAAAATTGATTAGAATTTGAAGGCAAAGCTACTTAACTGTATTTCTCGATTTCGGGTACTAAGGTCCGATTTAGGGGATTATGGTTCATTCTTTGCAACTACGCCACCAAAAACACTACCTGTCAGCGGGCCAAAGACATACCAGATGTATGTATTCCAAATCTGTTACTCTCCTCACTTGGGTTCTCTCTCCCACTAACAATACTTTGAATGGGTATCTTGCTCTTGTCAATCGCTCCACTTACTCTGGAAGCGAGGAGTGGCCTTTGTCAGTAACAGGTTTGGACCTTTGTAACTTCACTGTGAAAATTGACTTCAACGGTGTTCCATGAAGTAATTGTGAACCACTGTACCAGCGTCTTGATTCCATCACTCCAGGTGTTGATCCGCGGTGTATGCTTTATACATAATTAGGTATTCCGGCGATGTGCCATTGTTTCCGACATGGTTATCGATGGAAGCTAAATATTTATTGAATAAGTGTTTGCGAACAAATGTTGAAGAAAGATGGACAACAAACCAACTTCTTCAACACCTATTTGTTGATTCGATTTCTGATTTCCAAAATATTGAAATTTTTTCAAAGAATTCTCCAAGTAGCATCCTGGATCAAAGATTTTGGGACTGTTTTGAAGCGCCGGAGGCTTCACCGCTGATGATAAACTTCTCCGGAGAGTCTCCGGTGGTTAGGATACGAGAGTTGGTTGAAGGAACTCCTTCAAGTTTGCCCATTTGGGTTGAAGAAGATGAAGAACAACACTGAGTCTTTGGAATTTTTTGACTTTTTAAAGTTAATGATAAGGAAAATGGGTCAATGTTTATTTGGCAAAGGGTAACCGAGTTACCTTTTCATTTTGTCAAAAGTAACCAAATCGATCCGATAAAAACATTTTGTTCCCTTAAAAGGCACGAAAAAAAATTTAGAGACTAAACGGGTAAAATTAAAATACAGACCGTTATGTTATTTCCCCCTTCTTACAACAACTTATCATTTGACATAACATTTCCTATTTTTGTTATTTTATTGAATAAGAATAAGCCCTGTGCTTAAACCTTGAGTAAAAAGAAATCACTAAACATAACGACACCGTTTCTAAGCACTGCTACTCTAACAGCAGAAGTGCAGGGCAGGGCAGGGCAGGGCAGCTGCGCAAAGGCAACCAAAAAGGACGAAGACAACCCAAAACGAAAAAAGGCGAGCAAAATAACCGGCTCTCCGTCGTCTGATTGTCGACGATAATTGTTTGTATGAATTTAGAAGTATAGTCTCCAAATGGGCGGATTCAGCTGGCTAAGAAATCAGCCAAAATCGATTTTGCAAACATTTCTGGTATTTTTAATCATAAACTCGAAAATATGTTTTTCCCAATAACGATATTTGATATATTCAGCTTTTTTTCTACGCAATTTGATTGCTGTTCTGTTTCAGTATCGTCGGCATTTGCTTCCAGTGGAATCCGTATGCGGTCATGAAGCTTTAAAGGGTCATCATCGGATTGTTCATAGTCGAGGTACGTGTCAGGGCTTTTGCACACTATGGCTATAATGATTGTGAACATAATAATGTAAACCGTATACTATGGATTTGGAAATTGCATTCGTTATTGTGTTGGAGCATTGGAATGTAATGTGATACTCATAGTTATAATTAGAAACCCTAATTGTGGTTGGTAGTTCGTTAAACTTTAAACCCCTTTGGAGAAATCGGTATGAACATGGATAATTGAATCCTTTAAGAAAAATATTTTTGTGATTCATTTGTCAGATTTCTACAATATTGGATTGGCTAGAAAGCCTACAGACTTTGCAACTATGAGAATGCTACTATTGAAGCGTTGTATTCATGCTACAGGTTTCATCTCAAAATATTTTTCCAATCTTTTCAAATACTCATTAAGTATATTCCTATTATACATGTCTAGTTTACTTATTCTAGAACTACAAATTTCTAAACTCTCCAGGATTTCATAGTTCAAAAGAAGGAGATTACTACCAAGTTCTAGGTGTTCCTCAGAATGCTAGTAGAGATGATATCAAGAAAGCTTTTCATGCTGTAAGTAATTCCTAGATTCAGGGTTATATATTTCTATTCCAAACTTTAAGCTATTGTTGACTTATAATTGTTGACTTTTGACTTATTTCTTTATGATTTGTAGCTAGCAAAGAAGTATCATCCAGATGCAAATAAAAACAATCCATCAGCAAAGAGAAAGTTTCAAGAGATCAGAGAGGCTTACGAGGTGTACTTCTTATTGAATTTTAATTTTAAATCCTTTCTTATGACAATGATCACAACTAAGTTTATAATTATATATTTGTTCTAAACATTTTTCCCAATTACAGATTTTGCAAGATTCTGAAAGGAGAGCCGAATATGATGAGGTAACATTCTTTTTGGTTTATTTATGATTGAAAAACTTGTGTTTCTATTTACTAATAAACTACACAAATAACAAAATATGTTATCTTACAATTTTGTCTATAATCACAGATGAAGCAACAATCTTTCAAAGGTAGGAATGACACAAGTTATTCTTCTAGAGGATTCAAACGTGCTTATAAAAGTACTGAATTTTCTGATTCTTTCCAAAAGATATTTTCTGAGGTATTCCTTGATATATGAAATTTGTTATCACTTATCATAAAATCATATTCAAATTTCATAACTTTTGTAAGTTTTGAATGTTTACAGATTTTTGAAGAGGAGACAGATAATGTTACTAGTGATGTTCAGGTTTTATTTACATGCCAAATGTCCATTTTTCTTTTTAATTTCATCTAAAAATTTATTTATTGCTGTTAATATTTTAGGTTGAGGTGTCAATTTCATTTATGGAGGCTGCAAGAGGCTGCACAAAGAACCTATCATTTGATGCAAACATTCTTTGTGATTCTTGTCGTGAGTACTTTTATCCTTTGAAGATTTTACTACAAAAGTTAAAGGGCTAAATAGTAAATTCAAGAAATAACAGTTTACTTTCATTTATTTTTGCTTCATAGCATCCTACTTTTGCTTTATTCTGTTACAACATTGCAAGAAATAACAATTTTCTTTGTATTTTGAGGACATTGCTAATTATTTTTTGGGTTAATTCTCTTCATAAAAGACTTTATATTTTGTGTTTTTTCCGGATTAAATCTCATCTTAATTTTTTTCATGAAAAAGACCTTATATTTTTTCATTTTTTTCTGAAAAAACCATTAACTTTGTCTTTTTATTTTTTTTCTGAAAAAAACCCTCAATCGTCTAAATGTTTCCAAATAAATCCTCAACTTTTTTAGTTTTTCCTGAAAAAACCCTCACATTTTACAACTTTTTTGGGTTAATCTCAAAAAAGACCTTATATTTTGTGTTTTTTTCAGATTAAACCTCATCTTTATTTTTTCCATGAAAAAGACCTTATATTTTTTCCAAAAAAACCATCAACTTTGTCTTTTTTTTTTTCCGAAAAAAAACTCTCAATCTTCTAAATGTTTTCCAAATAAATCCTCAACTTTTTTAGCTTTTCCTAAAAAAACCCTCACATTTTACAACTTTTTTTGGGTTAATCTCATAAAAGACATTATATTTTGTGTTTTTTTCGGGATTAAACCTCAAATTTAACTTTTGCCTGAAAAAAAACTTTGAACAATTGATGGGAGCTTTGTGACTTTTTTTTTTTTTTTTTTTTTTAAAATAAAAATGCAGTTGGGCATGGTTACCCTGTTAATGCCAAGGCAAAAAGTTGTCCAACTTGTGAGGGCACTGGAACAGTAAGTGTTTTTATTATTATTATTATTATTATTATTATTATTATTATTAAATATGCCCTGAAGAATAAATTTCATGTTGAATTATTCTTTTTAGGTTTTCATTCCTCCATTCATGGCTAGATGCAACACTTGTAAAGGGTCAGGTCATATAATCAAGGTTTGACTTTTACAATTGATGAGAGCTTTATTATGACTTTTTCCAAAATTTTAAATCTATGGAAATTAAATAAATGGTTTTTAATTAATTTAATCATTTTAAACAGGAATATTGTAGATCATGTGGAGGATCAGGGGTTGTTGAGGTAGTCAAAGAGGTCAAAATTCCCATTCCTGCAGGTTGTTGTTAATTAAATCATCATAAAAAAAAAAGTCCTAAAAGAATTAAATAGCAATGTACTTTCATTTTTTAAAGTGTGGGTTTAGTTAGGAAGGGCAATAAGGTCTTTTTGCATAGTTTTTATATTTTTTGTGTGGATCAGGTGTAGACTCTGGTGATATAATATCTGTTCCAAGAGCTGGTAATGTTGGAAAACGAAGTCAACCTGGAACCTTGATTATAAAACTGAAGGTAAATTATAATTTATAAATATATCAGTTACAATATTATAAAACATGTGATAAATTATTAAATTATGATTTTTCAGATTCCAATTTTCATTTTATTGTTGTGATTTAGGTTGCTGAAGACCCTGTTTTTCAGAGAGATGGAGCCGATTTATATGTGGATTCAAATATTGGCTTCACTCAGGTAACAATTAAATATTTCCAGATTTTTTTTTATGTTTTTTTATTTTTGGTTGTATAAAACAATAAAAATAGCAAATCTAATACATAGTGTTGTTGAAGTTTAAAAAAAAAAACATGAAAACATGAAGAAGATACTTGTTGAATTTTGTGAAGTATCATAGCAAAAACCTTAAATAATAACTAATCAAATAAGGAACTTGTATGTGTTATAAAAATGAACAGACTAAAAATTCCAAAAATTATTATGTTTTCATATATTCAAAATGATTAAATTTTAAATAATTTGACAGGCGATTATTGGTGGTAAAGTTGAGGTACCAACTTTGAATGGAAAAACACAAGTAAAAGTGAGTTTATTTTTTTTTTAATTTTAATGTAATGAGCAATTTTATTTCCCTTTTCTACTTTTCACTTGATATATTTGCATCCATTTTTATTTTTGCAGATACCCAAAGGGGTCCAGCATGGACAGCTGTCAATACTAAGAGGCAAAGGTAGAAATTTTCTTTTCTTACCAAATTTCACCCCTATATAAACATATATACATAAATATGTATATGTTTTTTTGTGTTAATTATTTCAGGGATGCCAAGGAAAGGTCTTTTTGTAGATCATGGAGACCAATATGTACGTTTCCGCATTAATTTTCCTATGTAAGTCATTAAATCTCTGAATTTGTACTCTTGTAATTATTTTTTTCAAAAGCTAAATTATTATTTTAACATTTAATTGTATTAAAATTACAGGGTAGTGAATGATCGTCAACGTGCTATACTAGAAGAATTTGCCAAGGAAGAAATGGAAATGGAACACACACACAACATGTCACCTGATGGAAACTGGTAAGCAGTTATTAATTTTCTCTCATTTTATTTTTGGGATATTTAAAAAATGGTTAATTTGTCATCATTGAGCCTTTGAGGATTATATTGTTTTGGATACTTAATTAAACATTGTGGAAAGTAATCGGGAATGTGATGAACATTCTGGAATGATTAAACAGGCTTGATGAGCAGCTATCTACTGGTTGAACTTACAGGTGGCTTCGTATGATTGGACACATGTCAACCCCGAAATTCATGCTTGAGTTATCGGCTTTAGTTCTCATTCTTCTGTTCCTCCGCTCATAAATTCAAAATTCAAGTGGGACCGGATTGCCCGCGTGGCACTTTCATGAGTTGTACAGATACACACACACACACACGGTGGATCGTGTTTTCATCCCTTGAAGAAAACCGTTGATTTTTTTAACTGTGAGCTGTCTTTTTGATTATTTCACTTAGACTATAGACTATAGGTAGGTGATGGATGGACAATAAGGATGAACAAAATGAAGCAACAATGCTGTAATGGATTGTACTTTGAGCAGTAAAGGTTGTACATGATGAGGTTTTATGTGAGAAAGATGACGAGACCTTGATGTTTTGGGGGTTTTCAACCGTTATACTTTGATGAGTGGTGTATTTATTTATATTGCTTTTAGATATTCTTGAGATTGATTATTGAAGTTGTATGGCTTCAACTCTGGTTGAGTTTTTATAGGTGTTCTTGAGTTAAAGATTGTACGTTGTGCAAGTTGAGTTGTGCTTTTTATCTAGAACTCTCCAAAGATTGTTCAAACAGATCAGATCAATGGGGTAAACCCCATTCTCGAGAATGGCATTAATTATTTGTTGTGTAATTTGTAAGTAATGCTTGTTTGGTTGTACCTAAAATGGTCAAGAACAAAATTTTCTTGGTTTTTTTTTTTTTTCATAAGTTTGTTTATTACTGTCTAAATTGCAAACAATTTGTGTTTATGATTGCAACTTCTTCTTTTGTTAATTTCCAAGTAAAAGTTATACTTTTACCATTATTTTGAAGAAATTTTTGTATAGCCTTTTCAATCTGTAACATATGTCTTTGGCTTGTGTTTATTGTTTATTGGAACCTCAAAGATATGATAATAAGCTAAGATGGCTTTTGTTTCTTTTGGCAAAAAGACTTTTTAACTTCTTATGTCTGCGGGCAGAAAGACATTTGAGAAAAAGACTTTTTTATAGAAGACAAAAGACATAAAAAAAAGTCTTTTTACCTCTTTTTCCCAAAGACAAAAAAAAAAAAAAACTATTGCCACCACCACCACCACCATGCCACCACCACCTCCCATTCAGGTGGAACCCGCTGAAGTTGAAGTTAAATGGGGATCAATCTTTTCCGGAGGAGAAGTTGAAGTTAAAAAGGGATCAATCTTTTCCAGAGGAGTAAGTGTAATAGATCCAACTCTTTCGATGAAGCGGAATATGGATTCAAGGCATAGAAATTACTATAGAATTTCTATCCATTAAATTAGGAGATTCTGATGTGATTTTGGGGATGGAAATGAACAGGATATGAAATTCATGTGGAAAATCAAAATATTACTTTGGGAAGATCATTACTATCCTTGAAATCTATGTTTAAAACTATTAGACAAGCGGGACAAGAAGTTTGATTGAGTTATGAAGTATTGAGGAAGTGGGGAAAGCATTAGTCAAACATCCAACAACCATAAAATGAGGTAATTTCAACTTTTAAAGTTCTTCAAGACACAAGAGGACAAGTACGCATAGAATAGTTCTAAAGGATAGAATCGAGCTAATTGATATCAGACCCTACCAGTACCCACGATTCCAAAATGATGAAATTGAAAAATTGGTGCAAGAGATGTTGGAAACCGGTAAAACACACCAACGATTCTTTCTCAAGTCCAATATTTATCAGTCAAAAAGAAAGATGGAAACTAGAGGTTTTGCATTGATTATCGGGCATTAAAAAGGGTATTGTTCCCCAACCAATTTCCAGATCCCCTGATCGATAAATTAAAGGGTGCAAAACACTTTATATGAAAAGGCGGATAACAAATACGAACGAGAAAAGAAAATGTGCATAACACCGCTTCTTGTACACATCAAAGACATTACAAATTTTTTGTAATGCCCTTTGGTTTTATAAATGCTTTGGCTACTTTTCAATCATTGATGAATCAAATTTGCAGGCCATTCCTATGAGGTATGTCTTGGTATATATTACGATCCAACGTCGGCTGAAAGTGTCCCCTCCTCCTAAAAGCTCCTAAAAATTTGTTTTTGGAAGTGAGTACTACACTTGGGCTTATGGCTTGACATGGGCCTAGTATGGGAAGGGTTTGTATAAATTGGTATAACTGATACGGACCCATCCCATACTAAGTCCATATCAAGTCATAAGCCCAAGTGTAGAACTCACTCCCAAAAGCCAACTTTTAGGAGGAGGCGACATCTAGACTTATACGCCACCAACTTAATTTACTTTCGGCCAATATGGGATCCTAACAATATATTATGATGATTTATTGGTTTGTAGCAAGACTCGGCACCTTACCTTCGAAGCGTTCTTTAAGTTTCAAAGCATCATGGATTATATACAAACAAAAAATGTGAACTTGGGGAATAGGAAATTGTGTGATTAGGTATGTCATATCCCATGAAGGTGGTGTTGTTATGGATGGGTCAAAAGTAGAATCTATGTTACAATGACCACAACCAACATATATTACACAACATAGAGGATTTTAGGGGGTTCACCACGTGTTATCGAAAATTCAATGAAGGGTATGGAAAAATGGCAAAGCCCTTGAAAAAATTTACTTAAAACATATTTGGGTGGAATGAAGAAGTCAAGTTGTCATTTCAATTCTTATAGAAAGCCTTATCTTCACCCGAGCCTGAGCTTTGTTCGATTGTTTACAACCATTTCAGATAGAAACAACTTTGTCTGATTGTTTACAACCATTTAAGATAGAATCAGATCTTCAGGACGAGGTTTAGGGGTCATGTTGATACAAAATGAATGACCCTTAGCCTTATACAGCCAACCAAATATGGAGTATTGGGGATTAGAGCACGACAAAAGCTGTTTATGTAAAAGAGTTTATGGAAATTTAACAAGAATAAGGAATTGATATCGTTGATTTCATTATTGATTTGGAGAGATTACAACCAAATATAAAGAAAAGAACAATTACACTTTGATACCCTAAAGAATAATAATAATAACAATCTGATTCTAAACTACCAACTTAGGTTAATATTCCCCCGCAAGTTCAGGGCGGTTAGCAATCTGCAACTTGGAACGCAAAAACTCAAACTTTTGAGATGACAGGGACTTTGTAAAAATATCAGCAATTTGGTCGTTTGTAGAGATGAACTTGACATTTAATTTTCCCTGAGATACTTGTTCACGAACAAAATGATAGTCAACTTCAACATGTTTAGTACGAGTGTGAAAAACTGGATTAGCCGTGAGATATGTCGCATCGAGATTGTCACACCAAAGTGTGGGTGCCGTGCTAACGAAACCAAGTTCTCGAAGCAAAGATTTCAAACAAATCAATTCAACAACAGTATCTACAATAGCGTTGTACTCGTACTCTGTTGAAGACCGAGATACAGTTTTCTGCTTGCGAGCAGACCAAGAGATGAGATTCGAACCTAAATAGATAGAAAATCCCCCTGTGGATCGACGATCGATTGGGCAACCTGCCGGTCAGAGTCCGAGAAGGCCTGAATATTAGAGTGCCAATTGGAATCTGAAAAGGCTTGAAGCTGATACCCCGTATTATGTCGAATCCATAATCCCAAGTCGATGGTGCCCTTAAGATAACGAAGGATGCGTTCGACACCGACCCAATGGTTCTCAGTAGGTGCGTGCATGAACTGGAAGACTTTGTTAACTGCAAAGGCAATATCAGGGTAAGAAAGAGTAGTATACTGAAAAGCTCCTACTGTCTGCCTGTAACAAGAGGGATCATCAAGTAAGGGGCTATCATCAGGTAACAACACGTGAAAGGTGCTCATAGGAGTTGATATTGGCTTGCACTCAGCAAGACCAACACGGTGTAAGATCTCACGAATATATTTCTGTTGGGAAAGAACCAAGTCAGAACCCTTTTGTACAACTTCAACTCCCAAAAAATAGTGTAGTTGACCCATATCCTTAAGTGCAAAGAGAAAATTGAGTTTCTGAATGATGGAGGCAACAACAGTGGAGTTGTTACCGGTGATGATGATGTCATCCACGTAAACCAGAAGATAGACAAGAGAGCCAAATGAGTTTAGTATAAAAAGGGAGGGATCGGTTTTGGAACCATAAAATCCCAACTGATGAAGCGCATTAGAAAACTTTGTAAACCAAGCCCGAGGAGCCTGCTTGAGGCCATACAAGGATTTATGCAACAAGCATATGTGATCAAGTTTGGTTTGATCAATAAAGCCCGAAGGTTGGCACATGTAGACTGTTTCCTCAAGATCACCATGAAGAAAAGCAGTCTAAATGTCTAACTGTTTGAGAGGCCATTTGTTGCTGACAGCTAGAGAGAGACCCGTACGAATGGTGGCGGGCTTGATGACCGGACTGCAAGTCTCATGATAGTCCACACCATGCTGTTGATTAAAGCCTTTTGCCACGAGACGGCCTTTGTACCTGGTAATCTTTCCATGTTCATCAATTTTTACTTTGTAAACCCATTTACAAGCAACAATGTTAGCATTAGAGACAGGGGGCACAAGGGTCCACGTGTCATTCCTATGGAGCGCAGATAACTCTTCGGCCATTGCTTGACGCCATTCTAAAGACTTTTTAGCAACGGTAAAGCTAGTAGGTTCAAGGGGAGGAGATGTGGAGGTGGAGGTGGTGTAGGCAGCGGGGTTGTATCGATCTGGTTGTTTAGGATTAGGGCGAAGGTTGGATGGCCGAGGCCGAGGAGCTGGTGGTGGAGGTGGTAAGTTGGTGAAGGAGATTGAGATGATGATGGTGGAGATTGTGGTGGCAGAGATTGTGGTGATGATGGTGAAGGTTGTGGTGGAGGAGATTGAGGAGGTCGTGGTGATTCAGATGGAAAACCGGGTGGTGGGTCGGGAAAATTAGAGATGTAAGGAGAAGTAGAAGGTGGTGGAGGTGTTGGTGAAGGCTGATAAGGAAAGACGTGTTCATTGAAGCGAACATGTCGAGCAATGTAAATCCAATAAGTGGATGGATCAAGACAATGATAACCATGGTGATCAGGGCTGTAGCCATGAAAAGCACAAGAGGTAGACCGGAAAAATCAATTTTGTGATGATTGTACGGACGAAGAAAAGGAAAAGATTGACAGCCAAAAACTCGTAAGAAGGCATAATCAGGTTTATGTTTGAAGACATGTTCAAAAGGGGATTTGTTGGATGAGACACGATAGGGGAGGCGATTTTTGAGGTATACAGCTGTTTCAAAAGCAAAGTTCCAAAAACGTTGAGGAAGACTAGAATGAGCCAAGAGAGAGAGAGAGAGTCTAGTTTCCACAATGTGACAATGACGACATTCAACAAAGCCATTTTGCTCACTGGTGTGAGGACAAGACTGTCGATGAATGATGCCAAGGCTGCGATAGAGATTGGTGAGAGGGCGAAATTCATCCCCCCCAGTCAGATTGAATATATTTTAGTTTAGTGTTGAATTGACGTTCAGTCATGGTGATAAAGTTTGTGAGAATGGGGTGAACATCTGATTTTTGAGTTAAAGGATAAATCCACATATAACGAGTATAATGATCAACACACAAAAGAAAATAACGATGACCATCAAAGGATGGTTGGGGAGAAGGACCCCAAACATCACAATAAACAAGATCTAAAATATTAGTGCTATGAAAAGTAGAATCAGGTAAAGATAGTTTTGATGATTTTCCACATTGACAAGAAGAACATAAATTATTTGATAATTTGTCCGAAACAGGTAAGGAACAATGAGAAACAATAGAACGAAAAACTTGAGCATGAGAATGTCCTAAATGTTGATTCCAAATGTTTGAAGAGGATTTGACAGCAGTGAAGGCAACCTTAGGCAGAGACTTGAGTTGTGGAAGGCGAATGGAGTACAGACCCTGCTCACTGGGACCCGAAAGGAGGGTAGTGCGAGTAGATTCGTCCTTCACAACAAAATAAGAAGAATGAAATTCAAAGAAAACATTGTTGTCAAGACAAAATTTTTGAACAGATAAAAGATTTTGTTTTAGTTGAGGAACATGAAGAATGTTAGATAAGGTAAAAGTTTTGTCTGGTGAGTAGATTTTAGATGAACCAATGTGACAGATGGGTACAGAGTTACCGTTACCGGTGTCGGGCTTCCAAGTGGGTCCAGAAGATGTGTCAGCCTCTGAGCGTGTTGTAAAGTTAGCCTGTGAAGCAGGTTGAGACTGGTTCGAATGAGTCGGACACTGAGATGGTAAATGTCCTATACCACACCTGTTGTAATGACCATAGACGGTGTTTTGGGTGGAGGCCCAAGAAAACTGTCGTGTGCCATTGCTGTCCCGAGAGCGATTAAAATCACCTTGTGAGTTGCCACGAGAAGAGCCATGAGATCTACGACCGCCTCGATTATTATTGAAAGACCGAGAACCAAAGTGAGCTTGAGGCTGTGGAGATTGAATGGGGTTTAGTTGATAACCCAGCTGAGTGGCTATCAGTTGAATACTTTGTAGTTGTTGAAGATGATCAATATTTGGTTGTTGAACCGAAGGAGTAGCAACTGATGATGATTGTGTAACTGAAGAAGTATTTGCCAAGAAAGCTTGGGGAGTGGCAGTCATCGTTTTTGTGAAGACATAATCATGATCACACAGAAGTTCATGTAATTCATTGAAGCTAACAGGAGGCACACGAGCCAATAAGTTGGCCTTGAGACCATTGTATTCCTCTCGAAGTCCTGTAAGGGTGAGCATTACCAGATCTTTGTCCTTTACTGGTTCTCCAATGTTAGCAAGAGCAGTAGCAAATTCTTGAGCTTTGTTAAGATATTCAGTCGGTTTTTCATCACCCTTCATGGTGATTCTCAGAAGTTGTCTTTTAAGAGTAAATTCACGAGATAAAGTAACAAGAGCATCAGCCCGTTCAAGTGACAACCATACCTCACGTGATGTTTTTCCCTGAATATGCTGATAGGAGACTTCAGAAACTGTTGAGATGATGAGCATACGGATGTGGGCATCATTACAGATCCACGGAACGTAGCTTGGATTATCGGTAGTTACAGATTTATTGGTGACTTTTTGTTCAGGACAGGGTACAGTTCCATCAACATAGCAAAAAAGATTGTGAGATGTGAGGAAGGATTCAATCATGGATCTCCAATAGCCATAGTTGGTCGGTTTGAGAGAAAAGGAGAACTTGTGAGAGTTGTGAATGGTTTTCTCCTGATTTGAAAATTGAATTATTGCTGCCATGAGTTTGTAATCGGTGATTCAAGACTTAGGATTACCTGATTGCTGTTAATTGGCAGGAACCGGGACTGTAATTGCAGTCTGGATTTTAGGGTTGCCGCTCCAACTGGGATTAGGGTTAGAGGAAGGATGCTCTGATACCATAACATGAATAAGGAATTGATATCGTTGATTTCATTATTGATTTGGAGAGATTACAACCAAATATAAAGAAAAGAACAATTACACTTTGATACCCTAAAGAATAATAATAATAACAATTTGATTCTAAACTACCAACTTAGGTTAATAAAATTGTTTTTGACATTGTGGAGGGGAGGCCTTGTTTGGTGGGAAGTAAATTTGTAGTGAGTACAGATCAACTATAAGTCTAAAATTTCTTTTAGATAAAAGGGTGATTGAACCTCAATACCAAAAGTGGGCGATCGAGTTGCCTGAGTACTACTTTGATAATAGTGTATAAAGTCAGGATCGCCAATCAAGCAGTATATTGGAAGGCCGCAATGGAGACAATGGGAAACGATCAAAAGAGAAGTGCAAGAGAATTCATTATTGGGAAAAATAAAGACGACCGACACAACCATTCACCAATTGGGGGAAGTTAAACTTGGTAATTGTGTATTGTATTCAGAAAGGGAAAATATTATAGAGTATATATAGACTACACATTTACCCAAAGGACCCTCTAATATAAGCATTTATCTAACATTCCCCTTCAAGATAAGGTCGGGGACAAACTCTTAGCTTGGACTTCAAAGTGAGAAACCGATCGGAAGGCATCAACTTTGTGAACATGTCGGCTATTTGGTCTTGTGTAGAAACGTGTTGAACGGACAGTTTCCCTTGAGCAACCTTTTCTTTGACAAAGTGAAAATCAACCTCTACATCCTTTGTTCATGCATGGAAGACACGATTGACAGATAAATACGTGGCTCCCAAGTTATCACACCATAAAATCGGAGCGGATTTGATTGGTACTCAGAGTTCTCGTAAGAGAGTCTCGAGCCAAGTTACTTCAGCAACCGTATCTGCTAAGGCCTTGTATTCGGTTTAACATCCTGTTTATTAAATAAATAAATAGATAAAAATGATGAACGAATAGTCACCCGAAATCCGTATTATTTAGTAGGGTGTTGGTTTTGGGGAGCCGAATGTTATAATTAGAGTTTCAGGGGTTAAAGTGTAATTTTGGGACTTATTTTGTAAAGATTTTTAGAAGACAGGGGGTGTTTGGTATCATTTGGACTTATTATGAAAGGATTTTGGATGGATGGGCCTAAAAGGGTAAATTATGTACCTAAGTTGAAAAGAATTTGTCAAGCAGGGGCTGCTTGGTAAAATTTCGGACTTGATTTGTAAGGGATTTCAGCAAGTGGGGTTGAAATGGTAAATTATGGACTATGTTTGAAAATGAATATGGAAATGGGGGGCTGATAGTGTCAACATGGAATAAAGTTTGATGGAGTCGGGTATATAACCCTCCCGATAACCCTAACCCTAGAGCCTCATACAGCCGCCACCCTATTCTGTTTCCGACGCCGCACCACCCCATATCCCATCCTTCATCCGCTACCGCAACCCGTGCCGCCTTGCTGCTGTCGCTGCTGTCATTTCCGATGAGAAGAGAAGCCGGGAAGCAGAGCACCACCGTCCCACTGTTGCATTGCTGCCGATAACCGCTGTTATTGCCGTCGTCGCTCAAGACCTACCAGTTGTCACCATCGCCGTCAAAGCTAGAAACCACCGTTAAGGCATCGTTTTTGTCGGGGATGTCACCAGTTTCTTGTGGATAGCCCAATTGGAGGTGCTGTCGTGTTCATGTGGTGCCGTCCCACGGTGAGCTGTTGCAAAATGTTATGACCGCCATCGTATACCACCGCAAGCCGCCGTGAAGGACGACTGGATTCGAGTTTCGCCATCGGGGATGTGTGTTTGTTGCTGTTGTTATTCGGGATGCGTGAATATGTTTTCTGTTGGCCGGAGTTCACGAGAAAACCACCATGGCTGCCAACCATGGTGGTTGCCGCCTCTATTTCTATTCTTCCGCCTTGTACCACCGTCGGCCACCGCAAGGGTGGTTGTGTGTGTGTTTATCTTAGTGTATGTGTGTGTGTGTTATTCGGGATTTTGTGTTGTAAATTGTAATCGGTGTAGGAATAATAAAAAGAAAACTCATAACCACCATCGTGAGGTGGTGGCTGACGCCTCCTGCCGCCACCAGCCGCCGTGTGGGGTGGCGGTGTGCTCTGTTTGTATTTAGACTTCGTTTGGGACGCTTGGACAAAATGGACTAGACCCATAACCACCACCATGAGCCGTCGTTGACCACCACTACCTGAGGTGGTAGTGGGTGGTGCCCGACCTATGAAACCCTAATGGGCCTAAGGACTTAACTTTTTGGCCTAATTGGGTTGTAATGGGTTGGAAACCCTAATTAGGGTTTAGAAAACCCTAATTTTGGAAATGTATATTTTGGATTTGTCGGGACCCGTGTTTGGACCGCTGGATTTGGAATTTTGAATCACACCCGACCACATGGTATGTTTGGCCTATTGGAGTGATGAACTTAATGGATTAAGTCCTTAATGGGTTAACTCCTTAATGGGTTAAGTAGGAACACTTAACCCTAATCGTCATTTTATGTGAAAAACCCTAATTGGGTTTGGGTTCTTATTGGGCCATTTATTGGACTAAGCTGCTGTGGGCCTTTGTGGGACAATTGGGAACATATTTATGGACTAAGGAAGTTATTGGGCTTTAGGATAAGGCCCATTGGAGAGGCTTGGGCCCAATTTGGAAAATTGGGCCATAAGTGGGCCATAATTAGGCCTTGAAGATTATGAGATATTGGACCCTCGGAATGCCAATTGTTTGGACTAGAATAAATGGTTGGGCCTTAAGATAAGCCCATATAGAGGTTTGGGCCCAATTTGGAAAATTGGGCCATATGTTGGGCCTTGATTGATTATTTGGCTTTGGGTTTCAGAGTTTGAGTTTCGGCCTTTGTTTTGAACCAAACTAGGTTAGGGGTAAGAGAGTCTCCTTACCCCAAGTATGGAGTTGTGGTTATGCATTGGAACCCAATTACTGATTGGGTGTTATTTTGATGATTGACAGTTCGGGAATTTGTCATCCAGCAACTAGAGTTTGTTTGCGGACTTCAGCAGTGCGAGGTGAGTCTCCTCACCATACCAATGGGTCTAAGGCACCAAGACCGACCCATTTTATAATATGTGATATGCGAGTTGATTATGTGTTATCTAGTTAGACTTTGCATGGAAGACCTCGGGGGGTTCCCGAGGCCGTAGACTAAGACCATGTGGGGGTTTCCATTACAATTAGTTATATGTGTTGTGTGGTATGCTAGCTATTATGTGATATGTGGTATGCTAGATATTTCTGTGATATACGGTGTGCTAGTTGACTCTATGTTGCTTGCATGGAAGACCTCGGGGGTTCCCGAGGCAGTGGGATATCAGACCATGTGGGGGTTCCCGTGGCATTTGGTGTAAGACCTTAGAGGGTTTCCATGGCCTCCTTAGTAAAGACCTCGGGGGGTTCCCGAGGCACTTGAGTGTAAGACCTTGGAGGGTTTCTAGGGCATCATTATATGTTTTCATGCTTAGCTCATATGTTTGTATGTATGGTTTGATTGGTAGTTATGGAAGACCATGTGGGGGTTCCCATGAGAGTGGGCTAAGACCATGAGGGGATTCCAATGGCACCCGGAGTAAGACCTTGGAGGGTTTTCACGGATTCCTTATATGATTATATGCATGGCTTATGTGATTGATATGGCTTATGTGGATATGTAGCTGATGTAGCTAATATGGATTATGTGATTATGTGGATTGTATGGGGTATGCTCTGGGGAACTCACTAAGCTTTGTGCTTACAGTTTTGTTTATGGTTTCAGGTATCATTGTTTTGGAAAGGAATGACTCGGCTTGATCGCAGCGTATACACCCATGTTTTTCGCAGCGAATGATTTTGGGATGAACTCTGATAAATGTTTTGGAATGTTTGGAATAAATGGTATCTATGTTTGGGTTATATTAAAAATGAAATTTTTACCCCTGGTTTTTGGGTAGTTACATTCGGATTCTGTGGATGACCGAGATACAGTCTTCTATTTTCTAGCAGACCATGAAATAAGATTGTAACCAAGGTATATCGTGAATCCCCCGGTGGATCGATGGCCATCCGAGCAACCAACCCAATCGGCATCCGAAAAGGCACTAACAGAGTTGAACTTGACATCGGTATAGGCATGAAGCACTGAAGGAAAGGAATGAGACAGGAAGAGACCGTGATTGGACGTACCAAGTAGGTAACGAAGGATCTGTTTCACCGCAGACCACTAATTGATGGTGGGTGAGTGCATAAATTAACAGACTTCATTGACTTCAAAGATGATACCAGGCCGAGATAAGGTAACATACTGAAGGGCGCCAACCATATGTCTGTATTTGACCGGATCATCGAATGGGGCGTTGTCCTCAATGGAAAGAGTGGAACCAGTAGTGCACGGGGAGGGAACCAGATTAGCTTTTGAGAGGTTTGCTTTGGTCATCAGTTCTTATATGCATTTTTGTTGAGAGAGAACGATGTCAGATCCATGTCGAACTACCTCAATACCAATAAAGTATGACAACAGACCCATGTCTTTAACAGCAAAGGAGGTGCTAAAGCTCTGAATAACATGATTGATGGCTTTGTTGTTGTTCCCTGTCAGAATAATGTCATCAACACCATGAGTCGAGTAGATAATAGAGATGGATCTGTTTTGGAGCCTTGGAAGCCGAGAGCAAGGAGAGCTGAGGAGAGCCTATGAAACCAAGCTCTTGGTGCCTTCTTGAGACCATTGAGAGATTTGTGGAGAAGGCACACATGATCCTGGTTTGTGAGGGTCTACAAAGCCTTGAGGCTGTTCTAAATACACTGTTTCTTTTAGGTCACCGTGTAAAAACGCGTTTTGGACATCAAGTTGTCGGAGAGGCCATTGTTTTGTAACCGCAAGAGAGAGAAGAACTCTGATGGTGGTGGATTTCACCAGTGGACTAAATGTCTCGGTGTAGTCAATGCACGGTTGTTGTTTGAAACCTTTTGCAATAAGACGCGCTTTTTAGCGTTGAATCATCCTGATGTTGATCCCGCTTGATCTTGTAGACCCATTTTCGACCTACAATATTGGAACCAGGATTATGAGGAACTAATGACAAGGTGCCATTCCGGAGTAGTGCCAAGTATTCATCTGTCTTGGCCTTACGCCAATGACAATCTTTGTTAGCCTCGGTAAAAGTGGAGGGTTCTAGGTAATAGTGGTGTGGACGGCTGAGGGATCAAAGGGTTTGGTTTGTTTGGGATTTTAGCAAAGATGAGCAGGTCGGGGAGGACGAGTATGGTTGGTTTGGGTGCTGGTGGGTTGGGTTTCAGAGCTGTCAGGGCTGTTTAGAGGGTTGTCGGGACTGTTTTGAGGGCTATCGGGGCTGTTTTGGGGGATGGTGGGATAGGTTTGAGGGCTGGTGGGACTGTTTTGGGGTTGGTTTTCGTTGTTTTGAGATGTGGCAAAGCGATCGAATGCGAAAGTTTGATGTGAAGGGTTAGGTGCGTTGCGGCGATGCGAGTAGGTTTGAGTTGGAATGGTAATGGGTGTAGTGGGGATAGGTGTACGAATAGGTGTGGAGGTTGGATATGATGAGATATAAGGGGTTTGATGGTGTGGTGGGTGAGGAGTTGGGTGATGGTGTATAAAAATGAAACGAATGTTCATTGAAGTGAACATGACGAGCAATGTAGATACGCTCGGATCGAGGGTCGAAGCATCGATAGCCGTGATGGAGAGTGCTATAGCCAAGAAAAATGTAAGAGATAGATCGAGAATCCATTTTATTGGAATTATACGATCGAAGATGAGGATAACATTAGCATCCGAAGACATGAAGGAAAGAGAAATTGGGTTTGTGTTTAAATAGAATTTCAAACGGAGAGATGGTGGAGTTGGATCGGGATGGCATACGATGTATGAGGTAGACTGTTGTTTCAAAGGCAAAGTGCCAAAAACGCTGAGGAACATGAGATTGTGTCATGAGGGTGAGGCCGGTTTCAACAACGTGACGGTGACGTCTATCAACGATTTCGTTTTGTTCGCTAGTATGAGGGCACGAAAGATGGTGAATGACACCGATTGAGGAGAAAAAGTCGGATAGTTTCCAAAACTCTCCTCCCCGAGTATGAACGGATTTGAGGTTAGAGAACTAGCGTTCAACCATTTTTACAAAGTGTGTAAAAACATTGAAGACATGAGATTTTTGGACAGAAAGAAGATGTTTCTTGATCTCAGGGACATGAAGGATGTTGTCTAGGTGAAAAGTTTTGGTAGGTGAGTAAAGTTTTGAAAAACCAATGTAAAAGATAAGAAGAGCCTTACCATTGCCAACATGAAGATTGTCATCACCATAGTAAGATGTGGCTGAAGTGAAACCTGTCATGTCCGATGCCACATGATTGCTAGAGCCTGTATTCGGAAGCCAAGACATAGAGGTGGTGGTTGAGCGATTATCCGTATAGTTTGCGGATGCTTGTTGTCTTCCCTGAATGGTGGATGTATCGCGGTTTGGGCATTAGGATGGAATATGACCAATCTCACACCTGTTACAAGTCCCATACACAATGTTTTGGTTAGAAGCCCAATTGAACTGATTTGAATTTCGTTGTCCTCCTCCTTGATTATGATTTCCACGTCCACCACGGTTACAAGACCCACCTCGGTTTCTGTTGTTACTAGGAGATCCAGAGTTGTTTGTGTAGTATGCCTGAGGAGTCTGTGTAGATGTTGCAGTAGGTGTAGGCAGGAGTTGAAATCCAAGACGAGACACAAGATGTTGTATGGCTTGAATTGTATCTGTCGGAAAAGAAGCTCCAGTGGTGGTTGTGTTGACAGCAAAGGCTTGAGCCGGAGGAACCTCGAAAACTGGTTTCTGAACTAGAAACTCATGATCAGCTAAGAGTGCAGGAAGTTCAGAGAAGACGGTGGTAAACTGCCTGGAAAGAAGACATTGTTTGACTCAGTTGTACTGATCCCGAAGACCTGCAACAACTACCATAACAATATCTTTTTCTGACATGGGCTGCCCACTGTTAGCAGTGGCATACTCTTGTGCGGTAGTTAGATAGGCAACATAAGTCTCATCACCCTTCATTTATATCTTTAACAATTGCGTTTTTAGCAGAAATTCCTTTGATGACTTGTTAGGGGCATAAGCACGTTCACTACAAGAAAAGGGACCTATAGGGACGACATTTGTCGTCTCTATAGGTTAGAAAGTCGTCCCTATAGATGGCTGTGAGGACAAGTCGTCTCTATATGCCTTTGTTGCTATAGCCCCGTCGCAATAGATAGCTTTTTTCGTCGCTGTAGATATCGTCGCCATAGGTAGCTTTAAAGATGACATATCGTCGTTGTTGGTTCATGGTTGTCGTCCCCATTGTTGGACCTATAGAGACGAAATGTCGTCACCATAGCTAGACCTATAGCAACGACGTGTCGTCCCCATAGCTAGACCTATAGCAACGACGTGTCGTCCCCATAGATGTTGTACAAAATTCACATTCAGCTCCTGTTTTATGTTTATTTTTCCAGTTTTCTCAAACATATAAAAGCAGAAACACAAAATTTAACTACAAAACATTAAACTATCATACAATATCAAAACATTTGAATATTTATACAATTGTTTACCAAAACATACTACACAATCTGAAATTGTTTAAAAGTTTCATCCAATTTGTTTACTTGCTTGCATCACCACCTTCACACCTGAAAATATACAAATTCCCCATAATCTGTTGTGCCACTGTTGTCCACATCAGCCTATGATAAAAGTAGAATATGCTTATAATAAACAAATAAATGGCTATTTCTATAACTTTCTTTATTAAGTGATTAAATACTAATCTTACTGCATCCATAAGGTCTCGAATCTCTGT
Source organism: Lactuca virosa (assembly GCF_052849685.1). Classification (NCBI taxonomy): domain Eukaryota; kingdom Viridiplantae; phylum Streptophyta; class Magnoliopsida; order Asterales; family Asteraceae; genus Lactuca; species Lactuca virosa. The sequence goes on from NC_136434.1 coordinate 272,925,342, forward strand.
ATCCATTGACTTGAACATTTCCCTCAAACCTGCAATCTCTTCTTCTGACAAGCTTTCAGCTATTACCTGTCACCATACATACAATACAACACAAAACATTTGCCAAAATAGGTTAATGCATGAAATAGAAACAGTGACCTTATCCCAAAAAAGAAAAGCAAGTAAACAATTTCAGTTATGTACCCTTAAAGCCATCTTCTTTAACTTATTCATTGCTGAGAACTGCTTCAAACGAGAAAGAACAGCAGGATCAAGTGCTCTATCTGGAGCAACCCCATTTTCACATATCCATGGATGACCTGTTCTAATTACATCAACACATAAATACTTCCAGTCTCACAAAAACATAACAGAAAACTGTCTTGTGTGTACTGGATTGGCCTTGGGACTAAGACTAATGTCAATGGGATATAAAAGACAAAAATGCCCTTGTCACCCTCATCATTAGAAATAGACCTAGATCATACATAGGACTTGATGGGCTGTTAAGCAGTTTGAAGGTTGAGAGCATAACATCTTTTGTATAACAAAAACTCTAGTAAACTAAGATGGTTTTTAAAGTTTGAGATACTAAAACATTTGGATTGTGAAATAATGATAAGATAAAAGTCAGTAAACTTACCCTGTAATTTGCTTCTTTTGCTTGAAAAGAACTCGTAAGTATGACATCATAGCTACAAAGATCATGCAAAAGAGTAAAAGATACTAAATTCAAAGATAATGGATTAAAGAAAACCTTTTGTGTTAAAAAGGAAAAACATACTTGAGCCAGTCAATTATAGTCTTTTTTATCCCCACTAGCTTCCAAAATATTCACTAGAGCTCCAATATTCTGACAGTATACACAGGCCCCTCTTTAAGTGAGTAAACCTGTAAAAAAAATAATTCTTATTTCTAATTGAGTTCATGTTCTTAAGTAAGTGACATACAACTTTCTAGTGCTTCATAAGCGATAAGGACAAGCTAGTCATATCATTTTCAGACATCAAATTTCTTGAATTTATTCTAAATATTTTCATTACTATGCAACTAAAATCATAGCAATTAAAGAAGCCCAGAGTCTCATGAACAACAAAATTACCTCAATTTCATATCCAATTGTTCTAAAAGCAGTTGCAACAATAAGAATTAACATTCGCTGTGGATCAATGAACAAATCTACAAAAACCTACAAAATGGAACTAATAGAAGTTAAAGTTGAAACAACAGAGGAATACTGAAAACAAATAGTTATGGAATTTGAGTTTGTCGTCATCATCATTCTTAACCTATATACCAATTCCAATTTCAAACACATAATTGCTAACATTTACCTCAATAAACAGAGAATTACTAACCTGATAGCGGGCGTGGAGCTTGTATTCGATAGAATTCATAACCGGATGTGAAAAGGAAGTCGGTAGTCAGATCGGCGTTGAAACTAATCGTCATTGTTGAGCCCGACGATTGTGCTCGGAAACTAGTATCATAATCTATGGAGAGAGGAAGAACATTCACAAGGAGTGGGAGGTGAGGAAATCGCTGGAGGAGAATCTCCGATCTCTCTCTCTCTCTATCTCTCTTGAGAGCGAGACCGATGATTAAGTGTGCGTGAATGAAGCGAAGAAGGTTGTTCTCCTGATTTAAGGCATAGAAAGCTATGGGGACGACTTGTTGCCTTCCCCAAAACCGCGCCTTTCCTACTTTCTTTCCCGCTTAGCATATTGAGAACACGGTAATTGTGGTGAGTAGAAGGAAAGTCAAACTCTATGGAGACGACATGGCGTCCCTATAGGGCGTGTATAGCAACGACATATGTCGTCCCTGTAGATCCCGTCTCTATATATGCTTATTCTTGTAGTGGTCCAAGGGTTAGCTAGAGATCACGAGAAGTTGTACCTTAGACATGTTGGAATGATGCTTCTGAAATGGTTGACATGAGGAGCATACGAACATGTGCATCATTTGAGATCCAAATTGAATGACTAGGATTGGATGTAGTAGTAACGGGACCTCCTTCTTTACCTGGTGTTGTGACCAGAGATGTAGAGGTGTTGTGACCAGAGGTGCAGGGCATGGGATTGTGCCATCAACATAGCCAAAAAGATTGGTGGTGATGAGAAACGATTGAATCATAGCCTTCCAATATCCATAGTTTGTAGGAGAAAGGGTGAAGCCAAACTTATGGGAGTTGTGAGATGTCTTTTCTGCTGAAGAGAATGTAGTGAGAGTAGTCATGATGAAGAGAAGTAGCGGAAAATGGTAGTGGGCAGCAGGTGGTAGGCGGCAGCAGCAGGGAGGCAGGTGACGGCTGGATTAGGGTTACGTTAGGAGGTGCCGATTTTTAGAGAGAGGATTATTGGCTCTAATACCAAGCTAAACTTGGTAATTGTGTATTGTATTCAGAAAGGGAAAATATTACAGAGTATATATAGACTACGCATTTACACAAAGGAACCTCTAATATAAACATTTATCTAACAAGGGACACTCGGATCATGAAAGAACGTTCCAAAGAACAGCACAAGAACCATTTGGATGTAAATGAGAATAGATATAAAAGATTATTGTATAAGCTAAATGCCTAACTAATATGATCATTGGATAAATGCATTAAGAAAAAGAATTATTGTATAAAATATTTATAATATCGTCTTGCTCTTCCTGTTTTCTAATATGAGAGAACAACTTACTGTTAAACCCTACTCCGATGGATGCTTGATGGAAAAAAGCTGCAAGCTGACTTTCTTCTAGAAGAGCAGGGTTGGGCGACAACTTTGGAAATCCTGAAGATGAAACTATATACATGACAACTAACAGTCTTGAAGCCTGTGATATTATCAATGGTCAAAAAATATAATTAGAATGTATACGCTCATTGTATTCAATCATCAATATCTAAGATGGCATATACTTAAAAGCATTAGAGCTAGCTAGGCATGTCAAACCCACAAGAATTCTATATAATTCATAATTCACCGAAGCAATAATACAAGCATTTTCCAGCTGTTCGTTCATGATGCTCTTCAATTTAACTTTCACAATAAAAGAAAAGTAAAGCGATAATAACCTTTTGGAATAGATGAGGAACCTCGTTGCAATGTATGAAACATAATTTTAAGCCGGCCTCAACAAGCTCTATGGAAAGAAACAACTTATCATATTTATCATTCCTACAAAGATAAATACCCATAGAGCATTAGTAAAATAAAAATAATAAATAATAAAAAGGATGCGTTTTCATTTCAAAACTGGAGTTTATACAGACACAAGGCATGATGTATGTGTACCGAACAGACGGCTTTAAGGAGCGGGTCACTAAGGACTTATATATGAGTTATTGAGTTTGATTTGCATCTCATCTTAAAAATATTTACTCAGAAAAATCATCAGATAATGGTCTTATATGTTACATTCTTTGACAATGGGAATACTTTTGTATTTAAGCATCTATAAGTACTTTAACAAGGCAGACATGCAACCCCATTAAGTGCAAGTTGATATTTTAATGAAAAAATTATGTACAATGTTTCCGTCCTGGTTGATTGGGTACTCTTTCAGATTCTTTTAATGAAAAATTATTGTCATATCTAATCTAATGTAACTTGGTAACATATAGCTCTAAATAGAGGCAGCGAACATGTGGTATGTAAAACAGCTATTCCATGAGAAGATAACCTTAAAAACAAACATATTGTGTAATTGTCTGTCTAGCCATACCTTGTTATGTTGTTGCAGATTCTCCACAATGATAACCAGCATGTGTTACACATGACTGATGCTTGTTCAATCGTAAACATCTCTGATTTTATTTCTTTCTTAATGAGCTTAGCCAAGAAAGCTTTGGAAGTCAAGACATTTGACGAGCAAAACGTGTTTTTGCTGCCAAGCACGGATATGCTCTTGGAGAGTACTTGATGTAGTTCACGACGTGTTTCTTCATTTTCCTTACTATTGTCACGAAGGTGCAAATTTTCTGTGCCCATGTCAGTTAAAAAAAGGGGAAAGTCAGTTCAAAAAATATCCAAACCTGGTATGTATTAAATAAAAAAAGGTGAAGTTTTCGAAAAAAAGTTATCATACCAAGCCCGATGATGAGTTATCTAAGTAGGATATGTCTGCGTATGAACTCCCATTTCATATTTATTTTATTTTGAATGGAGTTGTATTTCATGATTTCAGAAGAAAAACAATGTCAGCACTCCACATCACTAAAATCATCACCAGTTTCTCCCGTTTCCCGCCCAGAACTCAAAAGAGCACCACACAATTTTATCTTCTGTTTACTTGCTTTCTCTGTGTCACTAACAGAATTTGTTTTCCACTCCCGCTGATTCCGATATCTTCTAGTTGCCATTTAACTTTTTTCAGCAAGTTCCGGTTTGTTTGAGGTAGTAGGTTGCATGCTTAAAACCAGACCATTATGCTGGCTGTATGTAGCTTTCCAAACCAACTTGCATTTCCTGCAACAATCGAGAAATTTGCTATATTTTGGCCTTTTTTAGCTCGATTTGGCAAAATCCCAATGTCCTTGCCCCAAATATATTTTCCTGAAAAAATAAACAAAATTTCAATTGGATACCCTTTTCACTGTTAAAGATCATCACTGGCCCAATAGAACAAATATTATCTAAAAGACTTTAGCTTGTTCGAGAATGCTCTAGAACATTATGGAAGACTATGGAAGACTCCAGAATATACCGGAAGAGTCTAGAATACTTTAGAACGACATGGAAGACCCTGGATGGTCATGGATCATTCTAGAAGACATTGTAGCAACCTAGACCTCTCCAGAACATGGTAGAACATTCTAGAAAGATATGGAAGCTTATAGAGTATGTTAGATAGCTCTAGAGTTGTCTAGTAAGTAGTAAGTGTATTGTAGTACCTAAAATCTTCCTATGAGGCCTATAAATAGGTGTGGAGCTCATTTGCTCCAAACCATCCAAAAAAAGCCTTAAAGAAAGAAAAGTGTCTAGTAGTCTCTCGAAGTGTAAAGTTCTTCTTAAGTATCTTAATAAAAGTATTGTTGTTTCCCATATAAAGAGTCATGTTCAACATTCAGTTCATGGAGTGTATAACAGAGAGAGCATAAAAGTGAACGAAATGCATACCTAAAGCATTAGAGAATCCCAATTCAAAAATCAGCAAGTGTAGGAAGGAAGAGATGTCCTTTCCACTGAGTAATTCCGTTTCCGCAGTGGATATATTACCAATAATTTCTTCCATGGTCGCCAACTAAAATACATTAACAAAACATGTAACATATTAAGAAGAAATGTGAACTAAATGTGAAACAAAGGTCAGAAACTAGAAACTATACATGAAGCTTGCTTTCTAAATAAGCTTTCAGTACATTCCATGATGTCCACAAACACTCATTTAAGTAAACTGAATACGTATCACGTGGCCATGCTGTTGTGGCCCTCACGGGATGAACAAAAGTCACGTCTTTGAGTCCATAATATGTATCATCAGTCTACTGGGGGCCAAAAATACTTGCCAAAAAGCTCATTACGCAAAATGAAGGCTTTCTTTGCATAATAACAAGCCTATAAAAAAGAGATAACTCGTTAGAAAAGGTTATGTTTTAGGTGCATATGAAAAAAGTTCACCACCAAACGAGGATGATTGTCAAGATAAAGATCAACAAGAAATTTTCTCATAGACATAGTAAGATATGTGGCCAAAAATTTAAAAGCATTCTTAACTACATGACATGCTTATGAGATACCAACCAAAAAGAATTATTAAATCTCCTAAACGAATCAATGTCCAATTAGAAGTGAAAATTTGCAAAAGACAACAACAACATAACGCAAATCCCACATAAATGGGGTTGGAATGAGGTAAGACGTACATAGTCGTGCCTCCACACAAGGGTAGAGACTGCTAGGGGGAGCAAAGAAGGAAGAAAAAACAAGCATTTAAGTTGAGATCAAAGAAAAAACAATTTGAATGTTAACGTGAGGAACGATATCTTGTCATTAATTTAAGCATGTAAGGTCAAAGAGTAATTTACAAAGAATAGAAGAATCTAGTGCCACAAGAAATTTACCAAGTCATAAACACCCAAGAAAGAAAGCAAACAAAATTAAATCCTTCTAGATTTCAAAATTTAAAGGCAAAGAAGCATAGGTTTTTCCAGTTCACTTATACAGAGTAGCAAAAAGGAGACTTTCCATTGTGTATATACATTGCATTCACAACCTTCCGAATATAACTTTCTACATCTATGATTCTAGTATTGGGATCTACATCAACTTTAGGATCTATATATCACGAGTTTTAAAATGAAAAAAGACAACAGAATACAAAATCCTCCCAACATAGAATGCCACAGTAATCCTTGAGGCAATTTAGCTTTACAAGTTAGGAAAATAAAAGACACAAAACGGCAATGAAACATCTATGATATATAGAATTTGAGAACAAATCACGTACCTCGATCATTGAACCTTTTGCACACAGTCTTTCACCAAAATCATAATAAAGATGTGCAGCAAAGAACAAATAATTGTTGGACTGAGGTTCCTAAAATAAGAAGTGATGGTAGATAAACTCAGCATATGTAATGCAATCACAAGAGCCATGCAACATAAACTAATACAAGGAGTCAGGAATTATACATTTTCCATGAGATAAGAGGCAGACTTGCAGACATAACCATACATTGGGTATGATTTAGATCTAGAGAATGTGGGGTGGAAAATGTTGAAAAGGCTGACAAACTTAGGTGGAATCCATCTTGTAGCCACTTTTGCTCACTCATAGCACTTATCCAGATATCCCAAATGTGCACTGTTTTTCATGAATTGATAATGCCTTGATGAAGGAGTCATGTATGGGTGAAGCACAGAGCGCATGACTAAGGTTTCGAGTTCGCCAAAGCATGACCAAGCACTCCTCCAAACTTTTGCCATTCCCTTGGAGCAAACGGATCAGTGCCTGATACATCTTAGCATGAAGCTCCATGTATCCCTGTGATAAGAGAACATTGAACATAAGAAACAGCAGATGCACCAAAGCAATAGCATGCCAATAAAGAACCTAAGGTCAAACAAGAAGAAAAAAAACCTTTAGTGATAGCAAATCAACAACATTGTAAAGCAAAGGAAGAGTTTGTTCAGCACGTTGGGTGAATTCTCGACTCTCCCATACTTCTAAAGCCTTTTGAACATCTTCAATCAAAATCTGATTGTACCAAAAAAAGTAAGCAAGGACTAGTAATACTAATAAAAAAAATTATGAATAGAAAATCAACAACCAACAAAGCATAAACTGTTCACTTCTGGATAACTTGGTGTAACATCCCAAAAATACAGCCAAAAATTTCGTTTTAATTAAGTTATTACATAAAACCATCAGTATAAAAACATTCATAATAATATCTCGTGTCAAAACGAAAGTGTCAATAATCAAAACATAGTATCATAAAACCATATCAGAGTGTAATCCCAAAGATCTCGTGTGCGGAAAACATGGTGTGATGCGTTGCGATCAAGCTGGCTCCTTTCCTTTGAAAACAAAGTACCTAAAACCAAAACTGAAAACTGTAAGCACGAAGCTTAGTGAGCCCCCCATCATACCACAAACCATACAATAACATACTGTCAGGCAATTCTAGGGCGCCTGACTTACCCAGGCCAAGCCATTCTGGGGTGCTTGACTTACCCGTCGGTCTATCTCACCCGACTACCAGGGACTATTTCACCCCTACCACTATCACGCAATAATATAACACACGCATATACTGCCAGGCAATTCTGGGGTGCCTGAACTACCCAGGTCAAGCTGTTATGGGGTGCTTGACTTACCCGTCGGTCCTTACGACCGACATACGAGGACTATAACACCTCCTACCACTACTATCACATATAACATATCATGCTAGCACACAAACATATCATGTAATAGCAAACCTAGATGAACATCACCAAGACAATCATCTATCATACAACTCCTATTAGTGGGTCGGCGTTGTGGCCGTAGACCCACCGCTACTGGAAGGTAACTCACCTCGAATGTAGAAGCTTCCCAAAGAAATCCTTGCTGCTGCCCTGTCCACTTCCCGAGCTATCAATGCCAATCAATATACCCAATTAGCAATTGGTTCCCATACCAAAATCCTTAATCCATGCATGGGGTAAAATGACCATTCTACCCATGGCCCAGTATGATCCAGAACTAAGGCCATAACCCAAACAAAAGCCCAACACCATAATGTCCATAATCTAGTCAATGGCCCAATTTTCTAAATTAGGCCCAAACCTCTACGTGAGTCTTGCCATGAGGCCCAATCATTCTTTCCAGTCCAATACACTTCATATTCTGATGGCCCAATAATAATCCAAACACTTAAATCCAAAATGCTAAAAAAATCACTCGTGTCCCGGTCCATGACTAATTTTCAAAATTAGGCCCAAGACCATAGTGGGCCTCCATAAATATATCAACCCAAAACCTGATGGCCCAACAGCGCCCAAAACAACAAGTCCAGAAGATGGCCCAAACCGAAGCCTAAAAACCAAAATCCCATTCTGCTGAGTATGCGGGGCGTACTCAGCTTGTACGCTAAGCGTACTGGCTTAAGGGCTTGTACGCTGCGTGTACAGGCTTGTACGCCCAGCGTACTCCTCTTGTTGACCAATTCTCAATCCTAGCTCTTAATCCATTAAGCCAAGACGTCCAAAACCTCAAAATGGCTTAATATAAGTGACTTGATCCATCAAGTCGAATGCTTTAAGCCTTTGCATGGCTTAATGAATCCCAAACACCAAGGATGAATTCCAAAAGGTCAAAATCACTCCCAAAATGTCTTAGAACTTCTTAATACCTTAAGACCTCGGTCCAAACTTCCAGATCTGATTTCAAGGGACTTCTTAAGTCATAAAGTTTCTAACTTTATGACTTAGCATAACTCAATGGGGCCTAAATCTAAAACCTAAGTTCCAAACTTCATCAAATGACTACCAAATCATGCATGGAATGTTTATACCTCTCAAGATCTAAACTTTATAACTCCATAACCTCAGTAAGGACTAAATAAGAGGCTCAAAGGTTCTCGAGTAACTTCTACTAACAAGAACCACCTCAAAGGGACCAAAAACATAACAATGTACCACTTAGCTATATCTACATGGAAAAGTTGTCAAGGTTGAGACTTTATACCTCCAAAAGATAGATCTAGGTGCACAAAGCTTGGATCCAAAAGCTCCAAGTCAAACAATGACTCTTCAAGAAGTTCCTTCTTTCTCTTCTAGCACAAAATCACACCAAAAATCACTTTGGAGCTCTACAATCACTCAAATGGGGGCTAAGGGTCGATTTCTAGGGTTTGGAGGGATGGAGGCTGAAGGTATTAGGGTTAGGTTATGAGATAAGGAGCTTAAATAGGGTCCAAGACCCTAAAATAGGGTTCTGATCTGACTGGCGTACGCCAAGCGTAATTCTGGTATGCCCAACGTACTCCAAAGAACATTCGCGACCATCCTGGTCAGTACGCCCAATGTACTCCAAGGTACGCCCAGCGTACTGCCTTCTTCACTAGTACGCCCCGCGTACTCGGCTAAGCCTGAAAACCATGAGACTTCTGAAGGCCATAACTTCTTCGTTATAAGCCCGATTCCGACGATCCTTATATCCACGGAAAGGTGGCGAGAAGCTCTACGCATCCATCAACTTATCCTCACTTCAAAACCTTCTGAACAAAAATCCAAAATTCATAAAGAGCTCGAACTACCACTTTACCGATATACCCCTTGGCTCCCAAAACACGAATCGAACATCCGAATCACTTATAATACATCACCCGCACCCAAATGGGCCTAGATACTACCCTTTTCAAAAGCCCTAATCCTTGTGATGACCAATCTTCGGGCCACATCCTTAGACTAGAAGTCAATTCGGAACAGGGCTTTACAACTCTCTCCCACTTAAATTAGATTTCGTCCTCGAAATCGCTTCTTACTATCACTCGTCTCAAGACAACCATCTGAGGAATACAACCGAAGCCCCAAACCGAAACTTCCATCCCGAAGAAAATCGACCACGAGCACTATGCTCCTAACAACAACCGACAACCTGTCCTAAACCATCAAGTACTTATTGCTGACATTCAGAGGGGTACAACCATTATTTTGTGCAGTCCATGACCTTCCCAAGGCAACTGGAACCCGAACCGAACCTCTTATCCCGAAATTAACACCCGAACCTTCAACCTTGTAAGTCATTTTACTTCCTGAGTCCTGAAATCTATAATGGTCTGACTTCCCAACAACTCGTCTATGCTGACAACTCCTTATCAAGATCTCAGTGATGGCAACCCAGTCATAACCCTTCCAACTCTGAGCATTGAATGGATCCTTAGAATAACTCTTCAAACCTAGTGAAGACCGAATTCTCGCTCTCTCAAATAAAACCATCCCCACTTGCTTTCCAATCCCTAATCACATTGCTATCTCGAAAGGAGCAAAGTCGCTAACCACATACCACAACATCACACTTATACTCGACAGAGGGCTCAGATAATCCCGCTGTAAGTGACTTGTCACTTCCCAATCAACTAGCTATTAAGTTTGTACTTGCAACCTAAAACACAAATACTAATACTGTCCAAACACTGAAACTGCCAAAAACACTGAACTGCCCGAAGCAGTATGTTGCCACATGGTTGCTTTCCAAAAGCTACCGAGACCTCCTGGGTCTCAATTCGCTCGCCAATCGTCTGAAATACCGGGTTCCGTCCCGGGTGCAGAGCGAAAGGACTCCCACTTAGTCACCTCACACGACTTCCGAACGAAATCCTTCTCTGGACTAGTTGCCACTAGTTATCATGCCACTGTGGCTCTAACAACCTTCTGATCTAACCGATCGGGTCCATGCGTTGAATCCTATCATCATCAATCCAAGGCTAAAACTAATTGCCACCTAACCGATGGTAGCCTTATATCACAAGCAATCTTATACAGTCCATTGCTTTCCTGATCCCCTAACTGTAGTGGCGCTCCTACAGTCTTATCACTGGCTCAACCAGGTCTAATCTATATGGGTAATACCGAGATGCAATCTGTGGATTTCCATATCCTCATCGTTGCACCCGAACTGGTGGGTACTAATGTTCCTTCCGCGTTCTAACAATGAGCTCATGCCATCTACCAACCTAGTGAATGCTACAGCTACACCCGCAGACTTACATCACTCTATCACTATCTGGCTGCTAGTGAATGCTACGGCTACACCCGCAAACTTACATCACTCATCCCAACCGGTTCGAACATGCACTCGACCTAACCCTCAACTGAACTTGAGTCCTAACCGAAGTTCTAACCTGGTTCCCGAAACCTGCTGTCTGAGAGTCTCGAAGGCTGTCTGCTGCTCAAGCCCCCAACGAAAGGCCCCCAACTTCTTGGTCATTCGGGTCAAAGGAACCGCAATCTCGGAGAAGACCCGTATAAATCTCCGGTAATAACCCGCTAGACCCAGGAAACTCCGAATCTCAGTTGGAGACCTCGGAATCTCCCACTGCATCAAGGCCTCTATCTTGGCCGGTTCGACTAGAATACCCCTTCTGGTTGACAAGGTGCCCAAGAGATTGCACCTCGCGCAACCAGAACTCTCATTTGGTGAACCTTACAAAAGTCTCTCCCCCGCTTAGATTCGACTAAGTCTTCACGACACGTGAGAATTGAAGGATTCCCAATCCTTCTCGCTTTCTAGCATCCCGCCGATGACAACCTGTGCTTACCAATGCTAGCGATTAGTCATCGGTTAAACCTTAAGTTCGCCCATCCTCGGAAATCTTGATGAGTACTGTTGAAATTGGGTCCAGTCTGACACCTCAATCCACCTCTCATGCTGACAACTAGATGCCTTAATCTTCACTCTGGCTGACGAGTCCTCATTCCCACTTCCAATATCGCAACACCACTGAACTCTAACCGAACACAACCCATGCAAAAATGCAATTCTCTTGAACATCCAATGACTGAACACCCATGCGTCCAACACTCACAGCTGACTCCACTATCTTCATGCTACCAGTCCTGTTCTAGCAACGGTAGTGCCTTGAACTCCAAAGTTTATCCATAGACAATTGTCGACCACACCTGAACCATATTTGAACCACTGAACGCTGACTTCACTGAAGAAATATCGCTCTAACCCTGACCGAGTATCCTATAAATAATACCCGCACAGATCCTGACGAAGATCTGGAATGATAACGGTACATGCGGAACCCACTCCACAAAATGCATACCTCTGTGGGTTCATCAAGGACTTTTCGGCATGCAGGATGACATATATGGTCCTTGATAACCCAAACACTAGCTAGCAGAAAACCGACCTGAGATCTGACTTATCCACACTCGCTCACAATCCCAAAGCGATATGTATCCCCAACATTCATCTGTCAGTAGAAGAAGATGACATACCCGCAACATCTGGAGGAATACTGATCACCTTCAGCTGACATGATCAACCCTGCCATACCTGTAGCAGCCTAAACCCTTGGAGCGACAAACTCCCTTGTGCACTTTCCTGTACGTGTTGCACTGACTTCGGCCCTGCTGGCCTTTCACCCGATGATCAGAAGTCATGGGTCTCTTCCCGGGACCCTCTACTATATGCACCTGGCACGAACCTCTCTTCTCAAAGTGCTCCAAATCGACCTCGCATCTGCAACTTCTTGGAAATCATATCCTTCAGGGTCTGGCACCCTGTCACGCTCACTAGCTCGCTTGCCATGGCTAAGTTGCAACAACTGGAACATCCCCTGTCCCCAAACTGGGTCACAAACTCTTCCCTGAAGCTTCTCAAATTCTCCAAGACTCTCACCGATTCGAGTATGGATCCTGTGCTTTCAGTAGTATGGGCCCAATACTACCTTCCACACATATCCATACTTTCCTCAGCAATCCTCCCGAGTCCTCCAAGTCACTTCCTCAAACTGGTACACCCAAGTCTCACTGAACCTCACTACTAACCCACTGAAACGTATCCTAGGATTTCCTAGGTTCCCAAACTCACCCAGTCCTCAGCTGCTGAAAGATTCCCAGTAATGTCAGCTAGCTACCTTATGAATATAGCCACATGCAACAGAGATCAGATAATCCTTCGAGTAAGAGACCCATCCCTAGAACGGTTGGACTCAGACAAGAGCTGTGCAATAGGGTCAAGTCCATCACTCTGAGATTATCCAGCCTGTGTCCCATGTGACTTAGCATATTCACTTAGTAGCTAACTCACATTACCAAGAGTCCCACAAAGCACAAAGCAAACAACATTCAGACATGGGGAAAATCTAACCATCATAATCTAATCAAACCATTTTATCCTCTAATCAGGAATCTGAACATGCAATTCAAAGGCTCATACAATCAGGCATAACCTAAACAGGCTATCCTATCACTGACTGATCAATACTAACATGCAAGTCTACAAGCACATACAATAGGCATATAAGGCATCCTCCCTAGATCCTTAGCCCTAATATAGCATGTAGTTCTCATAATCATATCATAACATAACATATCATAACATGTATGGGTATCTTGGGGAAAACTTACTTGAGCTCGGCTGATTGCACGCTTCACACACCTTGTTCTTTTCAAAGTTTTGTTCTATTTTCAAATTTCTTTTAAACTTGTTTTTTATAAAAGGGTTTTACTTTTGAAAATTTCCATACCAAGTCCTTAGTTTGAGTTCAAACACACCCGGGAGTGTGCCTGAATCCCTCAAACCGAGGCTCTGATACCAACTTGTAACATCCCAAAAATACAAGCCAAAAATTTCGTTTTAATTAAGTTATTACATAAAACCATCAATATAAAAACATTCATAATAATATCTCATGTCAAAACCAAAGTGTCAATAATCAAAACATAGTCTCATAAAACCATATCAGAGTGTAATCCCAAAGATCTCGTGTGCGGAAAACATGGTGTGATGCGTTGCGATCAAGCCGGCTCCTTTCCTTTGAAAACGAAGTACCTGAAACCAAAATTGAAAATTGTAAGCACGAAGCTTAGTGAGTTCCCCCCCCCCCCCATCATACCATACACCATACAATAACATACTGTTAGGAAATTCTGGGGCACCTGACTTACCCAGGCCAAGCCATTCTGGGGTGCTTGACTTACCCGTCGGTCTATCTCACTCGACTACTGGGGACTTTTTCACCCCTACCACTATCACGTAATAATATAACACGCATCTATTGCCAGGCAGTTCCGGGGTGCCTGAGCTACCCAGGTCAAGCCATTCTGGGGTGCTTGACTTACCCATCGGTCCTTACGACCGACATACGAGGACTATTTCACATCCTACCACTACTATCACATATAACATATCATGCTAGCACACAAACATATCAGGTACTAGCAAACCTAGATGCATATCACCAAGACAATCATCTATCATATAACTCCTACTAGTGAGTCGGCATTGTGGCCGTAGACCCACCAATACTGGAAGGTAACTCACCTGTAATGCAGAAGCTTCCCGAAGAAATCCTTGTTGCTGCCCTGTCCACTTCCCGAGCTATCAATGCCAATCAATATACCCACTTAGCAATTGGTTCCCATACCAAAATCCTTAATCCATGCATGGGGTAAAATGACCATTCTACCCATGGCCTAGTATGATCTGGAACTAAGGCCATAACCCAAACAAAAGCCCAACACCATAATGTCCATAATCCAGTCAATGGCCCAATTTTCTAAATTGGGCCCAAACCTCTACGTGAATCTTGCCATGAGGCCCAATCATTCTTTTCCAGTCCAATACACTTCATATTCTGATGGCACAATAATAATCCAAACACTTAAACCCAAAATGCTAAAAAAATCACTCGTGTCCCGGTCCATGGCCTAATTTTCAAAATTGGGCCCAAGACCATAGTGAGCCTCCATAAATAAAATATCAACCCAAAACCTGATGGCCCAACAGCGCCCAAAACAACAAGTCCAGAAGATGGCCCAAACCGACGCCCAAAAACCAAAATCCCATTCTGTTGAGTACGCGGGGCGTACTCAGCTTGTACGCTAAGCGTACTGGCTTAAGGGCTTGTACGCTGCACGTACAAGCTTATACGCCCAACGTACTCCTCCTGTTGACCAATTCTCAATCCTAGCTCTTAATCCATTAAGCCAAGACGTCCAAAACCTCAAAATGGCTTAATATAAGTGACTTGACCCATCAAGTCGAATGCTTTAAGCCTTTGCATGGCTTAATGAATCCCAAACACCAAGGATGAATTCCAAAAGGTCAAAATCACTACCAAAATGTCGTAGAACTTCTTAATACCTTAAGACCTCGGTCCAAACTTCCAGATTTGATTTCAAGGGACTTCTTAAGTCATAAAGTTTCTAACTTTATGACTTAGAATAACTCAATGGGGCCTAAATCTAAAACCTAAGTTCCAAACTTCATCAAATGACTACCAAATCATGCATGGAATGTTTATACCTCTCAAGATCTAAACTTTATGACTCCATAACCTCAGTAAGGACCAAATAAGAGGCTCAAAGGTTCTCGAGTAACTTCTACTCACAAGAACCACCTCAAAGGGACCAAAAACATAACAATGTACCACTTAGCTATATCTACATGTAAAAGTTGTCAAGGTTGAGACTTTATACCTCCAAAAGATAGATCTAGGTGCACAAAGCTTGGATCCAAAGGTTCCAAGTCAAACAATGACTCTTCAAGAAGTTCCTTCTTCCTCTTCTAGCACCAAATCACACCAAAAATCACTTTGGAGCTCTACAATCACTCAAATGGGGGCTAAGGGTCGATTTCTAGGGTTTGGAGGGATGGAAGATGAAGGTATTAGGGTTAGGTTATGAGATAAGGAGCTTAAATAGGGTCCAAGACCCTAAAATAGGGTTCTGATCTGACTGGCGTACACCAAGCGTAATTCTGGTACGCCCAACGTACTCCAAAGAACATTCGCGACCATCCTGGTCAGTACGCCCAATGTACTCCAAGGTACGCCCAGCGTACTGCCTTCTTCACTAGTACGCCCCGCGTACTTGGCTAAGCCTGAAAACCATGAGACTTCCGAAGGCCATAACTTCTTCAATATAATCCCGATTCCGACGATCCTTATATCCACGGAAAGGTGGCGAGAAGCTCTACGCATCCATCAACTTATCCTCACCTCAAAACCTTCTGAACAAAAATCCAAAATTCGTAAAAAGCTCGAACTTTCTAAAACAAGTAATAGAAAGGGGGTTTCTCTAGTTTTGCAAGACTAGAAACTTAAACAACTAATACTTAGACTACTTAACTAAAAACTAGATAAGCAAAGATTCAACTCAATTCAATAACGAAGGGGACTTCTGTTTAGTTCAACTCAATTGATCCTATGGTTGATATTATGGTAATAGTGCAATGGATTAATTCTTCTATTGGCTACCGATTCAAGTGATTAGCCTTGCGTTCGCTACGATAATCCTTAGAAAACAAACTAACTCAAACAGTGATCAGTTGTCTAATTTAATTTAATTCACTAGATTATTTATTCGGGTTAATTTAGACTTGTAATAGCTAACTAAATTGGTCCTTTAGTTAACCTCTTGCTGATGGTCATCAAACAAGCTCACACATGAATTTACCTAATTTTTCTTATTAATTCTAGTTTCACGTTCGTTAGTCCTAGACATATGATAAAGTGGTCACATAAACATATGGGGTTGATAATTAAAAGATGTTCATGCTATTTAATTATCTTCCTATTAACAGAAAATTAGTTATCATTCACACATAAGGTTCTTTAACAAGCTAGAATCAACAAAATCACCAATATTAAATTAATCCTACCATAAAATCAAACCATAATCACAAAATCATCTATCCTAAACAGAAGTTATGAGTTTTTAGCTCATATCTACAGCAAATAACAAACTAAAAACATATTCTAATGATTGAAACATGGTTTATGCAAAAGATTAAGATAAAAGTAGTGTGTTATTGCCTTTGATCTTCTTCCAATTTGATATCTAGGTTGAAATCTCGAAAACCACAGCTTCTAAGAACCCTTCTGGCCTCCAAAAATCGTCCTAAACTTCCCCCATTTGTTCGGGTTCGAATGAGAAGCGTTTCTATATATATATTCTGAAAACAGGGGCTACTCGGCGAGTCCAGTGACCTACTCGCCGAGTCCATCACTTAAAATCCCGTGTACGGCAAGTCAGCGCGTCTTTATCTTCTCGAATCTTCGATGCGACTCGCCGAGTAGTCGACCTTACTCGCCGAATACCTTGTGTTTTTAGCATTTTCTCAAAACATGAAAGTCGTCCAAAATTGTGTCTAGTTTTCAGAACATTTTGAATCTCGTCAATCGGAGTTACGGTTCATGAAATATGGCCAAAACACTGACGAGGGGTCAAGCTGCCCAGCAACATCCTTCTTTCTTCAAAATCCAAGATCCAAGCTTCCAATCGCTAGTTCCGCTTCCTTTTCCACCCGAGCATGTCTTTTATTGCTGAAATTGAAATATTAAGCTAATTAAGTACCTTTTGTCCATAAAATGATATAAAATCAACAATAATTAATAAGATAATGAATGATTTCTATGACTAAATAAGCCCATATCAAAATACCCCACACTTGACTTTTGCTTGCCCCCAAGCAAAACCGAATTTTAGCATGCTAATATCACATAAGACAATCCCAATTGAACCCAGCCATTATGCCAAGACCGCAACGCATGCATTTGTGTCTAAATTTTTTCCTAAGGACCCCCCTAATTCTAAATACTCACAATCCTCATAAACACTTGCCCACTTCTTTTGAACAATGCTCATTTTATGCATCCCTCCGAATCCATCCGCAGAAAACCTCCTAGCCTCAAGGTATTTTTGGTCAAGCAACCCAAGCATACATAATCTAGAAAATTACAACTTTTCGATACCACTATGGAGCTATTGGAATTCTTCACTTTCTTGATAATTTGAACTTTGATTTCTTCAAATTTGCCACCTTTTGATTTTTGGTATCTTCACTTTTGAATTTCTTCGGAATTTTGATCTTTTGATCTCACACTTTAACTTTGATGCTCCAAAAATTCTTTAAACTTTTCTTGTAATTCTCTCTTTTTTTTTAACATGTAACTCACTTCTTTTTCACTCAAAACCTACATGCTTAAGCAGGGGCGCTCAACTTTAACCTTTATTGATTAATGATAACAATTTTCCTGGATACATTTCAAGTACACGATGCTAAACATATTGCGATCCTCAAACTAAGCGAGGTTGTGTTTTTGTCCCATGATTTCACTAGAATAAAGGAGGTCACAAAGGCACTAGAACGTATATAGGCTCAACTAAACATTTGGGTCCTCATGGAATCATCAAATATAATACTAGCATGATCCCTAATTGCTTTACCAAAATTTTCTAAACTAGCCCTAGCAATTTTAACGCAAAAATTTCAAAATTTTCAAAATTTAACTAAAATTTTAACTAATGTAAAAATTTTAACTAATGTAACCAACCCCCATCCCCACACTTAATTTATGCAATGTCCCCATTGCATATTATGCATGATAAAGAACAATAAAAATAAGGAGAGAATTGGAACAAACTCCCCTGGGATAGTAGTGGCGAGGTTGATATATCTTCTCTTCAGCTCCATCTTCAATTGACTTTAGACATGGGAACAGCTCATCCATGTCTTGGGTGTCAAAATCTCGTGTGGTACAGTCTTTATAAAAGCTCCAAATATAAGAGAAAAACTCTTGGAAATGCTCGGAAAATGATCTTCAAAGAATAGAACCAATGCCCATATCAAATGTCATCAAATCTTCAGCTCAAAAGTAAGAAGAATGAGCGACTCGTCGAGTAAGTATGTAGACTCGCCGAGTTGAAGCGTAAATGGCAGAAGAATCGTGAATTTTCACATGGACTCGGCGAGTCCATAAGATGCACTCGGCGAGTAGACCGCTATGTGACAAAAATTTTATTCTGCCCAAGTCCGTTTCTGATGTATGGGGTTATATAAACCAATAATTTCCCTCATTTTTCGTCAGGGAATAAACACTCTTTAACCCTTCTATCTATTGGACTCATAGCTTGACTCAAAACTTCGTTTCCTCTCTCGCCTAGACTCGATTTCTCGCTTCGTCAGCCTTGACTCTAGACCCTCACATGCAATCCTAAGCTTCAAACTGAAAAGATCAAAACAACACACAAGTAATAGAAAAAGGAAAACAAACATCTAAATTAAATTCCTAAATTACCCTAATAAACTAGAAGTTTAAAAAGAAAAAGAAAAGCAAACTCTAATGACGGGTTGCCTCCCGCAAGCGCTTCTTTTTGTGCGAGTCTTGAGCTGGACTCTCAACTTAATAAACTTCTAATAAAATCAATGCCAATCCATCCATTGCATTAAATATTTTCTTTGGACCAATTTGTAAAATTCGACTCTTTGCTTCAAAAATTGGCCAAACGAGCTTGAATACATAAAACCCAAGAATTCTGACAAGGGTTGGGACCGGTCGGGTACTAATCATAAATGGATCGTGATTTAGAACTTTCTCCAAAGTTGGAATCGTCACCCCATGCTTCGAAACACAAACCGGAAGAACAGGGGACCATGTCGTGGTAATGGTCAAACCACAACTTGGTTCCTGCAATTCAGCTTGTTCTTGTTCTTCGTCCGACCTCTCTACTAACAACCTTTCCAGCTCCTCCAAATCTCTTTCTGGATTAAATTCTTCATCTTGTAACTTTAGCTCTTGTGACTCAAATTGTTCTTGTTTATTAGGCAAGATGTTATCTAACCATCTTCCAAATTCCTTCAAATCATCATCTGAGTCATATTCCTCATCTTCTAGCTCTTGTGACTCAGATGTCCCTTGTGTGTTGGGCAAGATGTTATCTAACCATCTTCCAAATTTCTTCAAATCTTCATCTGAGTCATACTCCTCATCTTCTTGCTCAATTTCCTGTACTACTTCCTCAAGAAAAGCATCAAGAGCATCGAGATTTGGAAAATACATAATAAATAAAAATAAAAATAAAAATAACTAATCAATAAAATAAAAACGATAACAATTAGCAGATAAAATTAACTACTTGATGTGTGTAAAACCAACTAGTTTTAATCCTACTAACTTAAACACAAAGACGAACACACGAAAGGCAGTGTACCTATCGATTAGCAGTTTAGTTCAGGTAAGTAGGGTATCGAACACAGGGAACGGTAAACAATTAAAAGAAATGCTAATATTATCTAAATAAAACAAGTAATAGAAAGGGGGTTTCTCTAGTTTTGCAAGACTAGAAACTTAAACAACTAATACTTAGACTACTTAACTAAAAACTAGATAAGCAAAGATTCAACTCAATTCAATAACGAAGGGGACTTCTGTTTAGTTCAACTCAATTGATCCTATGGTTGATATTATGGTAATAGTGCAATGGATTAATTCTTCTATTGGCTACCGATTCAAGTGATTAGCCTTGCGTTCGCTACGATAATCCTTAGAAAACAAACTAACTCAAACAGTGATCAGTTGTCTAATTTAATTTAATTCACTAGATTATTTATTCGGGTTAATTTAGACTTGTAATAGCTAACTAAATTGGTCCTTTAGTTAACCTCTTGCTGATGGTCATCAAACAAGCTCACACATGAATTTACTAATTTTTCTTATTAATTCTAGTTTCACGTTCGTTAGTCCTAGACATATGATAAAGTGGTCACATAAACATATGGGGTTGATAATTAAAAGATGTTCATACTATTTAATTATCTTCCTATTAACAGAAAATTAGTTATCATTCACACATAAGGTTCTTTAACAAGCTAGAATCAACAAAATCACCAATATTAAATTAATCCTACCATAAAATCAAACCATAATCACAAAATCATCTATCCTAAACAGAAGTTATGAGTTTTTAGCTCATATCTACAGCAAATAACAAACTAAAAACATATTCTAATGATTGAAACATGGTTTATGCAAAAGATTAAGATAAAAGTAGTGTGTTATTGCCTTTGATCTTCTTCCAATTTGATATCTAGGTTGAAATCTCGAAAACCACAGCTTCTAAGAACCCTTCTGGCCTCCAAAAATCGTCCTAAACTTCCCCCATTTGTTCGGGTTCGAATGAGAAGCGTTTCTATATATATATTCTGAAAACATGGGCTACTCGGCGAGTCCAGTGACCTACTCGCCGAGTCCATCACTTAAAATCCCGTGTACGGCAAGTCAGCGCGTCTTTATCTTCTCGAATCTTCGATGCGACTCGCCGAGTAGTCGACCCTACTCGCCGAGTACCTTGTGTTTTTAGCATTTTCTCAAAACATGAACGTCGTCCAAAATTGTGTCTAGTTTTCAGAACATTTTGAATCTCGTCAATCGGAGTTACGGTTCATGAAATATGGCCAAAACACTGACGAGGGGTCAAGCTGCCCAGCAACATCCTTCTTTCTTCAAAATCCAAGATCCAAGCTTCCAATCGCTAGTTCCGCTTCCTTTTCCACCCGAGCATGTCTTTTATTGCTGAAATTGAAATATTAAGCTAATTAAGTACCTTTTGTCCATAAAATGATATAAAATCAACAATAATTAATAAGATAATGAATGATTTCTATGACTAAATAAGCCCATATCATCGACCAAAATCCCCTCCTGGTTAATGATATATCCAAGGAACTGAACCTCTCGTAACCAAAACTCACACTTTGAGAACTTGGCATACAACCGTTCTCTCCTCAAAACTCCCAATAGCTCAGGAGGTGCTCCTCATGCTGCTATCTGGTCTTGGAGTATACCAAGATTTCATCTATAAACAAAATGACCGAGCGATCAAGCATCGGTCTACATACACGATTCATCAGGTCCATAAATATTGTAGGCCTGTTGGTGAGACCAAACGGCATCACCACGAACTCGTAATGTCCGTAACGAGTCTGGAACGCGGTCTTCTCCATGTCCTCCTCCCTAACCCTGACCTGATTGTAATCAGACCTCAGGTCTATCTTGGAGAACCAAGATGCTCCATACAACTTATCGAAAAGATCATTTATCCTCGGGAGTGGATAACTATTCTTCACCGTTAACTTGTTTAACTCCCGGTATTCAATGCACATCCGGTGTGAACCATCCTTCTTCTTGACGAAGAGAATCGACGCTCCCCATGGAGAACTGCTCGGACGGATGAAGTGTTTGCCCAGCAGTTCCTGCAGATGAGATGACAGCTCCTGCATCTAGGGTGGTGTCAATCAGTACGACACCTTAGCGATAGGGGCCGCACCTGGCACTAGGCCGATCCTAAACTCGACCTGCCTCTCCGGAGGCACTCCGGTAACTCCTCCGGAAACACATCACCGAACTCTCTGACAACCGGAACATCCTAAACCGAAACCTGATCCCTAACCCGCGTATCCACCATATACGCCAAATAACTTGCACACCCGCGCTGAATATACTGTCGAGCCCTAGCAGCTGAGCAAAACCCTGAACCCAATCTGGTGCCCTCACCGTAGATAACTAGTTCTCCCCCACTTGGGGTTCGAACTACCACCCGGTGACCCTCGCAGTCGATCATGGCACCGAAGCAACTCAACCAGTCCATAACCACAATCACACATACATCCCCCATGGGAATCAAAATCAAGTCTATTGGGAAGGATACCCCGAAGATCTCCTGAACTTAACCCCGATAGACTGAAGAAGCAGAAATCTCGTGTTTGTTGGCAATAGAGACTCGCAACGTACAGTCTAGCTCTCCTACAGGCAAACCGAACTCCCTACTAAATGTTCGAGAGAAAATTAACCGACTCGCACCGGAGTCAAATAATATCAATGCAGGTAAGGAGTTCACTAAGAACGTACCTAACATAGTTACAACACATAAGCATAAAACAAATATAATTAATAAGATAAAGGATAGAAACATACCATCCACCACATACGGTGCTGTCCTGGCTTCCTCGGGTGTAAGCTGAAAGGCGCGTCCCGAGCCCTCGAAGGCTCTGCTCTACCCTGACTCCCGTCAGTAATCCTCAGTGTAGCCGGCGTTGGAGCCTGTGTCGGTCGGGCAGCGAGCAATGGATAGTTGGTCTTCATGTGACCAACCTGATCGTAGTGGTAACAGATCCTCATATCCTAAACCGGGGCTGACTGGCGGCAATCCCTCGTAAAGTGCCCCTCCTTGTCGCATTTGCGGCACGCACTACCGGATCTACAAACTCCAGAATGACCCTTCACGCACTTCCCACAAATGCGGCCACGCTAGCCCCCAAACCTAGAATCAGCGGTCTTGCACTGCTTCGGCGCAGGCTGTGACTGCATCAGGGCCTTCCCCTGCTCTCGCAACTGTAACTCAATCTCAAGCTCACACCGCCTAGCAGCCTCCTATAACTCCAGTAGTGTATCACGATGCTGAGTAGTAATAAACTGTCGGATGTCGGTCTTGAGCATGCTCAGATAACGTGTCATCTGAGCCTGCTCGGAAGCAAGCTCCGGGCAAAACATCTCCCTCTCAGTGAACATATGGGTGATCTCCGTCACCGACTCCGTACCCTGTCTCAACTCTGAAAATTCTTGTGCCAGCTGCTCCCGCTCAACCCGTGGAATGTAGCGAGTGCGGAACATCTCCCTGAACTGATCCCAAGTAATCGCAGCTCTTTGATCATCAGTATACGACCATGTCATCAATCTCCGCCAGTCCTTTGCTCCGGACCTCAACAGGTTCAGAGCACACATGATCTTCTGGTCAGTAGGACATGACCATGTGAAAAAGCATCACTCAACGTTAGATAGCCACCTCATGGTTATGAGGCTGTAGCGGCAGCCGTCTCAGCAATGGCTATGGAGGCTGTAGCGGCAGCCGTCTCAGCAATGGCTGCATAGCGCTCATCAAAGTACTCAACCATAGTGGTCTTGATAGACCCAAACATCTCCGGCAACTGTGCCTGGAACAGTGTAGCAACCTCATCATGCAGGATCTCCCGAATCCTAAATTCCAACTCATCTAGCCTCATCTGACCAATAGTCTCAGGCACTGCTGGTCCACCCTGACTGCCATCTCCTGATCCCGATCCGGATCCAGTCACAAATCGCCTCGTAACCACCATGCTGAAAATATATCAGGAAGATATCATACATTCCATATAATAATCGGGGAACCAACTCCCAATAAAGCCCTAGGGGTTGTGACTTCCTTGCTACGCGTATGGGTCCTGTGCTTTCAGTAGTAAGGGCCCATACTACATTCCACACCTACCCATATTTGTCTCAAGTATCATCACAATGCCCTAACAATATACATAAGCATAGGAGAGCGCTTAATCCTCACTCCTAGAAGAAGGTTAAACATCTCATAACTGGCCGACTAATCCCTCACTACTCATCCATGAAACTTCCACCAACCCTGCAACACTCGGATATGATAGTCATACATAACGCTGGACCCTATAGACATTCGAATATTTGATCCTACCCTAAGCCCTTCATCAAAAAAGAGCAGGAAATAAGGCCAAACCAAACATTCTCAGGCTATCAGATCTTAATTATGTACAACTATGATGCATACACTAAGCAACTACAACCATGATGTCAATTTCATATAAGGAAAACCCTAGGCTATCAGGCATCATATAATCAGGCAATTCTATCATGCAATTCCTGAAGATCCCTAGCTTATCACTAGCATGATGTTCTAACATATCACAATATCAAATATCCGTAAGGTAATTTGGGGTCTACTTAATGGCTCCGGCTGATCGTATACTCTGCATCCTCCTTTAGTATTTTGAAAAACATTTGAAAATCTTTTCCTTAGTTTGAGACTGGATTCACACGAGTGTACCTCCAATTCACTCAAACCAAGGCTCTGATACCAACTTGTAACATCCATAAAATTCATGAAAATTTAAAACTTTTTCAAGCATCCAAAAACCATTATTTATTACAAAATGTTATCTAAATAGTTTCATATCAGAGTATCCCAGAAATCAAAATCATAAAATATGAGGAGGTGCACGATCAAGCCTTCGCCTTCCCGCGATCATCCGAAGTACCTAAAACAAAATCCAAAACTATAAGCCCGAAGCTTAGTGAGTTCCCACAAAATACCAACCTCGTACAACTAAAACAATATCATAACAAACAGCATGCATATTGATGCGACATAGACCTCCGGCGAGTCTTCTTCTGGTCTTCTGCTGCGGCGGAGATCTGCTAGTCACAATCAGAGAGATGAGTTAGAGCCGCCCTAGGGACTGTGCCTCGGGAGCGGACTCCGACGATCAAGTTAGATCAGCTGATAGATCTGAGATGGTCCTCCATAGCTGGAGAGAACCATCATGGTGCTGGTGGTGGTGTATGGTGGTTGACGGTGGTGGGTGGCGGCTGAGCCAAGGGGAAGATCCCCCTCCATGGAGGAGGTACTGTTCATTATATAGGGACAATTAGGTTAAGGGGAATTAGGTCGGGCCTTGCGCCAGCCCAATTCAGGCCCAGCTAGCAAGGAGCTGGGTGAGGCCTCCCGGAGGCGTCGGGCGAGGCTGGCGGGAGCGCACCAGGCAAGGCTGGCGGGCGTGCACCAGGGCAGGCTGGCAAGGGAGCGCCAAGCCAGGGAGCGCCAGGCCAGGCCGGCAGGAGAGTCCCCAGCAGGGCTGGCAAGGGAGAGCCAGGCCGGGCCGGCGGGAGAGTCCCCAGCAAGACTGGCAAGGGAGTCCCCCCGCAAGGCTGGCAAGGGAGCGCCAAGCGAGGCTGGCACGCCAGAGCTGTCTAGGCCATGCTAATGGACCATAAATCATCAAGTCCCCCCAGTCTGATGTTATTGGTACGTGGCCAATGACATCGGACTGGACTAAGTCATATAAACCAACAGGAGACTCCCCAACGAGGCTGGCAAGGGAGTCCCTGGCAAGGTTGGTAAGGGAGCGCCAGGCGAGGCTGGCGCGCCAAAGCTGTCTAGGCCATGCTAATGGACCATACATCATCAAGTCCCCCCAGTCTGATGTTATTGGTACGTGGACATTGACATCGGACTGGACTAAGTCATATAAACTAACAGGAGACTCCCCAGCGAGGCTGGCAAGGGAGTCCCCGACAAGGTTGGTAAGGGAGCGTCAGGCGAGGCTGGTGCGCCAAAGCTGTCTAGGCCATGCTAATGGACCATACATCATCAAGTCCCCCCAGTCTGATGTTATTGGTATGCGGCCAATGACATCGGACTGGACTTAGTCATATAAACTGTGTGTCATCAAGTCCCCCTAGTCTGATGCGATTGGGTTGCTGACAATCGGATCGGACTAGATAAAACACCAATACATTAAATAATAGAGAGAACGACCGAACCTCAGCCACGAGAGCCGTGGGGTTGCGTGATGAGCTAAGCATTGCTTATGCAGCTTGAGCTGACTTGATACTCCTTCATCGAGAGGAGTGCGAGGTTGCTAAAGAGTGTTGCGCGATACTGATGAGCTAAAGAGCTAAGCGTAACCTCGCCATGCAGTCTCTGAGACTGTTATTCGGCATAGATGTTGTTGTAGTTACGCGCAAATGAAATGTCACCAATAACCATCTACATGGTCTGCATTAATAACCGTCTTGGAGGTATTTATTGCTTGGGCTACACCTAGCTGGATTCCCCCCAGTCTGATGTGGGTAGCGTAGGTAGCCGCGTCAGACTACGTTGTCGAACCAATAAATTGTAAGGTTGCTGACCATAATATAAGTGGCAGAGATTCCGAGAGCTAGGCGATTAGGTTGCTAGCGAGGGTCACATAGTGAGACTATTGTCGATAGCCGGACAACAGAATTCTTGAGGAACAGGTAGTGAGGCTATAAGTGGGAAATATGTAGTGAGACTGTTGCCGAGAGCCAGGCAGCAGAGGTGCTAAGGGATAAGCGGTGAGGCCAGAGGTATGGGTTACGCAGCAAGACCGTTTCCGAGGGCCAGGCAACAGTGATGTTGAGGGATACGCAGCGAGGCTACAGGAAAGGTTGCATAGCAAGACCGTTTCCGAGAGCCAGGAAACAGAGATGTTGTGGGATACGCGGCGAGGCTACATGTAAGGTTGCATAGCAAGACCGTTTCCGAGAGCCAGGAAACAGAGATGTTGAAAGGTAGTAGGTAGCAGGGCCGCTGTCGGGATGACCTTCTTGCTGGAGAGTAACCTCACTATAGTAGGTTGTAATGTGGATAACACTTCATTGACCGTCCGAGCACAAGAGAACCATGATGACTGTGAGAGAGGGAATACCGAGATCATGGTGTTAGTCGCGACTTATGGTGTGCGACGATGCGCGACTTATGTTGCGCGACTTAGGAGAATAGCTTGGGCTTAGCGGTTAGCGACCATGGAGATATCGCGCGGGAGAGCATCGCGTGGAATATGTCGGACTTAGCTACCAACGATCGTAGATACATCACGCGGGAGAGCATCGCGTGGAATGAATCGGGCTTAGCTACCAACGATCGTAGATACCTTACGCGGGAGAGAATTGCATGGGATAGATCGGGCTTAGCTGCCAACGATCATAGATACATCACGCGGGAGAGCATCGCGAGGAATGGATCGGGCTTAGCTGCCAGTGATCGTAGATACATCACACGGAAGAGCATCGCGTGGGATCATGTAGGCAGAGGTTGCAAGCCTTTGAACCTCGTTGGCGGAGCATGCCACTAATGGAGTCGAACTGAGAAGTTAGGCGACTCAAGGCAAGGGTGCTGAACTTTGCATGCGGAGCGTGCCGCTATAATGGAGTCGGGCTGAGAATCCAGGCGACTCAAGGCAACGATGCTGAACCTCGCATGCGGAGCCTGCCGCTATATTGGAGTCAGGCTGAGAAGCCACGATTCAAGGCGAGGGTACTGAACCTCGCATACGGAGCGTGCCGCTATAATGGAGTCGGGCTGAGAAGCCAGGCGACTCAAGGCGAAGGTACTGAACCTCGCATGCGGAGCTTGCCGCTATAATGGAGTCGGGCTGAGAAGCCAGACAACTCAAGGCGAGTGTACTGAACCTCACATGCGAAGCTTGCCGCTATAATGGAGTCAGGCTGAGAAGCCATGCGACTCAAGGCGAGGGTACTGAACCTCGCATGCGGAGTGTGCCGCTATAATCGAGTCGGGCTGAGAAGCTAGACGACTCAGGGCAAGGGTGCTGAACCTTGCATGCGGAGCTTGCCGCTAGGATGGAGTCGGGCTGAGAAACCAGACGACTCAGGACAATGGTGTTGAACCTTGCATTATTGGCATAGCGGCCGACAATCTATGTACCCGGCCCAGGCTGAAGTATGATGGCGCCTGATGCTTTACTGCATGATTAGTTGTAGTGACGATTGGTGCCCTGCTATCTTGGCTATCTGCAGAGGGCTATGCGGCGATGCTACTTAGAGCTGGATAGTGTAGCTGTCGTCAAGTGGTGCGTAGCGAGACCGTCGTCGAGAGCTGCTCCTCAGGGCCGCTGAGAACTGAGCATCGAGCTGCTAGCGATACATGAGCAACATGACCACTAAGATTTGGGCAACGAGTCTTCCGAGGATTAAACCACGAGGCTGCTCTTTCGATTCTGGAATATTGGTGTCACCCTGGGGGTGCACTGTCATGCACAACATCAGCTCTTCCTGTACACTAACTCTGCCCATTCGGAGTAAAAATTACTTCTGCATAGTGGCATACCACCCCCCTTTTTTTCTTGGAGGAGGGGGAGAAAGGGAAAGATGGATGTATAGCTGCTGAAAGTTGAGATACATAGTTGCTGGAAAGAGCTAGGCGACCCAAATACTAACAAAAACTGGGTAACGCGGCTGCCGAGAGCTAGGCAGCGCGACCGCTGCGAGTCAGACAACATGACTGTTGGTGACTGGGCTTTGCGACTACTGGGCTGGATCGCATGGTTGTTGAGGGTCGGGCTGTGCGACTTGCTGAGATCCAGGAAGCGCGGGTGCTTAAAGCTGAGCAGCGAGACTAGCAGTGGGAGTCGGTCAACATTAATGGTGAGAGCTGAGTAGTGAGACTTCCTGAATTTGGTCGGTACAGATGCTGATAGCCGGGCCACGTGGTTACCGTAGGCTATTTCGAAATGTTTTTGCGAGTAGTAGTAACGTACTACTCTTCTCCCTCCCCCTTTTTTTTGGAATGCCGAGTTGGACTGCATCTTCTAGAATCAGGTTTAGGTTGATTGAACTGGAGCAAACGGGCATTAAGTTGTTGATTTTTTCTTGTAAAAATAGCCTATATTTTATTATTGTTGGTGTAGCTCGTTACTGAAGAAACCCGTTTTATTTGTAGGGAGAGCCCAATATTATGAAAAAACTAACTTTAATATAAATCCCCAAGGCCTATTTGGTAGAGCCCAAATTAAAGTTGTAGATCCCAATTATAAATACTGGGCCCAATCATTTTTTTTTTACATAATTGGATTGGCCCATCAGCTCTAATCAAATTGGACCATGGGGTTTGCATCGACTTTAGCTGCGACTTCTAAGATGCCGAGAGGGAAAAAAGCGTCGACTGAGGATGACCCTTCTTCTTCTTCATTTTCATTTTGGTGTTCCTCCTCGGGATTGTCACCGGCAAGGAAGGTCAGTTCTGCTATTATGCCGACGTCATGGAGTTGTGATTTCTCCGGAGGTTCGCCATTTGGAGGTTAGTCGGAGAGCCACTCTGGGACCGACGATTTCGCCTCCGACGTGAGGCTCTTGGGTTATCGTTGGAAGCATTGGCGATAGAAGGTGGTCGGACAGGGATGATGAAGATCGGCGGAGGGTGTCGTCTTGGGTTCGCTTCGTCTAAACTGGAGGTGACAGCTGTGGCGATCTAAGGCACAAAGGTTGGAGATAGTCCGATGGTGATGGCGGAGATTGAGGCGTCAACAAATTCTCTGGTGATTTGGAGTTGTTCTGTTGGGTCAATTGGTGTTGAAGGTGGTCGAGTGAGTGATTGTTTGCACAAGTCTCGGTGCTTCATGGGTTGCCGCCTGCTACTGACGACCAACAATGTTCGAGGGAGGCGCTCGCTGTCGGGGCCTTCCTGCTGGGGGCGTCGTCTAGACGGGATCGACTATGCATGGAAGCTACTGACGATTGGAGGTCGCCCGGCGGGTGACTGATGACCGGCGATCGGAAGGTGTACAGGCACTCAGGAAAAGCAATAGGTTGGTGGGGCTCGCCTTTTTGTTTTTTGTGTATAAAGAAGTGGACCACGTGGGTCCAGCTTTGGTTTTTACTGTTGACAGCTCTGTCATTTGTCTATTGCACTGTGCACCTTTACCTCCTC
Source organism: Lactuca virosa (assembly GCF_052849685.1). Lineage (NCBI taxonomy): Eukaryota > Viridiplantae > Streptophyta > Magnoliopsida > Asterales > Asteraceae > Lactuca > Lactuca virosa. The sequence continues at coordinate 272,955,575 of NC_136434.1, forward strand.
CCTTTTTTATTTTGTCGGCAGTAGACAAACAAAGTATACACCATTTTTGATGTATTTTGGGTGATTTGCTGTAAAGATCTTCTTTGTGTGAAAATATTTTTGTATGATGTTGATATATTCCTTTTTATGCACGTTTCTTTTTCCATATCATTTTCTACAGAACTTTCTTTTTATCTTCTTCTTTCCCCTTTTTTTTTTAAAAATGTCGCGAGAGTTCGAGTCGCAACCCATTCTGAAAATGTATCTTGTTGAGCGGAATCACAACACGCGAGCTTTGAGCGGCTTGTCTTGTTTTGCGAAATTAGCCCATATATGATATTTTGGAGGTAACCCGTTAAATACCAATTTATATGAAGCCCAAATTCATATTCTCTTCTCTTTCTTCTTTTTTTTAAAAAAAATATCGAGTGATCCGGGCCGCAATGCGTTTTATAGAATCAGGCTTGTCGGGCAAAATCACAACGTTTGAGACCTGACCAACGGGCTAAATTGTTTTTACGATAATTGGGCCATTTTGATTATTTTTTTAGGGCAGCCTAGATGCGAAGATATATGGAAGCCCAAATCAGATGTTATAGCCCACATACAAATGCAGCCCGTTAGGGTTTATAAGCTGCAAGCCCAAATTGTCTCTTTTTTTTTACCGTGTTAGGGCATTGATCGAGTAACATGTGGGCCCGCCATGTTATCTCTTTATCAATTTAGGAGGAAACAAAAGCATCCCTTTTCCCACATGATCCGCTATCGCAGGAAACCAAAGGAAAGCACCGACGACTATAAATCTGAAGTTTTCGGTCGTGATTTTTTGGTTTTGTTTCTCGTCGGAATTCGTCGAGTGCAGCGGATGATCGGGGTCTCAATTATCTTGTGACAGGCGGCGATGGCTTTGTGTTCCTCGTTGGAGATCGCAGCAGCGAGATCGCCGGGAACGCTGTGTCTGGAGGCCATTGATGCTAAAACGATTGACGATTCGAGGTCGTCTGGTGGCTCGGAGTTCACAGCGGTGAAGGTACAACAGTCGGCGAGTGGGGGTTGTAATGATCTTCGATGTTGAATTTGATGTTGCTGGAGGGTCAACGGGATTACACGGCAGCAGATTGTAATCGGGGTTGGAGTTGCCATTGCTAGGTGGTGTTGCAGTTCAGATCCAATGGTGTTGATTTGGTTACAGGTGGCAGTGATGGGTTGTAAATGGAGGTTTGCCGGCTATGGATTGAGAAGAGCGGGTCCTGTGACCGCCGCTTTGTCGAGGCTGGGGTGTCTCAGAGATGCTTCATCGGGGAATCGTTTAGCCGGTGGGGCTTTGTATCTGGTCGTCGGGTGATGCTTCGTAGAGGCCAGCGGCGGATCGAGAGACCGAGGTCAGCGGTTGATGTTATTGTTGGAGGCTTCTCAGCGATGTCAGAAGCAATTGGCGATGCACGGGTGATGACCACCGGCGGGCTAATAGTCTAGGGATTTCTCGCAACAGGACAACCGGAGCTGTAAGAGATTCAGCGTCTATGGAATTAGGCCACTGTCGTCATCAGTTGTTTGCTCGTTTTGAAGGTAACTAGTGGTTGGTGTTTGGGAATCTTCCGGTGGTGTTTGAAGACTTGGAGGCTATTGGTTGGAGGTCTTTGGCTGCCCGGGAAGATGAGTCGACCGGTGGGTCCCGGCTTTTGATTTTTCTGCACATAAGGTATTGGACCAGATTGGGTCCAGCTTTATTCCTGACTTTTGTAAACAGCTCTGTCATTTGTCTGGCCTACATTGCATCTCTTACACCTATTTTTTTTTTTTTTTTGTCAGCTAAGAAATGATAACAACAGCTGTATGTTTAATTTGAAAAAAAGTCACCATTTTGAACTTTGTGTATCCGTCTCCTTTCTTTTCTTTTTATTGATTACTTTGTTGCAACACTTCATCTCTATCTCTTTTTTTTTAAAACCATTTACTGATGGTAAAACTATAAGGTAAAAATAATTTTACCAATGTCTTGAAATGTATGAGGCTACACCGCAACTTAATCTTACACATAAACTCATTATTAAAATAAATTTTTAATTATATATGAACTGGAATATGATAAAATTTATAAAAGCTTCTTTGCTTCTAGCTTTCTTAGTAAATCATTGAAAAGGAATGGTAAAACTGATCTTGGGTAAAAATTTGAGGAGGTAAAAAATTTATAGAAATTTATTTCTTTCTTCAAGTTTCTAGATAATTTGAGTAAATTTATCTACAGAGGATCATAAACTATATGGGATTATCTAAAAATATATGAACTCAAGTTTGGGTAAAAACCCATAAAAAACTCTTTTCTCCATCCTTCTTTTTTTTTCTTTGAAGGTTGTGAGATGTGTACAAGCAACACAACTAGGTATACAATAATTAAATGGGATTACACAAAAAGAATCATAGCTAAAAATAATTTTTGATAATATGTGAGCTGAAAATGAAATAAAAACTCTTAAAAACTTTTTTTCTCCCCACTTGCTGAACAAATCCCATATTATAAGAAAAGATCGGATCTGATGTGGGATGTTGCTCATAAGAGTTCTTTTCCTTTTCAGTTTGCTTAACAAGCTATCAAGATATGAACAAGAAACAGATCTGGAAAAAATTTCATTTTCCTTTTTTAAGCTTTGAAGGAAACATTAAATAAACAACTTCAACATAGTTTTGCCAAAAATATCAGAAACCAAAAACGATTTCTTTAGGAAAGCAACTGGAGTATGACTGGACCGCCCTCATCGAGCCTTCAGTCTGTTTGGCCCACTCTCAGAACCTTCAGCATGTCTGGTCCGCCATACCGGGCCTTCAGCCTGTCTGGACCGTTCTCCAGGCCTTCGGCATGACTGGTATGCCCCATTGGGCCTTCAGTCTATCCGGGCCGCCCTAGGTATGTTTTCCTTTAGCGCAAATCATGGCCGCCCCAACCCACCCCCACACATACAATCAACACATAGATAACAAATGCTAGCATGTATAAACAGTCAAATCGATCTAACAGATCACTAATCATAGCATCATCCTATATACCAGGATACCGACCTAACAGGTCACTAAACATAACATCATTCTATATACGAGGATACATATGTATGTAACGACGTGAATTTTCAAAACAATTTTTCATTTTTCAAACAACATAATTATCATTTAAACATTCTCAAATCTCATGTTCAACAATTGTCATCAAATAAAACATATCCCAACATCACAAATAAAATCTCCGGTCTGTGTGTACGGATCATGCCGGCGCCTTCCCGCGATCGTCACTAATACCTGAAACACATAACACATAACACTGTAAACATAAATGCTTAGTGAGTTCCGCAAAATACCACATACAACACATATTAGCCACTCGAGGTTATAACTCTGTATGACCCTCTAGTCACAGTGTTTCAGTGGGACCCTCCAGTCCCATAACTCTGTGGACCCTCTGGTCCTAACTCTGTGGACCTTTCGGTCCTACTCTGTAACTCTGAATCACACATAGCACAGAATCACATAGATATCACATCATATAATAGCATACAACATACTCTATCACATAACTCTAATTACCACTCTAGGTAAAGTATAGTGAGAAGACTCACCTCGGGTAACTCGGTAAATCTCGAACTCGGAGATACTGATCTAGCCTCCGCCTAATCACATAAAATAATTACTCTAATCAATACGACTCTCAAAGGCTAGGCTATTCCCTCTCTAAGTTCTCTCAGGAGGGTAAAAGACCATTTTACCCCTCCAATGGCTCAAAAGTCCAAACATTTACTAGACCCTAAAAGTCAACGAAAGTCAACGGTCAACTTTGACCAGACTCGTCGAGTGCACATAAGTGACTCGGCGAGTCCAAGTGTGTCCTCTGGGTCTATCTAAACTTCACTCGACTCGTCGAGTGAACCTTCCACTCGACGGGTTACCACTGGTCATGAATCGCAGGGCAACCCGACTCGACTCGTCGAGTCCCCTTATGGACTCGGCGAGTTCCTTCCATGGCAACACTCAAACGACCATCTGAGGTCAGATATGCTTCTCCAACTAGTAGATCTAACCTTCTAGCACTCAAAAGTCACGTAAAGGTTCAAACTTTACGTTCATGCAACACATACAAAGGCATAAATGGAGGAATAACCTTTAAAATGATAACCTACTCTCAAAACTCTCATGAAACAGCATAAAGCTGGAAGGTTGGGACTTTTTGGACCTCTCATGGTCCAGATCTAACATCTACACCACCTTGGGACATCACATGCTTCAAGATCCAACTCAAAAAGATGCAAAGAAACCCTAGATTCAAGAAATACATCAAATACACGAAATGGGAAAGGATTTGTACCTCCAGAAGCGAATCTTAGTATGAACAACACAGATCCAAGCTCAACAATCGATCTAGCTTGGACTTTCCCATTCCTTCTTGCAAGATTACACCAAAAGGATGAAGAATTAGCCTTTCCCTTGCTCTCTAAGCTCTCTTCGCTCTTTAGGGTTTCTCAGGGGAGTAAGTGGCCGCAAATGAAGGCCATAAGGACCTTTAAATAGGGCACAGGCCCAAAGATTTAGGGTTTCTGTTGCTAGCACAGACTCGTCGAGTCACCTAGCTGACTCGTCGAGTTCATTCATTAATCCAGTCAGCGAATCGCGATCCTACTCGACGAGTCTAGGCGTCAACTCGTCGAGTCCCTCCCTTAAACTCAAAATAAATGATTAAAATAAAATACATGGGAATCCGGATGTTACAATTCTCCCCCACTATAATCAGACTTCGCCCTCAAAGTCTCACTTTGCAAACAACTCTGGATGCTGCTCCCGCATCTCCAACTCCGGCTCCCAAGTCAGCTCGAACCCTCTCCGATGTTGCCACTGGACCTGAACCAGGGGCACCTCCTTGTTCCTCAGAACCTTGACCTTTCGATCCCGGATCGCGATCGGTCTCTCAACATAATTCAGGCTCGCATCCACCTGAATATCCTCCAGCGGCACCACCGCCGACTCGTCGGCTATACACTTCCTCAACTGAGACACGTGGAAGGTATCATGTATCTGACTCAACTCCGCAGGTAGCTCCAAACGATACGCTACTCTGCCCACCCTCGCGGTCACCAGAAACGGACCAATGTACCGGGGTCCCAGCTTGCCCCTCTTCCTGAATCGGATCATTCCTTTCCAAGGAGATACCTTCAGGAGAACGAAGTCTCCCACCTGGAACTCGAGCTCGGATCGTCGCCTATCCGCATAACTCTTCTGGCGACTCTGAGCTGTCAACAAGCTCTGTCTGACCTGCTGTATCTGCTCTGTCGTCTGAAGCACTATCTCGGAGCTACCCATCACTCGCTGCCCTACCTCTCCCCAGCAGATGGGAGTCCGACACCTCCTCCCATACAACAACTCAAAGGTAGGCATGCCAATACTCGAATGGTGGCTGTTGTTATAGGAAAACTCAGCCAATGGCAAATACGTGTCCCAACTCCCTCCGAAATCCAACACACATGCCCGAAGCATGTCCTCGAGCTTCTGAATCGTTCGCTCACTCTGACCGTCCGTCTGTGGGTGGTAAGCGGTACTGAAATGCAGCCTCGTGCCCAATTCCTCATGGAACTTCTTCCAGAACCTGGAAGTGAAACGTACATCTCGATCCGACACAATCGAGATCGGTACTCCATGCCGCGATACCACCTCTCTCACATACAACTTTGTCGGCCTCTCAGCGGAAGAGCTCTCACTAATAGCAAGAAAGTGAGCGCTCTTCATCAAGCACCTCTCAACGAACCACGCAACATCCCTCTTCATACAGGGCCACCAATAGTCTCTCTTCAAATCCAAATACATCTTAGTGGCCCCGGGATGGATCGAGAACCTCGATCTATGCGCCTCCTCCATCAATATGGTACGTGCCCCCCATGAACGGCACCCAAATCCGATCCTGAATGGTCATAAGCCCTCGGCTATCGGTAACGAACTCCGATATCTGCCCGATCACCCGCTCTCTCTTGCGGTTCTCCAGTCTCACAACCTCTGTTTGGGCCCCTCGAATGGTATCCAACACCGGAGTCATCACCGTCAACCTCATACAGACGTCTCGTATCGGGGCACTCTCCGCCCTACGGCTCAGGGCATCGGCTACCACATTAGTCTGGTCTGGGTGGTACAGGATCTCACAATCATAATCCTTTACCACATCTAACCATCTCCTCTGGCGCATATTTAGGTTGGGCTGATCCATCAAATACTTCAAGCTTTTGTGGTCCGTGTATATGGTACACCGAACCCCATACAAATAGTGACGCCAGATCTTGAGGGCGAACACCACGGCCCCCAACTCCAAATCGTGGGTGGGATACCTCGTCTCATGAGGCTTCAGCTGCCTCGATGCATATGCGATCACGTGCCCTCTCTGCATCAGCACCGCACCCAACCCCGATATCGATTCGTCACAATACACCACAAAATCCTCCATTCCCTCTGGAAGGGCTAATACCGGGGCTTCGCATAATCTCTGGCAAAGTGTCTCAAATGAGGCCTGCTGCTCAGGACCCCAACTAAAAGTCACGCCCTTCCGGGTCAATCTGGTGAGAGGGACGACAATCTTGGAGAAATCCCTGATAAATCTCCGATAATAGCCGGCCAACCCCAGAAAACTCCTGATCTCGGTGGGGGATCTCGGCACCTCCCAATTCATCACCGCCTCAATCTTGGCCGGGTCGACCAATATCCTGCTCTGATTAACGAGATGCCCCAAGAACTGGACCTCTCGTAACCAGAAATCACACTTGGAGAATTTGGCGTAAAGCCTCTCCGATCTCAAGACTCCGAGAATCTCTCTCAAATGCTCCTCATGCTGCTCTCTAGATCTCGAATACACCAATATATCGTCGATGAACACGATCACTGAACGATCCAACATCGGCCTGCACACCCGGTTCATGAGATCCATGAACGATGCCGGTGCATTGGTGAGCCCAAAAGACATCACCACGAACTCGTAATGCCCATAACGAGTCCTGAACGCCGTCTTCTAGATATCCTCGTCCCGCACCCTCATCTGATGATATCCAGATCTCAAATCAATCTTGGAGAACCAAGACGCTCCCTGCAACTGATCGAACAGATCATCGATCCTCGGTAAGGGATAACGGTTCTTGACTGTCAACTTGTTCAACTCCCGGTAATCAATGCACATCCGGTGTGAACCATCCTTTTTCTTGACAAAAAGGATCGGCGCTCCCCACGGTGAGCTACTCGGTCGAATAAACCCCTTGTTGGATTAGGTGTCTAAGCCCATAACTATAATTGGTATGTACTTGAATTGATAGCAGCACAGTCCTTTTGGGTTGCCCTCAACCTAGCAATTGGACAAGGAAATTATGAAAGGAGAGATATTAATTTATAAGATTAATAAATTAATATATATATATATATATAAATGATTTATTAATATGTTAATGGATTAATATATTAATTAGAAATCATTATGTTTAATTAATTGTTAGCCAGAAATTAATCAGAATTGATTTTGGGGTTAAAAGAATTAATTATAAGGTGCAGGGACTAGTTTGCAATTATCTAATAGTTGAGTGGAAGGCTCTAGAACCCCCTTGAAAGAGGGTGGACGAAATCTTTAGGGGAAACCCTAATAATTTCGTCCATAGGGGCTTGGATAAGGCCCTTGGGTTTGCTTAGGCCCCAAGCAAAGGATAACTAGGGTTTCCCTTAAACCCTAAATCCCTCAGCTATATAAGGAGCCTCCTGGTTCATGTTTTGGTCACTCTTTCTTTTGAAGAAACCCTAAGGCCGAGATTTTGCATACTCCCTCTCCTCTCTCTTCTTCTACTTTCCTTCTTGCTAGTTTGGGTGTGATTCCATTAGAGGCATTACACTTGTGGTGCTAAAGCTTCCAAGAAGATCAAGATCAAGATCAAGGGAATATCAATTGTTTGCTATAACAATTGAAAGGTATGTAAACCCTAAACCCTAGTTTGTTAATTTCGAAATTAGCCTCTCTCCTCTAGGGTTCTTGTTTTGCAATTCAAAGTTGTATGTTCAATAGTTAAAACATAGATCCAAAGTAGGTTGCATGTGAACTTAGGAATTGTTTTCTAGTTTATTTGTTGTACCTAAAACCCATCAGTGGTATCAGAGCCATTGTTGTTTTAATTTGAATTGCTACAATTGTTGAATTGCAAATTAGGGTTTATAGCTATTAAACCCTAAAGGCCAATTTTTCGATTTCTAGGGTTTTGGATCAAAGGGTTTTTTCGAAAACCCTAGCCTCCAAAGAACCCTAATCGAAATTAGGGTTAGGGTTTTGAAAACCCTAGCCTCCTCCCTTATGAATTTCGAAATATGCTAAGAGGATAACTGGGGTTTCTTGTTTTTGGATAATTGTTACTTAATTAGATTAATTAGATAATTATCCTTACCCTATTTTTCGAAATTAGAGGGATAAGGATTAGGATTAAATTAATTGATTAATTTAATTAGATAATCCTTACAAGATTTAATAATTTGATTAATAGTTAATTAATAGATAAATATTAAATCTAGTTAATTGGTTTATTTAAATTTGAATTTAATAGCTTAAATTTCGAAATTTATATAAACCCTTGAAGTTTTAAAAAGTTTTAAAACACACCTTATATATATATATATATATATTATAATTAAAGGTTTAATATTATATGTATAAGAATATGGTCAGTCAAATCGCTAGTATGCCTCATTCACGAAGCTAATCTATAAGGGGGGTATAAGGAAACTGCCTATAAAATGGTAGTTGAATGGGTGTCCACTCTCACCCACCGCTTCCTTGATTAGTGGAGGGTCGTTAGCAGAACGGATTTGATAGGACAACTACTTCTCATTAAAAGTATAATGATATTAAAAGTACTAGAACATTATTTTCAAAATCCCAACTCTAGTTACTTTAGGAAAAATGTGAAAAGTATGCTAATCCATGAAATTGCACATTATGCTTTATTGGTCGTTAGTGGAGCGTGTGTGGTTAACCAGCACACTAAAAGGCACTAATAAAGAGTAGTAATGGGTATCTCATAATTGTCATTTTGATGGAGCGTGTGTGGTTTACCAGCACATCAATAGTTAATGATAAAGACAATGAGGTTACCAAGCACATTTGCATGGTTATTCACATCTTGTTTGTGATCCTCGGCATCCCAGTCACAAATAGAAGAGCATAATCTGAGATTAAAACATGCCATTGAATAGTTTCAATGTATCTCAAAAGAATTAGGAATTTCACTTCGTTTGTTTCGTCTAATGGTGGAATTGGTGAATCGTCATTCACCTACCTTTATGAAATTTGCACTTGGATCTCGGCATCCCATTTCTAAGTTGTGAATCTTCATAGTTGGATCCTAACCTTGATATTATATCTTTGGGTTATTCTATTAAGGTATCTTGAAATCTAACTAAAACTTTCTTTCTTTTCAGATGTCTACTCCTGGAAACACTTCTGCTTCATCCTCCTCCAACCAGAACTTCTCTTTGCTCAATATCTGCTCCAAAGTCGTTATGGATGGCTCAAACTATAACGATTGGATGCGCAACATCAAGATGGCTCTTTGTTTCGAGAACAAAGAATATGTTCTTGAAAAGGAGCTCAAAGAGCTTGATGAGAATGAAGCTACTCCTGAAGATCTTGCTGCCTACAAGAAACATTACGATGATGCTACCAAAGTGGCATGCATCATGGTGGCAACTATGTCCCCAGAATTGCAGAGGTACTATGAGGACTACTGGCCTTTCGAGATGAACAAGGACCTTATGGAAAAGTACCATAAGCGAGCTCGTCAAGAAAAGTTCGAAGTAGTCAAGTCACTCATGGCTTGCAAGATGAAGGATGGGGAGTCGGTAGTGTCACATGTGCAAAGAATGCAACGCTACATAGAGCGTTTGGTCAAGCTCAATATTCACTTTGATGAGGAATTGGCCATTGACATGGTCTTGAACTCACTTCCTGAATGTTATGGTCAGTTTATTCTAACTTACCATTTGAACAATACTGAGCAGACCTTGGCCCAATTGCACAACTTGTTGCAGACAGCTGAGGCAGGGATGAAGGGTAAAAGTATACCCTCCACAACTACGAGTGCCCCTGTTTTGGCTATTGGACAGGGAAAGGGGAAAAAGAGGAAAGGTCCTCCCAAGCAAAACTGGAAGAGCAAGGCTCAAGCTGGGTCATCTAGTAATGGCCCAAAGGCTAAGCCCAATGGTTCCACTCCCCATGTTTCTGATCCAAAAGAGGCAGTTCGCTTTTACTGCAACCAAAAGGGGCATTGGAAGAGATCTTGCCCACAATATCTGCAAGATATCAAGGATGGCAAAGTGAAGCCATCTTCGGCAGGTATTTACACTATTTCTGCTAATAACTCATTATCTTCTCGTTCATGGGTCCTTGATACAGGATGTGGTTTTCATATCTGTTCTGATTTGCAGGGTCTAAAGGAAAGTGAGGAGATAGAGCGAGGAAGGATAAACCTGATCATGGGAAACAGAAACTCTTCACCAGTAACCAAGATCGGAGTTTATCAGCTTCTGCTTAGTAATGATGTTAGATTAGATTTAATAAATTGTTGCTATTCGTCTGAGATGACGAGAAACATTATTTCATTTCATGCATTGTTCAGACAAGGTTTTACATATTCTTTTAATGATTTGAATGGTTCAATTTCTGTTTATAAGAATGGTGTTTTTATGTTTGAAGCTTTGCCTTGTAATGGTGTGTATGAAACAGTGACTTGTGTTGATAGCCTAGGAAATAGTGTACTTAATATTGACTTGTCTAATAGTGTAGACAAGGCATGCTTGTGGCATTGTCCTCTTGGACACATTAACAAGAAACGCATAGCCCAACTCCAAAAGGATGGAGTGTTGGAATCGTTTGACCTAAAGTCAGATGATATGTGTGAATCTTGTCTTTTGGGAAAGATGACAAAATCACCATTCACAGGGTCTTGTGAAAGAGGTGAAGGTCTGTTGGATCTCATACACACGGATGTGTGTGGGCCCTTCAGATCAACTACAAGAGATGCTAATCGATTCTATGTGACTTTCACTGACGATTATAGCAGATATGGATATATCTACTTGATCAAGCATAAGTCAGAAACTTTTGAAAAGTTCAAAGAGTTTAAGCATGAAGTCGAAAATCAATTAGGCAGAAAGATAAAGATACTTAGATCCGATAGAGGCGGGGAGTATCTTAGTATCGAGTTTAACGACTATCTGAAAGAATGTGGGATAGTCTCACAATTGACTCCTCCTAGGACACCACAGTTAAATGGTGTAGCTGAGAGGCGCAATCGAACCTTGTTAGACATGGTTCGTTCTATGATGAGTCGGGCTTCGCTTCCTATTCACTTCAGGGGGTATGCCTTAGAGACAGCCGCCCACATCCTCAATCTTGTCCCTACAAAGAAGGTTGCCAAAACACCTCACGAAATGTGGACAGGGAAAGTTCCCTCGTTAGCACATATTAAAGTCTGGGGTTGTGAAGCTTTCGTAAGACGAGAGACTCACGACAAGCTAGCAGCTAGAAGTGAGAAATGTGTTTTCATTGGTTACCCAAAGCAGTCTTTTGGATATTTGTTCTACAGGCCTAGTGAGAACGTGGTCTTTGTAGCACGAAGAGGAGTCTTTCTTGAAAGAGAGCTCATATTCAAAGAGGACAGTGGGAGCACTATTGACCTTGAAGAAATTCAAGAGTCAGCCAATAAAGGAACCTTAGATGACACTAGCATTCAACCAGAGGAAACAGTTCCTGTTGAACCAATTGATAACTCATTACCTCTTAGAAGATCCACTAGGGTGAGTGTGCCACCTGAGTTGTATGGTTTTCATATTACTTCAGATGGTGACACATTCATAAGTGACAGAACACTGGTAAACTTAGATGAACCAGTCACTTATAAGGAAGCAATGGCAGGCCCAGAGGCTTCCAAGTGGAAAGAGGCAATGGACAGCGAGATTAAGTCCATGTATGACAACCAAGTTTGGAATTTGGTTGATAGTGCACCAGGTCGCAAGACAGTTGGGTGCAAATGGATCTTCAAGAAGAAGACAAACATGGATGGGAATGTGCACACATTCAAAGCTCGACTGGTTGCAAAAGGTTTCACTCAAACCCCAGGGGTTGACTATGATGAGACCTTCTCACCAGTAGCTAAGATTAAATCTATTAGGATATTGCTCGCCATAGCTGCCTTCCATGATTATGAAATCTGGCAGATGGATGTCAAAACTGCTTTCCTTAATGGGAAGTTGGCTGAAGATGTTTACATGAGTCAGCCAGAGGGTTTTGTTGATGCAAAGTTCCCCAATAGAGTGTGCAAGCTTGAGAAATCCATTTATGGATTGAAACAAGCATCTCGTAGTTGGAATCTTTGCTTCCATGAGAAAGTCAAAGAGTTTGGTTTCTCTAGAAGTGAAGATGAGTTTTGTGTGTATATCAAGGCTAGTGGGAGTATAGTAACTTTTCTGGTGTTATATGTCGATGACATATTACTCATTGGTAACGACGTTCCAACCTTGAAAGAAGTTAAGTCTTGGCTTGGAAAGTGTTTTGCCATGAAAGACCTTGGATAAGCTGCCTATATTCTTGGGATTAGAATATTGAGAGATAGAAAGAAGAGACTAATTGGACTTAGTCAGAGCACATACTTGGATAAGGTACTAAAGAGGTTTAGTATGGAAAATTCCAAGAAGGGAGAGCTACCTATCCAGAGCAATACCAAATTGAGTAAGACTCAATGCCCGAGTACAGATGTTGAAATAGATGACATGAGTCGTGTACCTTATGCTTCCGCTGTCGGATCGATCATGTACGCTGTGACATGTACTCGCCCTGATGTGGCATTTGCTTTGAGCATGGTCAGTCGCTATCAGGGAAACCCAGGTAGAGCTCATTGGATAGCAGTTAAGAATATACTCAAGTATTTGCGAAGGACAAAGGACTGGGTTCTTGTGCTTGGTGGCAGTGATACTTTGAGAGTAGATGGTTACAGTGATGCCAGCTTTCAGACGGATAGAGATAACTTCCGTTCTCAGTCGGGTTGGGTATTTTTACTGAATGGAGGAGCAGTTACTTGGAAGAGTTCCAAGCAAAATACGGTGGCTGATTCTACTTGTGAATCAGAGTACATAGCAGCAAGTGAAGCGTCGAAAGAAGCAGCTTGGTTGAGGAACTTCATCGGGGATCTCAGAGTTGTTCCAACCATCCAGGAGCCTATGGAACTGTTCTGCGATAATGAAGGAGCGGTTGCCTTGACAAAGGAACCGAGAGATCATGGTAAGACCAGACATATCGACAGAAAGTACCATTTCATCAGACATAGAGTAGAAGAAGGCCATCTTATAGTAAAGAGGGTGTCATCTGAAGATAACCCAGTAGATCCTCTCACAAAGGGTCTGAGTAGGGCTAAGCATATTCAGCATGCTCGAAGCATAGGACTGAAAGATGATATTAGTTTTAGTAGTTAGATTAGTTTTTGAAACTTGTAACAAAGTAAATGTAATTGACTTTTGGTGATTAAATAATAAAGTATTATTTATAAGTTTAGCTACTACCTTTTGTCAATTGTTTATTATTGTGTTTCATTTTTGCATGTTTTACTTCCTGAATAATGAGATTATTCAAACTCCACAGTCGCTCGTACTCTTGGAAGTAAGTAGTGAATTAAGACTGTCATGAATTGGATTGCAGATTGTCTAAGGATAGACATGGCAATAGAATTGCTGCAATGTTCATGAGTACTCAGAAATTGAGATTTGAGTATTGGATAAACCCTCGCTCAGAGTATCACTTCATGGAATTCATCACGAGTAATACTGAGACGATAATATCTTATAATCTTGAAACGAAGATATATGAGTTGTAATTTACAAAGTCGGTAATACATTGGTGATACGAAACCGCATCAGTAACTTGGTGTTATAAAACGTATTGTCATGTATAATTTGATGAGTAAAAGATACAAGCATATGAGTCAACGTTTATTCGTTCCTTTTGCCTTAACAGGAAAAGCGATATCTGTGGGCCCCTCGATGATTTGGTGTTGACTTATGTGCTGGGCCCAGCCAGGACTAAATTGATGTGTTCAATTAGAAGTCCTACATCATCACAAATCAGGAATCGGGAAACATAGATTCTGGACAAAGAGATTGATTACATTCCATGTCTTATGTCTAGGGATATCTAGCAGAACGAAGGATTATATGATCACTTATCTTAGGACACGTAACTGACTGGGTCAGAGTTCGGCAGCAGCTTTTGGAAGCTACAATTTGCTGGTCAAATTTAGAAGGCATACTAGCAATTATAGTTACAGACTTATCCAAGTGGGAGACTGTTGGATTAGGTGTCTAAGCCCATAACTATAATTGGTATGTACTTGAATTGATAGCAGCACAGTCCTTTTGGGTTGCCCTCAACCTAGCAACTGGACAAGGAAATTATGAAAGGAGAGATATTAATTTATAAGATTAATAAATTAATATATATATATATATATAAATGATTTATTAATATGTTAATGGATTAATATATTAATTAGAAATCATTATGTTTAATTAATTGTTAGCCAGAAATTAATCAGAATTGATTTTGGGGTTAAAAGAATTAATTATAAGGTGCAGGGACTAGTTTGCAATTATCTAATAGTTGAGTGGAAGGCTCTAGAACCCCCTTGAAAGAGGGTGGACGAAATCTTTAGGGGAAACCCTAATAATTTCGTCCATAGGGGCTTGGATAAGGCCCTTGGGTTTGCTTAGGCCCCAAGCAAAGGATAACTAGGGTTTCCCTTAAACCCTAAATCCCTCAGCTATATAAGGAGCCTCCTGGTTCATGTTTTGGTCACTCTTTCTTTTGAAGAAACCCTAAGGCCGAGATTTTGCATACTCCCTCTCCTCTCTCTTCTTCTACTTTCCTTCTTGCTAGTTTGGGTGTGATTCCATTAGAGGCATTACACTTGTGGTGCTAAAGCTTCCAAGAAGATCAAGATCAAGATCAAGGGAATATCAATTGTTTGCTATAACAATTGAAAGGTATGTAAACCCTAAACCCTAGTTTGTTAATTTCGAAATTAGCCTCTCTCCTCTAGGGTTCTTGTTTTGCAATTCAAAGTTGTATGTTCAATAGTTAAAATATAGATCCAAAGTAGGTTGCGTGTGAACTTAGGAATTGTTTTCTAGTTTATTTGTTGTACCTAAAACCCATCACCCCTTCCCCAGAAGCTCCTGAAGCTGCGAGGATAACTCCTGCATCTTTGGCGGCGCAAGGCGATAGGGTGCCTTGGCAATAGGCGCCGCTCCCGGAACTAAATCAATGCGAAACTCCACCTGCCTATCGGGAGGCACACCCGGCAACTCCTCGGGGAAAACGTCCGGGAACTCTCGCACTATCGGTACATCATCAACCGAACTTGGCCTCTTCGCGGCCACTCGAGTGTCCATCACATAGGCTACAAACCCACTACAGCCCTGCTGTAGACTCTGTCTCGCTCTAGCAGCCGAACAAAATGCTGACCCAGAATGGGTACCCTCGCCGTACACCGTAAGTACTCCCCCACTAGGGTCTCGTATGGTCACCAGCTGTCGCTCACAATCGATAACCGCTCCAAACCTGCTCAACCAGTCCATGCCTACTATAACACAGACATCCCCCATCGCAATCGGGACCAGATCTATCGGAAACTCAACGCCGAAGATATCGAGTACACATCCTCGAATCACCTCAGTAGCATATACCGCTCGCTCGTCAGCTATGGAAACTCATAGAGGTCGACTCAACGCCTCTCGACCGATACCGATGTGTTGACTAAAGGCTAATGACACAAGGTCGACTCGCACCCGAGTCAAATGACACCAAAGCAGGTACAAAACTCACAAGAAAAGTACCTACGCACATCATAATATAAGCACAATATCTCAAACTCAAAATAAATAGATGAAAGAATACATACCAGCCACAACATCGGGCGTTGCGCGGACCTCCTCCGCTGTCAACTGGAAGGCTCTCTCGCGAGCCTTTGGCGCCTCGGCCTTCACTGGCCGACTCTCAGTAGCTCGTACGATAGCAGGGGAAGATCCCTGCGGTGCTCTCTGTGCCGACCCCCGCAGCTGTGGACACTCGGCCTTCCGGTGGCCGGTCCGGTTGCAGTGGAAGCACACTGCAAATCCCTTGGGGCAATCCTTAGCCATATGCCCCTCCTTGCCACACTTGTAGCAAGACCCCGCTCGACAAATCCCCTCATGGCTCTTGCTGCACTTGCCACAACTGTGGCCCTTCTGGTTCCCTGATCTCGAATCGGCGGGCTTTGCCTACTTGGCTGTCGGCTGGGACTGTGTCGGTCGCCGATCCCTCCCTTGAGACTCTGCCTCCTCCCTGGCCTGAGTCTCGAGCTCAATCTCCCTCTTCCGAGAATTTGCCTGAAGCTCGGCAAATGTCCGGTACGTCGAGTTCGCCACGAACTCGCGAATGTCTCTCCTCAGAATACTCAGATATCGACTCATGCGTGCCTGCTCCGTAGACACATGCTCAGGGCAAAACATCGCCCTCTCGTGAAACATCCTGGTGATCGTAGTAACAGACTCAATACCCTGCTTGAGGGTCAAGAACTCCTGGGCCAACCGTTCCCTTTCCACCGGGGGAACGTACTCATCTCGGAATATAGCGGTGAACCTCTCCCAGGTCACCGCGACAAGCTCTGCAGAAGTGAAGTGCGCTGTCACGAACTTCCACCAGTCCTTCGCTCCCAAGCGAAGCTAGTTCAGTGCGAACCGTACTCTCAGATGCCCCGGACACGAACATGTGTAGAAGCACCCCTCAATGTCAGAGATCCATCTCATCGCAGCTATCGGATCCTGAGTCCCATCAAACTCTGGTGGCTTCGTGTTGCTGAACTCTCGGAACAGCAACGAGTCACCCCCCTGCGGTCTGGCAGCAGCAACGACTGCGGTGGCCGCAGCAACAGCAGCATCAGTAAGAGCGGCGTGCCGCTCATCAAAAGTCTCGATCAGCGTGGTCTTGATAGACCCAAACATCTCCGGAATCTCAGCCCGGATGGCCGCAGCCACCTCCTCATGAATCAACCTGCGGATCTCCTCATCACTAACACCGCTGCTCTCAGGTGTGTGGCGTGTCCCAACCATGATGTCTCTCTGAAATACAACATAAAAATATCAGAGACCCGCTCAAGCATACTCGCACTCGATAACTCAACCCTACTTGCTCTTCAGTACCCTAAGGATTCTTACTTGGACTGCGCACTGATCCGGTGTTTCCAGTAGTACGGGCCCTTATACTACCGTCCACACTGCATCAGTATTCACCCCAAGTCCTCCTCCTAGGATCCCAGATCACAAGTACTCTAACCTTGCTACGCATAGGCTACTCTCTAGCAGACCTCTCATATGCTCCTCGCTGCTACCTATTCATTCTCAAGCATCTCATAGCAGCAAAAATCTCCTAGGCTAAGGCATCACAAATCAGGCCACTCTAGTCCTAATATGAGTACCTAGCCTACTCTAGCATGCATAACATATCATAACGTATCTCATAACACATAATGTAAGGGTATTTTGGGAAATCACCGTTCGGGCGTTGGCTGACCGTACACACTGCTCTGTTCTGCTCGTCCCAAAACCTTTTACTCTCTTTAGAAAACTTGTTTTATTGTGAAAAATTCCTCAAATCCTCAGTTTGAGTTCAGATACGCCCGAAGGTGCGTCCGAATCCCTCAAATCAAGGCTCTGATACCAACTTGATTCATATCTACTTCCAACATATGACCGACTGTGGATGGTTTGAATAACTTAATCATTTAGGAAGAGCGACTTAGTTATTCTGGAAGTCAAAACATGCAAAGTTAAACACAAGAATAAATGAATCAAATATGGTATCAAACCCTATGAATATAAATAAACACTTTTATTTATCACCATACTGATTACTCATTATTCATTGTTTCGGTTTTATCAACTTTATACTTGAATTAAAAACACTAGTTGTCCCATGCTCCAAGCATGTACACTATGTTTTTCTTAAACAATAGCTTTGCCATACACCAAGTATGCACTCTATGTTTGTCTATGATCCTTACTTTGTGAAATAAACCAATTGAACATAATTTCAATGATTCTAATTTCACACTCCCAAATCCTTATCGAAAAATGTGAGAATTTCAAATTCCTATCATTTATCGAAATCTGTTTAGATTTTAAACTTATATGCACTGACCCTCCTGTAATGAATATGTACAAAGTCACAAAGACTTGTCAACAGTCATTATAAGGTATTCCAATGGAGATCAACTCCATGGAAACTAAGTCTCATATTCAAAATACATTGCTTTGGACATGCTTCTTGCATTAAGTTTTCTAATCTTACACAGATAACTTCCACCTATCGAGACAACTCCATATTCTCATTTTGACTATCACTTCTGAATAAGAGATGCCTCTTTTCAGAATATGTCAATATGGTCCTTCCAAAATTACCACTATACTTCCAACTGTCCCTGAGCAACCAATCTTTGGTAAACCTCAGACTGTCCTCGACAATTGCTTAATCATTTTAGTCATATCCAATTCTAGACCTTTTCCCTTCTTAATGCCTCTGGGCATTTGGAAAAATTTAGAAATGACAAATATTATAGCACATGCAATCGATCCTGTACCCAAAGCAAATGGTACACGATTCATGATGTCTCACATAAAGACATGATTCTAGACCAGTCTTTTGCTACAATAATTTTATTTGCCATGTTTTCAAAATTTGACTATGAAGAGCGATGCCGTAATCATAATCGAATTTTGAGAATGGAATATATAGAATTTCCTTAAGTTGAACCAATCCAACATGAAATTCATATATATATATATATATATATATATATATATATATATATACTCTTGACTAAAGATGATTAAGGTCTCAATCTAAGCCTTTAGAACTGAAATGAAGTATATCCTCTCCCTTAATTATAGCAAAACAACTTTTTCAATCCCTGCAGCCTCACAAATTGAAACTTTTGTTTTCTATAATTAACATTGCTAACTTGAAACACTAACAATAATTATCATGCTCCCACTAACATGATGATTATTAGCATAACACTTATGCTCCCACTAGCTTTGACATGTACTCAGAAATCAGCTGGACTTCTAGAAATCAATACTTTATTGACTTTCTTACCAAAGTTCAGATTTCTGATACGAGATGCTTTGATAAAACTTTATCAAAATCATACACCTTTCCTTAGATAGCATGCATGTGTGTCTAAACAATTTCAGAACTATGAAAGGGATGTCGTAATCATAGTCTCAATTGTTTAGACCTTTTGCCATCTGCTTCAAATCTACTTGGTGGAAGTGTTTCCTCACCATCATTTTCATGAATCGGAGAGAAACCTTATGACCCTTAGATTTTATTGTGTATGTGTTCTTATCCATGTGAATCGTCAAAACCATAGTCACAAGACAAGGATAATGACAAATCCAAACTCATATGGACTGAACTTATGCAATCTTAACTTCTTGCCACCTGACAGTACAGGGCCTGCCATTGCTTCCAAGTTGTTATGCAACCAATTGAGAACTTTCAGAACTCCTATGCAAAGCCAACTTTAACGGGAATGGGCACAGAATATGTCAACATGATAGGTTATAAACCTCAAGTCGTGTGCTAGTGAAGAACCTCAGGTTTTATTCTTGATTAGTTCTTGAAATTCTTTTTAGGATCTTTAAGACTCCCACTATCCTCTTGACATATAAGACTATCTTGCCAAATATTCAAGAGATAGTGCGGATTCTTTATCAAGACAAACACTTCACACAATTGGCCTTAGTTGGTCTTTGTTTTATCCAAAACATCACAACTTACCAATTTCAAATGTACAAGAGTAGGACACTTTTACTCTTACATTTGACAAGTGTTTTAAACCTTTCTTTAAGATATGTCACTCAAGTTACAATCTTGGAGTATGACTCTAAGAATTGTTTTGGAACGAAGTATGACTCATCTTCCTGATCTAACCATTTCAACAATTCATGACTCCTCTTCTTAGTCATAAGAATGCACTAAGATGACCTTTAGAGGACTAATTGTGATATGATTTCTAAATCATTAAGATGATCACAAACATGATACTAAAGTACTCTCCCATCTTTTCAGATTTGAGAAACTTTTATCTTTCTGCCTAATTTGATTCTTCCCATTCGTTCTGCCATACATTGAGACTTTTCCAATGTTTCAGAATTATACTTAAACTTGTAAGTATAACCATATTTACTAAACTTTAGTAAATCAAATAGTCTTAACGAGCTTTGTGGTGGACATGACCAGTGCATAAGAATGTGTACTCGATCCCTTTAGTCCTTCACTTGACTCACACATCCATGTGAACAAGTAATTAGTCTTGATTTTCCAATGCTTGAAAGTTCTCATTCATCATACTATTCAACTTGCATGATTCCAAGTTTCGGTCCAATTGAAACTTGGGTGATGAGGAACTTTCCTGATTTGGTAAATTTAGACACTACCACAAATGAAAGAATCAAATCCATTTTCCAATATTGTTGTCAGTGGAATCATATAAGCAACAATTTTCCACAAATGCAATTGTAAGGATACTTCAAATAAATAAAATTAAACAATTTTCTTTTATTTTAAAACTTTGCGGAAAAACTTATCCTTACAATCCACATGGAAAATTGTTGTTATCTATTCCTTAGCAATATATCATAACTTCTTAAGCAACTGCTCAAAATTCTGATGCGATCGAAATCCACCTTCGCGATCAGAATCAGCATATACTTCCTTTAAGATTTCTCTCTATTCTTTGATTCTTAAAACATCAACATGTGACCCAGTCACATCATGTAATGAGGATCTCAGAATAGAACTTAACAGAGTTAGATAATGGGCTCTACCTGATGTAGAGTCAAACTTATTGACTTTAACATCCTTAGGTAAATTTGGCAGATTTGCAATCAACACCCCTTCCTTTGGCAAAATAAACATATGGACCCTTTGGTAATGGGACTATCTCAGACTTAGCCTTTCTCTTTACCATTTGGTCAACCGGGTTGACTATGGCCAATCCCTTTCCATTGGGAAGAGAATGCTTTTTCTGGATTTCCAGTGTCACCATTGTCACTGTCCATAAAGTTTTTGGGAAGTTGATCTTCTAATCAAATTTGCTTTACTATCGTTCCAAATCATTGCTGATTCAGCAGCACCAAGCAAATAGATATGATCATTAAGGTTCATGTCATAGTCTGTTTCATAGTAGTCCCAAAGGAACTCACTATGTGACTTAGAATGTGATTGAACATCCAACTTTCTCAAGACTTTGACACCCAACTCTCCCGGCTTGTCAATATGTGACTTCATCTCTAAGATGTGATCACACATAGACCTTGCTTGCCATTAGGGCTTAAGTGACCTTGAACTTGTGGGTTAGGGAGAATAATTGGAGGAGGTGGAGGAAGAGAAGTATGACTTTCATGAGCCAAACTCGGGAAGTCATATTCATTAGGAAAGCTTGGTTTGGGAAGATCATTGTTGTCTAAACCAGACATCAAAAATGGGAGAAATTCACGTAAAGTTGATTTAAGTTCTTAATATAACACCCAATATGATATATTAAGGCTAGGACCCAACAAACTATTTTATAACTTGGAAGAGGGATGTCGTAATCCAAGCTATAAAATATTTGAAGGTAGGTGAATGACGATTCACCAATTTCCACCAAGATAAACGAAATGTATTATTAGGTTTTAATTGGTTTTGAAACTCCTAGATTCTTTTGAGATTCATTGAACTTTTCAATGGCATGTTTCAATCTCGAGTGTGCCCTTCAGGTTTTGTGACTGGGATGCCGAGGATCACAAAACAAGGTGTGAAGTAACCATGCAAATATACTTGGTACCCTTAATATTTACCCCTCAATCGATGTGTCGGTTAACCACACACGCTCCAACGATACTATGATAAACATTAAGTTACCCTTTGCCTACATTGTTAAGTCCAGGTTAGTGTGCCGGTTAACCACACACGCTCCACTAACAGCTTAAACAAAGTGCAAAGTGTAATTTCATGGATTAGCACCTTATTCACATTTTCCTAAGTAACTAAGATTGAGAATTTATAAGTGTTTAGTTACTTAGTATTTATCATTATACTTATAATGAAGGGAGAATTATAGTCCTTGTCCTACCTGTTCGGCTAACGACCCTCCACCAGTCAAGGAAGCGGTGGGTGAGAGTGGACACCCATTAAACTGCCATTTTATAGGCAGTAACCTTATACCCCCCCTTATAGACCGACTTCGTGAATGAGGCCTACTAATGGTAAGACGACTTGCTCTTATACATATAATATATTAAACTTTTAATATTATAATAGTATAAGGGTGTATTTTAGACATTTAAAATACTTGGCGGTTTAATCTATTAATTAAACTATACTCTTAATTGAATTAAATTTAAACCATGTCATTATGGAATTATTAATTCTCTTTTATTTAAACACTTTAATTATCTATTAATAAAGTCCATAAGAGTTAATTGAATTATTCAATAAAAACATCATAATTCCAATTATTAAATTCAAAATTAAAACCATTTAATTAATTGTTTAAGTTATGAACCCAAGAGTTTTAGAATTCAATTCTTTTTTTTTTATCATAAAAAAACTTTTTCCAAATTCCAAAACTTGAGGGCAAGTTTTATAACTCTTGAAAACTTTTGGATTCCATAACTTATGGAGTTAAATACTTGTTTTATGATGAAAATTTTCATGTTCCATAACTTAAGAACAAGTTATGGAATTCTTTAAAACATTAAGACCAAGTTTTGTAACTCCATAAAAAACTTTGAATCAATTTTTTAAAAACCTTTTCATATCTATAACTTATGGAGGTTTCAAAAAACTCTTTAGATCAAACTTTTAAAACTAATAAAATAATCATATCATTTTATCTTTTACTAAATTTGACCTAATTCAACTCATATAGCAAATGATTCAAATTTTACAAATAATTAGTTTTTCACAAAAACAAGTAATTATCTTAAAATTTGACAAACGTCATGTTTTTTTTTTCTTTTTTTTTTCCAACTTTGAAAATAAAACATTTGCATCAATATAACAGAAAACAACCCATGGCTCTGATACCACTGTTGGGTTTTGAGCATTCTAACACTCCTATGGTGTACATGCAACCCTATAAACCTTGGATCTATGTTTTCTCTATTATACATGCAAATATTAACTATTCCAAGGTTTCATCCTAACTAGCATATTATGAAGCACCTATACTACAAAGTTCTAGTTAGATGACATACCTTTTGATGTAGCTTGATGTCTTCAAGCTTTAAGAGCTTAGCCCCAATAGTGTGGAAGCCTCAAATGGAATCACAAATCACCAAAACACCTTGGAAGAACTTGAGAGAATATGTATTCACACTAAAATCGGCCCACTCTTATTTTCACACACTTGTTCCAATTTTGTGAGCCAAGGACCCCTTTATATATTATGGAGGATTAGGGTTACATCCATGTAAACCCTAATACCCATGACCTTTCATTTACATAGGATCCATGGGTTAAAAGCTCCATGGACCATCCATGAAAGCTTAGCCCAACCTAAATGAACTTGGCCCATTCCATATATATAAGAGTCCATATTTAATTAGTTCTTTTTGATTACTTAATTAATTCTAAATTAATTCTTGATCAATACTAATTAAATAATATGATTCCATATTAATATATTAGAACTTATAATATATTAATATAGATCATAAATATACTATTCTCAAAAGACTATCCATATAAATTGTGCCGGTGAAGTGCAACCCAAATGGACCATGCCGGGTCGGGTCAAGTACATACCAAATATAGTTATGGACTTAGACATTAATCCAACACAATTGTCATAAAATAAAACATATCCCAAGATCACAAATAAAATCTCCGGTCTGTGTGTACGGATCATGTCGGCGCCTTCCCGCGATCGTCACTAGTACCTGAAACACATAACACATAACACTGTAAGCATAAATGCTTAATGTGTTCCGCAAAATACCACATACAACACATATTAGCCACTCGAGGTTATAACTCTGTATGACCCTCTGGTCACAGTGTCTCAGTGGGACCTCCAGTCCCATAACTCTGTGGACCCTCTGGTCCTAACTCTGTGGACCTTTCGGTCCTACTCTGTAACTCTGAATCACACATAGCACAGAATCACATAGATATCACATCATATAATAGCATACAACATACTCTATCACATAACTCTAATTACCACTCTAGGTAAAGTATAGTGAGAAGACTCACCTCGGGTAACTCGGTAAATCTCGAACTCGGAGATACTGATCTAGCCTCCGCCTAATCACATAAAATAATTACTCTAATCAATACGACTCTCAAAGGCTAGGCTATTCCCTCTCTAAGTTCTCTCAGGAGGGTAAAAGACCATTTTACCCCTCCAATGGCTCAAAAGTCCAAACATTTACTAGACCCTAAAAGTCAACGAAAGTCAACGGTCAACTTTGACCAGACTCGTCGAGTGCACATAAGTGACTCGGCGAGTCCAAGCGTGTCCTCTGGGTCTATCTAAACTTCACTCGACTCCTCGAGCGAACCTTCCACTCGACGGATTACCACTGGTCATGAATCGCAGGGCAACCCGACTCGACTCGTCGAGTCCCCTTATGGACTCGGCGAGTTCCTTCCATGGCAACACTCAAACGACCATCTGAGGTCAGATCTGCTTCTCCAACTAGTAGATCTAACCTTCTAGCACTCAAAATTCACGTAAAGGTTCAAACTTTACGTTTATGCAACACATACAAAGCCATAAATGGAGGAATAACCTTTAAAATGATAACCTACTCTCATAACTCTCATGAAACAGCATAAAGCTGGAAGGTTGGGACTTTTTGGACCTCTCATGGTCCAGATCTAACATCTACACCACCTTGGGACATCACATGCTTCAAGATCCAACTCAAAAAGATGCAAAGAAACCCTAGATTCAAGAAATACATCAAATACACGAAATGGGAAAGGATTTGTACCTCCATAAGCGAATCTTAGTATGAACAGCACAGATCCAAGCTCAACAATCGATCTAGCTTGGACTTTCCCACTCCTTCTTGCAAGATTACACCAAAAGGATGAAGAATTAGCCTTTCCCTTGCTCTCTAAGCTCTCTTCGCTCTTTAGGGTTTCTCAGGGGAGTAAGTGGCCGCAAATGAAGGCCATAAGGACCTTTAAATAGGGCATAGGCCCAAAGATTTAGGGTTTTTGTTGCCAGCACAGACTCGTCGAGTTCATTAATTAATCCAGTCAGCGAATCGCGATCCTACTCGACGAGTCTAGGCGTCAACTCGTCGAGTCCCTCCCTTAAACTCAAAATAAATGATTAAAATAAAATACCTGGGAATCCGGATGTTACAATGTAACAGATCACTAAGCATATCATCATGTGATAACCAGGATAACAATCCAAAAAGGGCTGGCATTGGTGCCTTCGACCCTATTAGTATAGTGAGGAAAACTCACCTCACAAGTAGTGCTGAACTGGACTAAAAGTCTCTGACCGCTGTCTCACCGAAAATCCCGAAATATCCAAAATAACGAATACTAAGTCAACAATTGGAATATTAATCTTGATCAAGGGTCCCACATAGGGTAATAGTCCATTTTTCCCTTTCTCTAATTTGGGCCAAGGCCCAATTCCAAAACCATGATCCAAAAGTCCAAATATACAAGGCCCATCATTGGCCTAATTTTCCTAATTGGGCCCAACTCTTTGATTAGGCCTCACCCTAAGGTCCATTTCCATATTAGGCCCCAAATACATTTATTCAGAAAGTCCAGCAAAGGCCCAAACCATAATGACCCAAAGGTGGCTCAATCTGAAACCCAGATCGCAAAAGCCCATCAGAGGGCATACGCTAGGCGTACTCCTCTGGTACGTTGAGCGTACTTCGCCTTGCGTTGACCACCATCAGGGTGGTTGACTTAGTACGTTGGGCGTACAATGGCTTACGCGGGTCGTACGCGACCTTTACCAAAAACTCTAATAAGTGCTTAATGGCTTAAGCCCTTAATCCCAACTCCAGATCCATTGACTAAATGAACCTCAGAACCATAAAGTCTCGAACTTTAAGACTTTGGATGTCCAAAATGCCCTTAATCCATGGTCTTAATCCATTAAGACCTTTCTACTACATGCATGGGACACTTATAGCCATTGGGACATCATTTTTATCGGTTAGAACCCTTCTTAGGGTCTGAAAGGACAGCTTATCACGTTCAAAACATAACATGCACAAACTTGGGACTTTTTGGGACAAGAAAGGTGACATAAAGCTATTAAGGCAAGATCTACATCATACAAGCATAAAGGTTGGAGCTTTTTACCTCCTGGAGCTTCTAGAGAACAAGATAACCTCATATCTTCAAGCTTGTCTCACTTCTCCAACACCTTGATGCAATACCTTCTTCTTCAACTACTCAAAACACACACTTTTAGCTTATACATTCAAGAGAAGGGTTAGGGTTTGGGGGAAACGGCTCAAAGCTATGGAGATTGAAATGATAGAGGGTTATGAGCTCATAAGGACACTTATATAGCACTCAAACCCTAAATATTAGGGTTTCCTTCTGACGTGAGTACGCCCAGCGTACTAGGGCATGCCTAGTACGCTCAGCGTACCCTTATGTACGCTTAGTGTACTCCTCTTGACCCCAAAGTTGCTACTTTAGCCTTTAGACATCTCACGGCTTCACCCTTTCATCCCCAAGGACTAAAAATGACAAAATAATAATAAAAGGAGGATTTGAAAATACCTACAAATTCTGGGATGTTACAACACCGTTTCACGTGGAACATTCGGGATGTTGAAGTAATTGGCGATGTCATTGACTTCATCAAGGTGTTTGTAGGCATCCTCATGATCTTTTCCAGAAAATGAGACATCCTTTAACGCGGCAAGGATGTGTCCATCGATATGTCGACAATGTCCGCCATGTTGATTCTTGGCTCGCTTTCGGGTTCACTTACTTCTTTGTCGGATTCTAATTCGGGATCGTAACCAGATTCCTTTTTGGTAGGAGTCTTCTCAAAGATTTCGGATGTGCTTTCGTTTTTAGCTTCTTTTTATGAAAGGCCGACTCAGGATCTTCAAATGGTGGTGTCAATGGTGTCTTTGATCTGCGGGTCATATACTACTGAAACAAAAAACAAAAACAAAAATGTAAAAACAAACTAGAACTGAATAAAAAGACTTACATAATGATTACCACGACGTGGTAATTAGTGCCACCTCGTGGTATAACAGATAAACTAAAACAGAAAGAAAAAACGAAATAAAAGCTGAGATATCAGATTTCACGTCATGAGCTTTAAGAGCTCACGTTGTGAGTTCAGTATTTCAGAAAAATTAACTAATGCTAAAAAGTAAATTTTTGCAGGTTTTACCCCACCAAAAGGATCAATTAATATAAATCAATTAAACTAAAAACTCAAATAGTCGTTCCCTGGCAACGGCGCCAAAAACTTGATGAGTAAATTTATATCCTAGTTTTACCAACTAATTAACAAACTATTACGTCTAAGGCGGTGAACCTTATCGCAAATAGTATAGCACGAATAGTCGGGTATCGAACTCAGGGATCGGATTTAGTATATTAAATTAACTACTAAAAGATTAATCTAAAAGCAAACAATAGTTAAAAAGGGGTTTTATCTGATTTTTCAAGTTCAGAAAAACTTAAGCACTTAACTAAAAACGTTTTACTCATTATATTAAAAACACTTTCGTTTAGTTTCGAATCCACATTTTTCCTATGGTTAGTTACAATTTATGGATTAATAAAGTTGGTTTCCAATTGTTATGTAATTAGCAATTTTGGTCCAATATACTAATATTTTCACCAATTCATGTACTACTAAGTATGATCATACACAAGCAAACACAAAATTAGTTATTAATTATAATTGGGCTATATAAGATTTAGCAAACACAATTATGATCACAGTTATGTTCTCTAGCACAACTAAGTTGTTACTTTTATCACTTATCTAGATGTGGTCACTCCTAGCTCTTGCAATTTAATAGTCACTAAACTACTAGGTCACAAGTTCATGTAATTTAATGGTCATTAAGCTACACTAAACTTGAATTTAAGCAACAAAGTCACAAACATTAACATGCTTGGTAATGATAATCAACCACAAGCTTAAATCCAACTTATAATATACATAAAATAATAAACTAAACCATAGTTCTAAGGTTTCATCTAGCTAAACGAAAGTAGACAAGATTAGCTACTCAATACTGGAATTAAACACACAAGTTCATAAATAAACGACATGATTAATGCAAACAGAATATAATGAATTGATCTTCAAATTCTCCTTCTTCCAACGATTTCTCCTTCCAATGTATGTTTTTCGTAGGTTTCTGCTCTTTAAATTCGTTTATCTTAGAATAACACTCCTCCAAAATCTCTCCCAATCGTAAATGCAAATGGATCTATATAGTTTTTGAAAATATGTGGCCCTGATACATGTGTGGAAGTGACAAATTCTGAAAATGATAATGGTTACAAGGTGGATTTGGGAGGAGACCATGGAATGCATGCTACCTTTAATGTGGGAGATCTTTCACCTTATCTTGATGATGATGGCCTTGATGAATTGAGGTAAATTCCTTTCAAAGGGGGAGGGGATGATCCATGCATGGATCATGAAAGCCCAAAAGGTGATGGATTAGTTATTACTAGTGGGATAGAAGGTGGTTTGGGCTTAATGGTTGGGTTGTGCATGGTAACCCACAAATTGAATTAGGGTTGCATGAAGGCTAAGGAAACACTTTTAAAGGCTTCATAAGTGCTAAAAACGTTACTTTTTACTTCATAAAGCCTCCTAGCCGTTTTTATCACTCTTTGGTGGATTAGGGTTACACTTTAATGCTTCTGATGGCTCATTAATGCTTCTTATGGCTCTTTAATGAAGCATAGACGTTTTTTCTTCATCCTCAAGTGTCTTGGACGTTTTTTTTGTGTTATTTCAAGAGTTTCCTTAATTTTCATTTACTAGCTTTAATGAGTAGTTAGTTGGTTGGCTTGTAACCACCAACTTTGTAATAAAGGCTTCATATAAAGCCATGTTTATCCATAGAAATGTAATAGACGAATTTTAATCAAAGAACCCTTTTGTTCACTTTGAATTATTGTCATAGTTCACAAATTATCATCTTTTGGACGTGATCCTTGAGTTGATCGAATTCAAGCTAATAGGTCTTAGTTTGTCTTCAGATTTACAAGCTATAGGTCTAGTTTGTTTATCAAATCTATCCTTTTATTGTTTTTGTCTCAAACATTATTCCATCTCAATACAAAACAGCCCATACACGTATCATAAGTGGTATCAGAGCCCAGTTCTGATTGGGTGTTGTTGAGTTCTTGTTCCAAAAAAAAATCTTATAAGTTTGTTTGATTTCGGTTCCAATTCGAAAGTTTTTGTCCAAAAATGTTGCGCAAGTTATATGATGAAGAAGAAATAGAGGAAGAGAAAATTGAAGAAGAAGATGAGGAAGAAGAGTATGGTCCCATCTACGACACCGATGGGGAAGGGGAGTTTTGTGAAAGAATAAATTTCTTGGTTGAAGAGAAACTTGTTGATGAAATTGAAGAAGAAGCTAATTTCGTGATCGGAGATGAAATTGTTGAAGCATTTGTGGAAGAAATCAATTTTGTTGATATGCACAACATTCTTGAAGAAATGGTGATTTTTGTTGAGCATCAAAAATCATTCCAAGAGCCCACAACCTCGAGGACCAATGAATATAACTGCCACAAAAATTCAGCTTCTCGTATCTTTTATGAACATAATTCCTTTTCTAAAGATCTTAAAGAAATCCAAATTGGAAGCTTCATTGATCAAGAAGGTTTATTCGTTTTTCATCTTCATTTTCGTTTCAAAGTGTGGGAGATTTTTAAACTTTGGAGGCCATGGAATGCTTATATGTTGCATTTTGAAGGCCTTGGTGACAGGAGGAGGTATGGTGAGAGGTTGGATTTTACTAATTATGATCTTACTAATGATGTTTTTATTTTGTCTTTGTTCATTGATCAAAAGGAGAAAAAAGACTTGCGTATTACTTTTGATAAAAAGTTTTGTGCAATTAGAGATGGAGACTTTTCATTCGTGGCTCAAAAACAGCAAGACCAATTATTTTTAGATGATGGCAGAATTTTGTACCCTCCAAAAGACAATATGATGATTTCCAAAAAAATATGTGTTCATGGTGCTAGCAATCAATCACAAAAAGAGGCATTGTGTGGCAATTATTATTCCAAGTTTTCATGGTGTCCACAAATAAAAAATATTTTTATTAATTTTTCATTCATTGTTCAAAAACACCAAGAACAATGGTGTGAAGTGTGTGGCGAAAGAACGAAGGATGATATCCATCTTTTTACAAACCATCTTTCTAAGAGAAAAGAAGAAGGAATTAATCCATATGAAGATCCAAGTCCCAATTATTTACGTGGGAGGGAGCTCATGATGTTTGGACTCATATTATTTTTGTGTGCCTTTAATTGGGAAGCCATGATATTGGGGCGTGCTGCTCATCAACTTACAAATACAAACCATGATTCATTCTTTAAAATGACCACAATTAACCATTTAAATTATTGCAAGGTTAATTTGCAGGGTCGAGTTCATGGGAATGTACGAAAGTGGTTTTTCATCCACAAATGGAAGATACGGTTAGGATTAAATTCTATGAGTTGTTTGAGTTGTTTGAAGAACATGTGTATGTGGAGAAGAGACCAGCTTGGAGTAAATAAAATGTCACATTCTGCAATAAAAAATTGTTTTCAACACCTGTTGTCATGGAAGGTTTGCATGGGAGAACAACACAATTTGGTTCTTACCGAATTGAGGGCAATTCCTTTCGAAGAAGGAGGGAATGATACATGTGTGGAAGTGACAAATTCTGAAAATGATAATGGTTACAAGGTGGATTTGGGAGGAGACCATGGAATGCATGCTACCTTTAATGTGGGAGATCTTTCACCTTATCTTGATGATGATGGCCTTGATGAATTGAGGTAAATTCCTTTCAAAGGGGGAGGGGATGATCCATGCATGGATCATGAAAGCCCAAAAGGTGATGGATTAGTTATTACTAGTGGGATAGAAGGTGGTTTGGGCTTAATGGTTGGGTTGTGCATGGTAACCCACAAATTGAATTAGGGTTGCATGAAGGCTAGGGAAACACTTTTAAAGGCTTCATAAGTGCTAAAAACGTTACTTTTTACTTCATAAAGCCTCCTAGCCGTTTTTATCACTCTTTGGTGGATTAGGGTTACACTTTAATGCTTCTGATGGCTCATTAATGCTTCTTATGGCTCTTTAATGAAGCATAGACGTTTTTTCTTCATCCTCAAGTGTCTTGGATGTTTTTTTGTGTTATTTCAAGAGTTTCCTTAATTTTCATTTACTAGCTTTAATGAGTAGTTAGTTGGTTGGCTTGTAACCACCAACTTTGTAATAAAGGCTTCATATAAAGCCATGTTTATCCATGGAAATGTAATAGACGAATTTTAATCAAAGAACCCTTTTGTTCACTTTGAATTATTGTCATAGTTCACAAATTATCATCTTTTGGACGTGATCCTTGAGTTGATCGAATTCAAGCTAATAGGTCTTAGTTTGTCTTCAGATTTACAAGCTATAGGTCTAGTTTGTTTATCAAATCTATCCTTTTATTGTTTTTGTCTCAAACATTATTCCATCTCAATACAAAACAGCCCATACACATATCAGGCCCACATCGTGAGATATGAGTCTCACGTTGCGAGCTTGGTATTTATCCGTATCGTGCAAGGATTCTGGCTTTTGCGTAGTAATCTTCTAGAATTCCCTCCTTACGTCGTGAGAGTTGATGTCTCACGTTGTGAGCTTGATTTTTTAGCTGAAATCTTCTTCTTTTAAGCTCCAATCCTCTAAAGTTCCAATGCTTGCCATTTCTGGTCCTTATTCTTCAAGAGTGTTCTATTTGGCTGCAAAATGTAAATTAATTCAATAAGTATCACATATCTTTGCAATCAACCAAATTACTACTTAAAATATATTTACATATTGCCTAAAAATGTATATAAATATAGCAATATAAATTCCCCTGATTAAACCTCTCATTTACGTCTCTCTCTCTCTCTCTCTCTCTCTCTCCCCTTTTTCACGTCGTCTTCTTCACAGTTGTCTTCTTCACTGTATCTCTTCCCACTCCGTCCCTCCTCCCTCGATCGACCACCTCTACCTCTGTAGAGTACTACTAATCCACTGTCATTAATGTCTAAATCATTGACAAATACTCCACGATCCAAGAGATCGATGCCGGTCGGGTTCATTTTCAATTACAACAATGATCGTCGAAGACCTAAATCGTTTGGTGGTGGATCGACTAGGTACTCGTCATCATGTCCTACTGAAATTGATCTCCATTGAAGATCTAACTCAAACACATATGATAAAGACCGACGACCGACGATAATTAACTCTACCTCAAGTTCTCTCACCGTTACAGACGATCGTTCTCCACCTCATCTCTGACGGCTGATTCACATCTCCTCCTCATCCTGACGATCGATTCACGTCTCGATGGATTTACCATCTCTCAATATCGATCACGATCCCACAATCCTCCCTAATTTTCCGTTCCCACTATTAGATTGATGATTGACCATAATCACTGTCGATTTCCACAACAATCTCCACAGATTTCATTCAGATGCACAAATTGAGGTAAATCCTTCCTCGCAGCATCGTGACTCACCAGATTGTTCCTCTTGATGTCGTGTTGCATATTTATTTTGTTTGAATGTTTTCATGCCTGACAATGAGCTTATACGTATATAGGGAGTTGTTGGGCTTGTCCTTGGAAACGAGAATTCAAGTTCCAATGAAGATAGGTTGGTTTTCTTTTTTTAATTATTAGTTTAAGCCAACATATTATTTACCTTCTTATTCACTTCATATATATTGGTTTCTAGTTCATCGCTCATCTTGGGGTGGATAAGATTGCTTATTTTCTATATTTTACTAAAAACAATGGTGCAAATTCTTGATTTTTATTATGTTTATATTTTTGGCTATATTTTAGGTTTAATGCTAAAATGTTGTAAACTTTGAATAGATCCTGATAGACCTAAATTTGGCAAGGAAATATACTCCGTGATACAATCTATATGCTAAATTATTTGACTGCTCAAGTCAGCATACTAAAATCTGAGTATACGACACTCGCTGAAGAATCTCATGAGGTAACTTTCCACTTACAAGACATGTAGTTTTATTTTTATTTTCCAAAATTTTATTATTTGTTAGAAATCACATGTATCTGCAAAGTAAAAGATTTAGCTTGAAATTTGAAAACGTTGGGGTAGTGTTTGGTATGATGGAATTGGGAAATGATGGAATGGAATAAGAACTTATTTGGTTTGCATGGTGAAATGGAATAGATGATTCTTAAAGGAATGTTATTCCTTCCATTTGTTAATTTTCACTCCTTATCATGGAATAAGCAATTCCTTTTTATGACATAGATAAAGTTGTGCATTGTTTTAGATATGGAGATTTCAGCTCTAGGAAAGGGGCTAACTATTCTTAATGGGAGTTTTTTTTGCATGAACTTCATAGTCTATTAAAG